>NW_022589725.1:46326079-46556455 GCF_004348235.1 Phoca vitulina
TGCCCTTCCCTCACGCTGCAGGCTGCGCCACAGGCCAGGCCTAGACCGGGGCCCTGAGTCCATGTACGGTGACCAGTGTCCCATCCCACCTGGCACTGAGGGATTCCCTGGGCACAGGGGACTTAAGTGCTAAAAATGGGATAGTTGGGCACAGCAGGACAGCTGGTCATCCCAGAACATTTCTGGGATGGTGTGCGGAGCTTTGTACAGAAATGTAATGTGGTCCTCTCTGTACGGGACCAGTGCCGGGTACCAAAGGCCCGGAAGTAGGGAAGGCCCGGTCCCTGCTCCCAGGGCAACAAGGGAGATGTGAAGGGGGCGTGGGGCATCGCTGCAGGACAGCGCTGTGGACCCCGCTGCCTCGTTCCTATTTGGTGTGTGTCGTGCCACCAGGGGAGGCTTTTAAAACCTTCCAGCCCCAGGGCCCATCCCATCAGCAAAACCCGAGTCAGAGAGGGAGGGCGGGCATGCTGTACTAGCCAGGCCCGTGTGCAGGGATGATGTGTAACGGTCAGTGGGCCCTGGGAGCCACACTGGGCTCCCAGTCCAGGCGGGCTTAGGTCTGCTCCCACCTGCTGCCTCATTCTGATGCGTCGGCCAGAGAGGCAGCGGCTCCCTGAGGCTTGAGGTACTTGCCTCCCCTCTCAAAGCTGAGACTTGGGCCCGGCATGCTGCCACAGCAATAGGTCGGGGTGCGTCCTCCTGTGCTGGGGGGAGAGAGGGCCAGAAAAGGGTCCTGTCACCATTGGAGCTCTTTAAAGCTCTCCAGGTGGGTCAGCTGTGCAGCCAGGACACTGCGCTGGGCCCGAGGCTGGCCAACTGCACCCAGTGGGGCGGTTTTCCCTATAGCTCTGGCACTAAGAACAATTTGCATGTTTTTAAGGGTTGTTTTCTAAAAGGAAGGAAAGAAGATGGCTAGGAAAAGGACAGGAAGAAACAACACAGAACTGAAGTATGCACTCTCTGGCCCTTTGCAAAAAGAGGCTTGCGGCTGAGGCTCTTTTGATGCTGGCCCTGATAGGCAGAGGAGGCCAAGAGGAAAAGAAGAGGAGAAACCTGCAGTCGTGTAGGCTTAGCCCAGGCCCGGAGCAGGCGTCCTCAAGCAGAACAGGAAGAAGGTTTTGATTTTGGCCTGAAGTTCAAAGGCACTAACTCCATGTCCTTCCCTGGTCTGGAACTTGCCAGGAGGGTGGGGAACCTGGGAGGTTCTGGAATCCGTGCACCGTTCTCACCGTGGAGTGTGCTTTCGGACACAGCCTTCTCATGAGGTTTCAGCACACCATATGGGGACCCAAAGGCTCTAGAATCAGCCCCGGGATTAGTTCTGGCTGAGCTAGGGGCACAGGCATGAGGCGCAGCAAGCAGGAACCAGGAGGAAGGTGGCCAGGCGGCTGCCCCTGCCCGGCCCTACTGTCCCTCCTGGAGGTACGCAGCCAGGCTGTGGCCACGGCGGGGCAGGCTTCTCCCTCCTGCTTGTCTTCTCTCAGTACTGCCGTTGGAGGCCTTTCTTACTCTTATTTTTGTCATTATTATTACTAGTAGTATGTTTATTTCTTCCTGCCTTCAATCATCCAAGACCACTGTGGTTAATTCCTATTCAGGAAATGTGGGCTCCTTATGTCCAGCAAAAACTCATCGTGGGACCTTGCATAGGATGGATGGCCCCCTGCCACAAATGCTTCCTCTGGACCCCAAACAAGAGAATGACCTAAATAAGAAGCGCATAGGCCTCAGATGCCCAGACTGACCTGTGGAATAAGTATGGCAAAACTGTCCAGGGAAGGAGCGTGGCTGTCTCCTCCAAATTCCACTCATTCTTCCCTCTTCCGGGAACATGCTTCTCCCTTCTCACAGTGGACGCACTCAGCTCTGCAGTCCCAATGGCTACCTCCTCCCCTGCTGCCCACCCCCAACCGGCCAAGGCCACCAGCAGGTCCTATGTCCATGCTCCATGTCCTCCTTCTTAACATCCAGTAGCTTTGGATGCTGTGGGCAAGACTCCCCTCCTGAGCCTCTCCTCCCTTTGCTTCTGGGACCCTTCTCCAGGTTCTGAGCACTTCTCTTGCCCCAGCACTGGACCCTCTTCCTTCAGGTCCCACATGAACATCAGGGCTCCCCTGGCCTTTTCTTTCTGTCGTAGGCCTACCCCCAGAATTCTCATCTAACGAATACCTGAACCCTAGACTGTCTAAACTCTGCCTACCCACACCTTACTGAACTATCCATTCTTTCCTCCTGCTGCCTGACAGCTTCCCCTGGAGATGTACTTCATTTCAATCCATGTCTGTCCTCAAACCTCCTTCCTCTTCTTCATTCCATCTTACCCAAATTCCCAAAGCTAAGACCCTGTATCTTCCCAACTCTGCTCTCCCCATCCCCTCTACGATCCAACCAGGTGTCAGCTCTAGTTCCCAAGCATTTCTCCCGTGTCATTAGTCAGGATGAGGCAGATCATCTTCTGTCACAAACAGCTCCTGACACCATTACAGTTGAACACAGGGAGCGTTCATCACGCGCCGCTGCCGTGGGTCAGGCGGCCCTCCTGAATGGCGTGCTCATGGTGTCGGCCTCCTTCCTCTTGTAACTCTGCCATCTATAGCACATGGCCTTCAGCAGGAAGAGGGGCACAGAGGAGGCCCTTGGCATTAAACTGCCTCGGCCTCGAGACAATACTCATCGCTCCTCCTCTCAGGTCACTGAGAGAAGAACTGGCCACTCAGCCCCAACTTTCCTGCAAGGGGCTGGGGCATGTGGAGAGGCACGTGGCTATCAGCCAAGCCCAGCAGTCCTAGCCACATCCATGGTGGCCCTCTCTCCATGGCACCCACCCTGCCTTGGTTCAGGCTGCTCTGTGCCCTCACCAACACAGCATCAACTGATTCCTAACTCCCTGCTTCTGGGGTTCCCTCTGGAATCCCATCTGTAATAAGGCTGATCTTCCCACAAATGCTTCTGGAGACTGTGTTGCCTTAGGCTAAAGTCCAAGTTCCTTAGCTTGGCCTGCAGAGCCCTTCATACTTAGCCCCAGGTTGTCTTTCCAGCCTCCCCCCCAGTCACTGTCCACTCCCGCACTGGCTGGCCTGACCTCAGGCTCACCCCTCACCAAGACTGCTGCCTGTGCCCCGCCTGTCTGTGCTGCCTGCTCACGACATACAGACACAGCCCTGTATGGGAAATTCCTGCTCACCCTCGAAAGCAGCCATCTGAAGCGGTCACTTCCCCTCTGTAGCTTTCCGTGGCTCCAGGACACCTTTCCACCAACCAAATTCATTCCCTCATTTCCTCTGTGCCTGCAGGACTTTTTCCATACATTTATCATGGAAGGTGTGGCCTTTGTCATTTGTGTATCTGGCCACTCCCCTGAACTTCACGTCTTTCAGGGCAGGAACTGGGTGTCAGTCACTTCTGTATCCTGGCACCTGGCCTGGAGCAGAGTTCATACCCATTCGATTTCTTCTAGGGCGGGCATGGGGTCTGTGTCCGCTGCACTGCGGACTGAGCTGTCTTGCACACTTAACAACGTGATGCCAGAAATGCCCCAGGGCCTCCCCACTGTTAATGGCTCCCTGAGGGCTGCAGAGAGGGGACAGCTGCAAGGTGACAAGCTGAGGGGCTCCCGGGGGTGCGTGGTCGGCCGAGCCTCAGATGGCCTGCCCTGCTCACATTTGCACCCTTATGAATTATTTCTCCCTGCCATTTGGAGAGGTCAGAGGGTCAGCTCAGTTCCTCATGAATAATGAAGCAGCACTCAACATGTCTCCTTTCTGCTGGAGGAGGGAGGATTATCAGAGGAGAGGACAAAGAGGAGGCTATTCAGGCTGACTCCAATTTTTAAAATCCAATTATTTGCTTATAGAGATCATTGGATCAGATTAAGAGGTGATTACTTACACTTTAGAACCATTCCCTCATAAACCAAACAAGAAACCAAGTGAATGGCTGAAGTCAACAGCAGACCGCCCGAGGAACGTCCGTGGGTTCGTGCCGCTCTGGGGTGCCCTGTACCGGCCAGTGAGAGCCAGGTTATGCTACAGTGACAAGCAGCCCCACACCCTCAGAGGCTTCCTTCTCACCCACTCTGCGTGTCCACCTCGGGCAGCCCAGGGCTCTGACCCACAGCGCCCTCTTCCCGGACACCAGCAGACAGTCACCCCTGCTCATTTATACATCACCTGCGGAGCTGTGTAGTTGTGACAGAGATTGTATGACTCACAACGCCTAAGATATTTATTTTCTGGCCTTGTACGGAAAACGCTTGCTGACCTCTGGTCTGGACTGTCTCGTCACTGTGGCAGGGGCCCCCCTCTCCTTGCAGGGGATGGGGAGACGGCGTCTGCCTGTGAGGAGGAGCGGAGGACAGCCCCCATGACACCACTGCCCCAGAACCTCCACATCTGTTGGCAGACGTTGACGTGGAGGCGAGGAAGCTTGAGAGGCAGACTGCCATCCGCAGAAAATGACAACGACCCTGAAGCCCCGAAGCTGGCGTTCTGGGGCTAGTGCTGTTGGACTGCCTGCAGGCGCATGCGGGCTCTGGGGGGCCGAGCGCTCCCCAGCCGGCTCTGTCTGTGCAGGGCCAGGATCTCACGCAGGCGGATCCCGTCCAGCCAGGAACAGGCGCTTTCCCCAGACCCCGAGTGTTTCTCAGCGTCAGCCGGATGGCTTACAAATCAACGTCTCATGAGCAAACAGAAACCCCAGAGATTAGGAAAATGCCCTTTGAAATCCATGGACGGGGAAGCATTTGAAATTGAGCAGGGACAACATCAGAAGGGAACACCCCTCGAGTGTCTTCCTGCGTCTGAGAAGTCATTAGGAGAACTCTACTTGGAAGCCTCCAGGGCATCTTTAAGATGCCCCCCCCCCCCCCCCCCCCCCGCCCCCTGCCATCAGAGGGGCCGGCATGAGGCGCTGTGCGCAGATGCTCTTGCTGGCTGGGTCTTAGCTCTGCCACAGGACGCCCTCTGAGCGGATCAGCCTGGCAGCCCCCGGCCCCAGCACTCCCCCACAGGGCCGAGAACTGCTGCTTACTGTTAGCATTTTAAGAAAGTTACACATTTAACTCCATGCCTTTTGAAGGAGCCAAAAAAAAAACAGTAACAAGTGAACATGGGATGAATAAAAAAATCTCGTCCTGAGGACCTTGCGTGAGGTGAGCTTTCTTTCGCAAATCTGAGAATTGCTGTGTCCGTGACTTACCAGCTGTGCCTTCAAGGTGGGGACGGAGAACCGTGGTCTGGCTGTTTTCATCAGCTGCCAGGCTTTTCATTATGGTCTCAGGTGCCAACCAGGTTTCTCTTGCTGCTATGACAAGACAGGAACTGTATCCACAGTTTCTGTCTGTGCCTCAGGCCATCCACTGGTGGATGAGGAAGGGACATAGCAGGGAAGTTCCCTGGTGTCCCCTTGGCACCTGGTGAGTGCCCAGGAGCTCTGGGTGGGCACGTGCTGGTCCAGGAATGCAGGCGAGCTGCTGATTCCCTCAGTCCATCCCATCAAGTTTGGTGAACTTTTGTTACAGCAGCAGCCCATGGCAGGTACAAAGAGGGGTTCATCATGGACCCCAGCCTCTAGGACCCACCCAGCCCACCAGGAGACCGGAACATAGACCCATGCCATGGAAAGTAGGAAGTACCACAGATGAGCTCAAGAGGAGGGAGGGCAACATTGCTTCTGGAAGGGAACGAGAGGAAAGGAGGCAAAAACGGGCACCGAGGATCACTGAGGTCGGCTTCTTCGGGGTCTTCCATGTCCTCTCAAGGCTCTGGTGCGAAGGCACATGGTTTCTCGGCAGAAGGACCATGAGGATGTTCAGAACCTTCCCACCTCCCCCCTGATCTCCTAGCTACTTCACCCACTGCCCTGGCCAGCCCCAGCCACTTCCCAGAGCACACCTCGCCCCCAGGCATTGTCTAAACCCAGTGAGGGGTGGGAGACTCCTGCGGTCTCCCCTGACCAGCCCTACTTCCTGTCCCCTGAGTTTGCACAGCTGGGCCGGGATAGCCACCAACTCTCATAATAACACCACAGCCTGTGAGCTTCACTAACACAGGTCTGCTTATCCCTTTTGCACCTCGGTGCCTGGCACAGAGCCTCTATGCAGGGGGCTCGCAGAGGCGTGGATGGATGGACAGGCACACTGAATTAGAGTTGAACAGAAGAGTTTCTCAAAGCCCATCCCTCCTGCAGCCTCTCACTGTATGGGAGGCACCTTCTGTTTGAAGGCAGAACAGACAGGTCATTAGGATACGACTAATGTATATTTTGTGCAAAGCCAGATAAAGATGCCTTGGGTCTTATAGACTCACACAGGGAAAGAAGAAAGGAGCTGCTCTGTCTACAAGGGCTGCTAGCACCTTCCTACAGCTAAAGACCATCAAGCAAGCTGATTTTCATTCCCTAAACTGGAGCCATGTTTTGGATACTATTCTCCCATATCCTGCCCACCTTTTTTGGCCTTTTCCCTTAAGAATGTTCCGGGGATGCCCTGTGAAGATTTTGGCACAGCTGTGGCTTTTTGATCCCAAATACTGGGCCAGTAAGATAAGAGCAGAAGCTGGAGGTTCGTCCTCCCCCACCTGGAGCAGGGGTTTGCGAACTTTTCAGTAAAGGGCCAGGTAATAAATATTTTAGACTTCATGGGCAATATGGTCTCTGTCACAGCTACTGCCCTTGTGAGCCAAAGCAGCAAATGGATGGGTGTGGTTGGGTGCCATTAAAACTTCATTCACAAAAGCAGCGGGCAGCCAGATTTGAGCTGAGGGTGAGTCTGTTGACCCCTGAGCAGACCACGGAGACGAAGCGAGGGGCCGGTACACCCAGCCCTGGAGTCAGCAGCTTAGATGCTGGAGTCAGATGTTGGTGAGCAAATCTGAGCTCCTGCCGAGAGGAGAACAGGCAGGGGGCAGCATTTGAGGTGAATTGAGGCCTCCTTGAGGCCTCCATCCTAGGCAGCCAGGCAGCTTTCCCGAGTGCCCACAAGAGAACAGTGGTTATATGGGTACAAAGCATAGTCCGCTCCCTCTCCTGGGACAGACCATCTTGTTCAGGCTGCTTAGCCCTGACCCCAAGCTGCCAGGGTGAGCTCATCCAGCCCACACCCCCGCCCTGCCTGGCCCTGCTGGGCCTCCCCAGCCCGAGTCCCCTGGGCCAGGGCCGGGGAGGGGGAGGCACCCCTGGGCCCTCTGGCCCTGCAAGCTGTTTGCAGTTCTTTTTGGAACCAAGCAGGAGAATCAGGCCATAAATGTTTCATTCTAAAGTTTTCTTTAGGAAGCGTGTTCCTAAAAGTCTGATTTACACTCCGTGTTTCAGAGTGGTAGCGTGTGATGAATAAAACATGCTCATTTCACTGCTCCTTGGGGTGATGACAGTGTTTTCTGGACTCATATTAAAAATTAAAACGTGGAGATGTTTTTCTCAGGGTCTTAGTCTGTGCCAGTGTGTCCAGGAAAGCGACTTGGAGCCCCCATACAACCTGCCAACTACAGACCCCTCTTCCTAGTCCTGACAGGAAAATAAATAGCTCACTTTCCAGTACTGCTCAGGGGCCCCATTAAAATGCAGCTCTAGGCCTCGGGTGTCTGGTAACAACTTGACAACTTAGAATTGGGGGTCCACGGCCGCAGCACAGCAGCCAGAAACTGAGGCTGGGCTCCCAACCAGCAGGGGCCGGAATACCACGGGAAGATGTTCAGGGCACCACGAGAAGCAATAGTCCAGGTTTTATTGACTCTCCGCTCCAGGGGTGTTTGAGCCACTCACTCGTGCTGTCCCAGGGGGTCTGTCTTTTATAGGTAGGAAAAGGAGGCCTGGAAGGGGGCAAGCTTGCCTCATCTGTGGGATTACATAGCCTGCCTGGCCCCCCGGCCTCCCCACCAGCGAGTGTCCTCGGAGGGCAGTGGGTGTGCGTGGCTCCAGGGAACAGCATCACGGGGCTCCTTGGCGTGGTGTCCTGCTGCTTGCTCACACTGTGGTCAGTTCCATCTGATGGGGCATCATCTCGGACCTGTGACCCAGCCAGCTGACCCTGCACATGCTTGGCTCCTGTCCAAAGCTGAACATTAGGCCCAAAGGGCTTACTGGAGTTACACATTCTGTAGGTTCAGTGGCTCCAAGGATCCTGTCGGTGTTGGCTGGCTCCCCCAGATCAGGGTGCACTCACCTGCCTGGGCCGAACCCCGTTCTAGAGTCACCCAAGAGGAATATGACATGAACCTGTTTCATCAGAGCCACAGACCTTCCTTGTGACAGACCAGTGGCGCCGCTCCCTGGTGCACAGGACTAGGCTGGACTTTGAAGTCAGGGCAGAGATGTCCACCTGCTGACCCCCGAGACAGGGAGAACATCTTTTCGAGGGGTGCGCTCCCAATTATTTTTATCTGAAAGCGGCTGTAGCTGATTCTCCTTCCTTATTTTTATCCCTGCCTGATTTCTCTCACTCCTGCCAAGGCTTCACTAATCCCTTAAAGCCCAGAATCATTTAAAATTAAGCCATTAAAAATCAAAGCAGTATCAGCAATGTGGCTCTTGGCTAGGAGGAAACAAGCCTCAGTCCCAAGGCCCAGAAAGCCCCATCCAGTGTGGTCAGAGCTGGAGGGCAAGAGGCACAAGACACCCTCGTGTTGCATTAAATCGGTCTCAAACTAAACTTCGCTTGTCCCATGTGTTCTAGGAGCAATTTCTTAAGGGTGCAGCATGCCTCCCAGGCCCTGGCAGGATGCTGATGATAGGGAACCCAGTGGGATGCACTGTGCTCATGAATTTTTAATCAAAATCACTTAAAGGAGAGCCCCTTCTTGCTGTGATACCTGCCAGCAGGTAGCAGCAGCCCAGCTGCCTCTTGGGGCTCCTCAAGAGGCCCCAAGATCTCATCGGTTACATTCTGCTCCACTGGGTGTGTGGTCCTCAGTTGTCCACAGCCCAGCAGTCAGCGGGGTTCACGCATCTACCCCTTGGCCCCAGCAACATTTCTTATCAGCTCCTACTGATAGTAACAAAAATGAAGATCTGATTCAGAGTAGGATGGATGGAAACCCCATCTTGATCAGAGAGTCACACTTTTTGGTTTTTATGTCCATGAGGACAGAGCCCGGCCTGGCGTAGCCACTACTCAGCAGACGCCCTGAAAGGCCTGTTGCCTTGGGCTCTGCATTGCATTGCACAGAGGAGCAAGACAGGAACACACACTCTGTTGAGCATTAGTCCTCGATACTCTCCATCTTGACCTTTGAGAAAAACGTTTTCACAAGTGTGATCTCTCTCTGCTGCTCCTCTGCAACTCCAAGTAATGGTTTGCTATGCAGTCTCACATATTTGCTTTCTAGCATTAGACACACCAAGTTTCAATGGGAGGCCAGGTTTCCAGCAAAGCTGTCAGAAGGCCCCTCCCCTCTGGCTTTATTTAGGTGCAGTCCTGTGTCTCAGGTGGCTCCATGTGCCCAGGCAACCCCCTAGTCCTCCCTGAGCCTCCTGACACTTTGCCACATGGAGCGTCCTTTGTTTGGTCCCCGGGAGTTGGCAGATGCCAGTGAAGATGGGGTCTGGAGCCCTAATGCCACAAGCTCGGGCCCAGCCCACGGTCTCAGCCAGCCTCCCGCCCCCCACCCCTGCCTGGCAGATGGAAATCAATCTTCTCTGTCTCCCCTGGCCACATACATTGTTGCCTCCTGCTGGATTGAGGCCTGACCTGCTCAAGGACACTGGGGAGTAGAGCCCCCAGGCAGGCCGCCCTACAGGCATAGAAGACTCCGAGCAGTCCCCACACTGGGTCAGTGGTTTGGACTGGTTGGCTGTTTCAGGAGAGTTTATTTGGACAGGAGGAATCCTGATGAAAGCAGGGTCATGGCTTTGGCCTCTGTCTAAGCCAGTTACCATGTGTCCCTGTGGCTCCTGGTGCCCAGCTGATTGCCCTCTGCCCACGTACTGCTGCCAACAGTCGCCTGGTGGCCGATCTGAAGGGTCATCCCCAGGGTCCTCTCTTGTCCGCTCCTGGCATTGCCACAAAGATGGCATGGGTACAGTCCAGGGAAGCATGGAATCACCGTCAACCAGTGTGATCTTAAAACAGACCTCAAATAATTGAGCCGTTATTCTTTTTATATTACTTTGAAAATGTATCAGAAAACCATAGTCACTTGATATTAAAATGATGAAAAACCTTTAAAAAGGGGGGAGGCGCCTGGGTGGCTCAGTTGGTTAAGCGTCCGCCTCTTGGTTTCGGCTGCAGGGAATGTGAGTCCTACCAGACCCATGTCATTTGTGTGTCCTGGGAAGCGGGGTCAGGGAGCATGAACCACCTTGGTCATCCAACAGCAACAACCGCCCGCTCTGTAAGCATCCTGGGCATGCCCGCACCCCCGTATTGAAGGGATCCTCCTGCCCTTCAGCTTCCTTGGCCTTGGTCAGCAGCAGTCAGTGTGGCTGAGGACGCGGCTTCCCCTTGGAAACACTCGCTTCCCTGGGCCTGTGGCTCGGGCCGGTTGCTCTGCCACGTCGTGGTGCCCCTGTAAGACGTGGGTCTGGTCTCACCTCCGCCTTTCTCCCACCACCTTCCAGGGCCTCTCTCTGCCCTCAAGGTAAAGACCAGAACCCGCACGGCAGCCCAGGGAGCCATGAACTGCCTGGCTCTGCAGCCCTTGGGTGTTTGCCCCTTGTCCCTCCTCCAGCCTTTCCTCTCTTCCCAGTTTTTCAAGCATGCCGAGCTTGCTTCTCCCAGCTTTTGCCGGGCAGGCCTCTGCACCTCCCTCACCCAGCCGACCCTCGGCCCCGCACCTAACAGGCCGGCCTGCGGCTCACAGAGGCCCTCTCCAGCCCCGGCCCCACGACGTCCCTGTGGTATGTTCTTATGGCCCTGCCTCTATTGTGACAGGTGCAAAGCTTGTCCCCTGTGGTGTGAGCCCCACACTGGGGTCAGAGGCTGTGTTTGTGCCCTGAGCCGGTCCTGACAGTCAGGCTGTCAGCTGAGGTCAGTGAGCACCAAGAACAGGCCCCTTCCGGGCACAACAGCCCTACAACTTGGTTGCCCATCACACACTGTCTTCCCTGCATGGAGGGGCGAGAGGGTGCATTTCCCATTAACTCACCAGTTGTGATGTCGCTCACTAACATCTGCTGACCACCTCTGGTGTCTGCTCACCACCATCTGCCTACCCCCCCCCCCGCCCCACTCCTGTTCTAGGGAGTGAACGAAGGGCCCTAACCTTTCTCCCATGGCCATTCAAGGAGAGCTGTGGGTCCTCCATACCCCGGGGGGACCCGGAGCCAGGTGGCCACACCCGTGGAGGGCCCTCTGGTCCCTGCCTGAAGGTCTGTGGTGCTGTGGTGAACTCCACTGGCAACTGTCCTGAAGGGAAACAATCCTGAGCCTTTGTGGTCTCCGTCTCCCTCTGGCAGAGGGCTGGCATGATGAGCAAGCAAGAAGTCTCTCTCTGTTCAGCCTAGCTCCCAAGCAGCACTCTGGAAACATGACACCTGTGTATCAGCCACAGGGACACAATCCATGAAGGGGCTGCCTTTGAAAATCAAAGTTCTCTCTCCCAGGAGTAGGAGTTCCTGTCAGACTTGGAGTTGCCTGGGAGACAAGGGATGTTACGCTCCTGCTTGCACATTCTCATTCTGCCAGGCATCCCATTGTCCAAAGAACAAGAAGTAGACTTTCTGACTTCTCAGAGGTGTGGATGTGCTGTGGTCTCTGGCACCTTTCCTGGTCTGGTGGAGGAGGGAAGCTGACTGCCTAGCAAGGGCTGCCGGTAGCACATAGAGCTCATCAGCTGAGCATGGTCAGAACTGGTCAGTGAGTTGGTGAGAAATGGCCCCCTCAACCCTCCACACAAGCAAGAAAGGGGTATGATGGTCGCTTGCGTTGTAGGGTGGTTCTGCCTGCCTGGGGCACGTGCCAGGTGTATCTCTCATTCCATCTTTGTGATTTCTGCTTCTGGTGACCTTCACCCTCCTGAGGACTACCCGTGGTGCCATGTGCATCTTTGCTAGTCAGAGCCATGGGAAGCCCCCCAGCAGCCCACTCCCCCACCTGCCTCTGCCAAGGCACCAGCAGCTCCTGAGGCTTCTGCTCAAGCCTGCCTGGCTCCCTGCTCATCTGGATCCAGTTCCCTCCAGGATCCCTGTCCCGTCCCTTGTTGGGGAGCCTAAAACAGACCCTCGAGGAAGGAAGGAGACCCCTGGCTCCCTTGGCTTTGAGGGGTATGGATCCCACCCTCCTCCAGACACCCCTAGACATCCCCATCTCTGAGGCTGCTGTAACTGTACCACAAACGGGGGGGGGGGGGGGTGCTCAAAGCACCAGGAAGTTATTCTCTATCAGTTCTTAGGTCAGAAGTCTGAAATCAAGGTGTTGGCAGGGTTGGTTGCTTCTGGAGGCCAAAGGAGAATCTCCCAGCTTCTGGCTGCCCAGATCCCTTGCATCACACCTGTCTCAGCCTCTGTCTTCGCACAGCCTTTCTTCCCCTCTGGGTGTCTCTGTTCTCCTCTTCTGTCTCTTAGAAGGACACTTGTCACCAGAATTAGGGCCCACTGTAATCAAGGGTGATCTCATCTCAGGATATCTACCTTATTTGCAAAAACTCTTATTCCAAACAAGGCCACCTTCACAGATATCAGGGACTATGGCTTAGGCATCTCTTTGGGAGGGGGGGGCATAGTTCAACTCACTGTGGCATAAAATACCTCTGCCCAAGAAGAAGGGTGCTGCCCTGGGGAGGGCTGGGGCAGGACAGGCAAGGCAGGTGGTGAGGGGCTGGGGACAGTGTCGCCCCTTACGGCTGGGTCTGCAGGATTCCCTGTGCAAAAATCACCTCAGCGAGATCATCGTGGGGCCCAGATCCCTCTGCTTGGCCCTTGACCACTTCCCTTGGCCAGTTTAACATGCACCACAGGCTTAGTGGGAAGCACCTCCAAGTAGACCACTCCTCCAGCAGTCTCCCTGCATAATGCTTGCTCTCCAGCACCTGCCCCTCGGTCACTGCCACAGGACCAGTTTTCCTTAGGGGTTAATCTTCAGCTCCTGGAAATGCAGCCTTTACATAAGCTTGTGCTTTGTCACATGAAAGGTTTTGTCTGGGTCTTCTTTGACAAATGCAAGAATAATTAATTCAAGTTCTAAGAATAAAAACAGGTCTCCCCACACTGCCTTCTTCTAGGTTAAACACAGTGTGATGCTGACCAACCCAGACCCAGGCCCAAAGAGTGACTATCTGAGCCGTTCCTGGGAGGCACTTGGAAGCTGCTTCAGGACAGGTGTCCGTGGCCACCAAGCTCCTCCAACGGGCTGAAAAAAAAATGTTATTAACAAACAACCCAGGCAGGTGGGACCTGAGGGTTTTGAAGGCTGGAAGATGAGGCCGCTGAGGAGAAAACAGGTGCCTCTGGCCTCCAGCCTGACGTTGCCTTTCTCTTCTCTGGGGCAGGGGCCTCCTGTCGACTCACTCCTGTCTCCTCTTGTCTGTTTCCAGGACTCCTCTTCCTCGGCCGGACCTGCCCCAGCAGCTGAACAGCAAGGCACAGCTCCCAAAGTCCAGCTGCCCCTCAACGTGTGAGCTGCCATTTATGTTTCTGGGGTCCTGTGCCTTCGGCACCTCCCTCCCACCTCTGCTAGCATGTACACATATGGTTCCTGTAGGATTTCCTGATTTGTTACCAACAAATTAGTTTAGTTATGTGCATCCACTAATACTGCTGACAAGAGAGTGTGGAAAACAAAAGTCTAGCAGCTTCTTTCAATGTCACTGTCCCCAGGACATTTGTAAGAAGGGGAAATATTCCAAATATTTGGTGGCACAGGCGCTGGCCAGTCAGGAGCAGACCAGCCATAGCCCAGAGAAGATCCCGGAGGCCCGTGAGGAGGTGGGGGGGGCACGGGGGCCAGAGCGGCGGGCGGTCTCGCCAGCCTGGGACAGTAGCTAGTTACCAAGTGCTCAGAAGTAGCTCCCTGTTTCAGAGCCATGACTGGCCTACAGTTATGGCAGCTTATATCATAGCAGCTGCATATCATCCCCAAATATAACCAGATGAATCATTGCCAGGAAGCGAGATGCTTATCTTGTTTAGAAAATTTGCTCTTGTTAAATTACAGCTCTTAAGAGCTACGTGCAGTTTAAAAATTCTCCATTTAAATGGTGTTCTGAAAAATTAGACTGCCTTCTACTCTTTTATTTGGCAATGAGCTCAGTTACTTGAATGAATGTTTTGAGGTGGAGAATATGAATTTGGCAAACAATATGGCAAAGTAGAACGTTCCACAGCTTTAGTGCAGGTCAAAGGGACACTTAGAACCTGCACTGTTGCAGAACACAAATTCCAAGCGAAAAACAAAAGCAAACAGAAAAAAAAAAAAAAAATTCCTTTTGAAAAAGCAAGTTGCCAAGCTTTAGAAGGTTTCCTAGAAGCTTAAATATACCAGCAAATTTTCACCTACCTTTTTACACCCAGCTGAAATGTTTGTCTTTATTTGGTGGCAGATAGGAAATCCCTGAGCATCTTTCTTTATCTGCCCACTGCTGTGATTGCATTATTTCTACAACCAACTAAACAAGAGGAAATTAAGACTTGCCTATTTTTTACCTAGCTTCCTGAAGGGAATATAGATTAGTAAGCTACCTTTAGGTGTCTTTAGGCTGCCATTCAAGTTTTCACCAACACTGGACAGAAGATGCTCTCTTCTGACCTGGTGTCCTGATAAGCTCCAAAGGCTTCCACTCAAACCTGGGGGCCAAGGAGCAACACAGGGAAGGATGGGTAGTGATAGCCTTGCTCTTCTTGAAGAACTGGATGCAGGACCCTATCCCTGAGGAAGTAGACCAGCATCCACAGGAGACCATTAGGCCCTATTTTGGTTGCCCAAATGAGAGGCAGGACAGAGTGAGCTCTTCAAAGACAAGGCCCAGGTGTTTCATTTTGGGGTCCCCCCACATGAATGCCTGGCACACAGGCTCTCAGTAACTTTTTCCTTGTTCTGATGGCGAAAGCCTTCCCCATCCTGGGTGCAAAGGGCTTCTGGTATCAGCCCAAAGCCTCCAGCTCTTACACATCAGGTCAGCCACCAAGAGGGCTACTCTGTCTTTGAGACCCGAAGGTTATTAATACAGTCCAAGAGTATTGTGAATACATACTGGAGGCCTCAACCATGCCCAGACCTTCCATGTTGTGGAGGCTCTTTAATTTGGTATAGAGTATGGAATGACCTCTTTCTCCTGTCCCTGCTCTGCCCTGGGACGTGAGGAGGCCACTGTAGTTCCCAGACCTCTGCCCCTTCCTTATCTGCCTCTCCCCAGAGCACGGAACCCCCATTTGGGTGGAGATTTTCATTTGAGTAACAGAAGGGAGACTTATGTGTCAGATAATGTCGTTGAAAAGATAAGTATTTTGGCAGGCATGTGACTACTGGTGACAGTGGCCATCTGAGCAGCAGATGAGTCGTGGCCAGCGTGACCGGGACTGGCTGTTGAGAGTTAAACATGTGCTCTCTGTGGCTGTTTCTGCCGTGTAACAAGCCCCAGGGCGGGGGACACCATGTACAGCATTCCGCATGATCCATTTTGAGAGCATGACCTTTGAAATCACATTTTTTATTTTGTTCCCAGGGAGGAGAAGATGAGGCTGACTTCATCAGCCCATCAAGCAGGAGACTAGCCTGACCACTTGCCCATCCTCTTTAGCTCCAACAAGTTAGCTGTCCCACATGTGCCAGTGACAGGTATCTGTGGGGGGAGTATGGTTGCTCTTTATCTGACTGTCCTACCCAAAACCATACAAAAGTCACTTTCAGAAGTTTGAGCTTGAACGTGAGAAGTGCTGCCTTCCCAGAAACAGCTGCAGCAACAAGCGTGCTGCTGTGAGCCAGGAGTCTGCAAATAGGAGTGACCCCGGGGCCTCGGGGAGCGCCCCACAGTGCTGGGCTGAGGTCAGTCAGTGCTGCGGTCCTGCCCACAAGCCCTCATTCAGTCATCCTCATAGTCCGCGGGTTTCACCGCCACGGCTCAGGTCCTGTGCCTGGGTGGCGAGCCCACATGATTAAAAGGCCAGACCCCTCAGGTCCGCCTTCAGTAGCAGGATGTTCTTACGTCCTTCTCCTAGCGTATAAAGGTGTCTGCTGGCACGGGCTTCCTAGGGACCCGGTAGCCCTGAAACACAGAAAGGGGGTCTCAGTTCGCCCACCCAGTGCATGGAGGCGGCTGCTGGTCTTCAGATCTGCAGAGTCCGTGCCCTCCCTGCTAACTTCTGCAGTGTTGGAACGCCACCCCAAGTCCACCCCTGGCTATTGGGCTCACTGCCCTTCATCCTCGTGACCCGCCATGCCTCCCAGGGACAGAAACGGGTCAGGGAAGGTCCCTCTGGAAGGGCTACGGCGTTCCAGTATGCTTCTGAGTAGGCCACCGCTCAGGCTGGGGGCTGAATTCTCACCTCCTCTCCTCCGCAGGCATCTCAGAGCCAGATGGGATGAGGACCAAAGGGGCGGGCAGAGCGGAGGGCCAGGCGAGGGAGAGGGCTGAACCAGCTCCAGAGTCTCACCCCAGTCTGGCCCAGCCCCTTGGATGCGCTGCTGAGGACTCTCTCATGCTGGAGGAGGAGCAGAAACAGTGTCGGGGGGGCTGACACAAGCCAGACTGCTGCTCCCCGTTTGTCCCAGTGCCTGCAGGTCTGCGTACCTGTGAGCCAAGGGCGGGCAGAGCTGTGGGCTCACTCAGGGACCTGAGCGCAGCTTGCCATCTGGGAAGGAAACTTCCACAGACAGATGGGTACAGTTTATCCCTGGGGGGAAACCAAGAGCCTCCTGAAGTGTGTGACTACTTGCATGCCACCTGCGAGGTCTGGGAGTCTCTTCATGGGAGCCAAGAAAGCCCGGGAGGGTGGGGCACAGGGAGTGGGGCTGCCTGCAGACTGGAAGTCCTGGGTGAAGGGCTGGCCACTCCATGGCTTCATGAGATTTCCCCAGACACTCCCTGTTCTCCCGCTCTGAGCACGTGCACCCATAGTCAGCCTCATCTGCAACCCTGCATTGGCTCACACCTCCCCAGCTCAGCTGCCACCTCCTACAGGGGGACTTACGTGGCTTTCTGAGCATGGATGGTGCCCCTGCTGACTCCATAGCATCCTAAGCAGACCCTGACATGCACCTATGCTGTCTCCCCCTTCCCCAGAGTGGATGCTCCTGGGGCAGGCTCCTCCACCACCTGGCTGCACCTGGCCGTCATTCTGTAGACATCCATCAAATGGTATGAGTGGGCATGTGTCTTGCTAACCTGAGCTGGTGTGACCCTGGTAACCAGAAAAGCAGGAGCAGATCACTTCACAGGAATAATTGAAAAGAATCTTTTACTTATTCTAGAAGAAACATGAGCAAGCCATCATATAGAGGAGAAAAGGTGTGAAATTAATGAAGGCACTAAAATACTTCAATTCATTCCTTGATTAGAGCTGAAGAAAACTGTAGATAATTAACACAAGTGAACATCTTGCTATAGAAATGAGCAAGTAATACGGGTGAGTGATGGTGTCCTTGGAGATATCCAGTAGGCTGCTGGTAAAAGCAGACAGTGCATGATGCCAGGCTGAGTGGCCACAGCTGACAGTTGCTTCCATGTGTGCGCCGTCAGTCTGGGGCCTGACCTTCCCCCCTGGGCTCACACTCGCAGGACTGCTTCAGACTGGAGGAGGGAGCACCTTATAACCTGAAAGCCCCATATAGCCTACAGGATGGTGGGGAAGAAGGCTCTCTGAGACACATTCTCTTAGTATTGCCTTAAGTAAGGTATTTTTAGTACCAACCTTGTGTGTGAAGTGACTTCTGGGCCTGCAGGAGCAGTCCGCGCCTGACCCACACATGTTTCTGAGATGACCCTGAGCCATCTGTGGAAGTCTGTGTTGAGCTGAAGAGGGCTTTTGAAGGAATGAAAAGTGAGCTTGAGCCCTGGGAACCGTGAGGATGAGGACCATACGGGTGCGACCTCTTTCGTGCCAGGCCCGCGGGGCCCCTGCAGGCTCCGTGAGGACTGCCTGCAGCTCTGAGCACCGACGGGGCTGCCCAGCTCGCTCAGAGACCCTCAGCAAGGCTGTTCTGGCTGCGCGCAGCGGAGGGGACTCGGATGGAGAGGGAGCCATGAGGTGGCACTGCCGTGGTTGTCCCGCGCGTCTGGCTGACAGTGGGCGGGGCCATCCGCCATTCACGAGGGGTCGTCCCTAAAGAAAGCAGATGCAGATGCCGAATGACAAATCCCCCCACCCCGGGCCAGCCGCCCCTCCCCAGCACGAGCCTCGGGCCGGATCTGCAGGCGCCATGTGCAGAAAAATGGCCCACAGAGCCATCTGCTTCTGCTTTTTTCTGAGGCACCCAAAGGAAAAATAAGTGGGAGGGACAGAGATTTTTCAAGGTGAAGTCAGATTTATTTACATTCCAGTTCCCCCAGCAACGCACACCTAGAGGTCAGACTTGAAATATTGAGACCAGGGGCGCCTGGGTGGCTCGGTTGGGCGGCTGCCTTCAGCTCAGGTCATGATCCCAGGGGTGTGGGATCGAGCCCCGCATCAGCCTCCCTGCTCTGCGGAAGTCTGCTTCACCCTCTGCCTGCCACTCCCCCTGCTTGTGTTCCCTCTCTCTCTGACAAATAAATAGGTGGATTCTTAAAAAAAAAATAAAAATAAAAACAAGAAAGCCAGTCATGGCGTGAGGTAGGCATGTGGCTTTGGCTTGGCAAAAAAAAAAAAAAAGAAAAGAAAAGAAATATTGAGACCAGGGAGAGATTACTCGTCAACAGAACAAATTAGAAATAGAGATGAAGAGAGCACGCGCATCAGTGCCCCGGTGCAGACCGGGGCAGCACCTCCGGATGCGGTGGCCACAGGGGCTCCCTGGCCCCAGAATGCAGCCTGGCCCTGCCACCTCAGCAGGGCCTGCCAGCCTCTGGCACGGCCTCTGGCGGCGCCCCGCCCTGTCCCTGTGGCCACAGAGCCCCACCTGCTTCCAAGCCGCCGCAGAAACACACACCCTCAACGTTTCTGAGCCTTCCTTTCCTCAGCTGTGAGCTGAGGGGTCAGCCCAGCCTCAGAGCTCACGTGGGGCTTAGGCAAGACCCTGGGAGAGGTTGGCGCCTGGCAAACGCCACTCCCCTGCCCTTCTGCCCTGTCCAGCTGTAGCTGGTGGCCCAGGCACCCGTGCTGGGGGTGGAGCTCTGCACGACTGTTCTTAGGGTGCCCAGACGTCAGCAGCTTATACAAAAGGTACAGTTACAGTTTTTGAGGTGCAGTTGAGAGTTTAGAGACATGTTTTGAGGAAGAGGGGCGTGTCATCCCTTGGAGGTGGTGGCCTCCCTGGAAATGACACCTTCTGTCAGCACCCCAGAGGCGTCTGTCCACTGAGCGTTGAATGAGTGGAATACCAGAAACTGGGAAGGAAATACCGGCTTCCCGCTGCTGAGAACCCAGACCTCCCATGTGAGGAGGCACGATGTAGTGCAAGATCCCAGTCTGCTTCTTCGCAAACTGACCGCAGGGACGCCAACTCTCAGCAGGTCCTGTGCCAGACATGCAACCGCGGGCTGTGGGGAGGGCGCCGGTGCCCCGCTCGGGGGCTCTGCGGGCCCGCACACTTAGCCAAGTCGGACAGACCGCGCAGCCCTGTTTAGCCACGTTCGCCTCCAGGTTGCTTTTTTTCCTGCTTTGGCCATCAGGAATCATGTCTGTGTTCATCTAAAATAAAAATGGAAGTTTGAAGACTTTTCTGACAGAAAAGTCTTAAGCAGGATGGCTTGAGGCCCATGATGTAAAAAATCTGTTTTTTTTTTTTTCATTTTTGTTTTGATGGGGAGGATGGAAACTCCCCTTTTGTGCTGAGAAGTGAATGCAAAGTCTTTGTTCTGTTAAATGGCATGGGGATCCTCAAATGTTGAGGGAAAGATAATCGGCTCCTTCCCAAAAGACAATTAACTTTCTTTTTTTTTATATTCTTCATTTTATTTTATTATGTTAATCACCATACATTACATGATTAGTTTTTGATGTAGTGTTCCATGATTCATTGTTTGTGTATAATACCCAGTGCTCCATGCAGTACGTGCCCTCTTTAATACCCATCACCAGGCTAACCCGTCCCCCCACCCCCCTCCCCTCTAGAACCCTCAGTTTGTTTCTCAGAGTCCATAGTCTCTCATGGTTCGTCTACCCCTCCGATTTCCCCTCCTTCATTCTTCCCTTCCTGCTACCTTCTTTTTTTTTTAACATATAATGTATTATTTGTTTCAGAGGTACAGGTCTGTGATTCAACAGTCTTACACAATTCACAGCACTCACCATAGCACATACACTCCCCAGTGTCTATCACCCAGCCACCCCATCCCTCCCACCCCCCACCACTCCAGCAACCCTCAGCTTGTTTCCTGAGATTAAGAATTCCTCATATCAGTGAGGTCATATGATACATGACTTTCTCTGGTTGCTTATTTCACTCAGCATAATACCCTCCAGTTCCATCCACATCGTTGCAAATGGCAAGATCTCATTCCTTTTGTTGGCTGCATAATATTCCATTGTATATATATACCACCTCTTCTTTATCCGTTCATCTGTCGATGGACATCTTGGCTCTTTCCACAGTTTGGCTGTTGTGGACATTGCTGCTATAAACATCAGGGTGCACTTACCGCTTCGGATCCCTACATTTGTATCTTTGGGGTAAATATCCAGTAGTGCAATAGCTGGGTCGTAGGGTAGCTCTATTTTCAACTTTTTAAGGAACCTCCATACTGTTTTCCAGAGTGGCTGCCCCAGCTTACATTCCCACCAACAGTGCAGGAGGGTTCCCCCTTCTCCGCATCCCCGCCAACATCTGTCCTTTCCTGACTTGTTAATTTTAGCCATTCTGACTGGTGTGACGTGGTATCTCATTGAGGTTTTGATTTGGATTTCCCTGATGCTGAGTGATGTTGAGCACTTTTTCATGTGTCTGTTGGCCATTTGGATGTCTTCTTTGGAAAATTTCTGTTCATGTCTTCTGCCTATTTCTTGATTGGATCATTTGTTCTTTGGGTATTGAGTTTGATAACTTCTTTATATATTTTGGAAACTAGGCCTTTATCTGATATGTCATTTGCAAATATCTTCTCCCATTCTGTCAGTTGTCTTTTGGTTTTGTGGACTGTTTCTTTTGCTGTGCAAAAGCTTTTTATCTTGATGAAGTCCCAATAATTCATTTTTGCCCTTGCTTCCCTTGCCTTTGGCAATGTTTCTAGGAAGAAGTTGCTGTGGCTGAGGTCGAAGAGGTTGCTGCCTGTGTTCTCCTTTAAGATTCTGATGGACTCCTGCCTCACATTGAGGTCTTTCAACCATTTTGAGTCTATTTTTGTGTGTGGTGTAAGGGAATGGTCCAGTTTCATTCTTCTGCATGTGGCTGTCCAATTTTCCCAACACCATTTGTTGAAGAGACTGTCTTTTTTCCATTGGACATTCTTTCCTGTTTTGTTGAAGATTAGTTGACCATAGAGTTGAGGGTCCATTTCTGGGCTCTCTATTCTGTTCCATTGATCTATGTGTCTGTTTTTGTGCCAGTACCATACTGTCTTGTTGATGACAGCTTTGTAATAGAGCTGGAAGTCCGGAATTGTGATGCCACCAGCTTTGCTTTACTTTTTCAATATTCCTCTGGATATTCGGGGACTTTTCTGCTTCCATACAAATTTTAGGATCATTTGTTCCATTTCTCTGAAAAAAGAGGATGGTATTTTGATAGGGATTGCATTAAATGTGTAGATTGCTCTAGGTAGCATTGACATCTTCACAATATTTGTTCTTCCAATCCATGAGCATGGAACGTTTTTCCATTTCTTTGTGTCTTCCTCAATTTCTTTCATGAGTATTTTATAGTTTTCTGAGTACAGATCCTTTGCCTCTTTGGTTAGATTTATTCCTAGGTATCTTATGGTTTTGGGTGCAATTGTAAATGGGACCAACTCCTTAATTTCTCTTTCTTCTGTCTTGTTGTTGGTGTATAGGAATGCCACTGACTTCTGTGCATTGATTTTCTATCCTGCCACTTTACTGAATTCCTGTCTGAGTTCTAGCAGTTTTGGGGTGGAGTCTTTTGGGTTTTCCACATAAAGTATCATATCATCTGCAAAGAGTGAGAGTTTGACTTCTTCTTTGCCGATTTGGATGCCTTTGATTTCTTTTTGTTCTCTGATTGCTGTGGCTAGGACTTCTAATACTATGTTGGATAGCATGGTGATAGTGGACATCCCTGCCGTGTTCCTGACCTTAGGGGGAAAGCTCTCAGTTTTTCCCCATTGAGAATGATATTTGCTGTGGGTTTTTCATAGATGGCTTTTATGATATTGAGGTATGTACCCTCTATCCCTATAGTCTGAAGAGTTTTGATCAAGAAAGGATGCTGTACTTTGTCAAATGCTTTTTCTGCATCTATTGAGAGGATCATATGGTTCTTGTTCTTTCTTTTGTTAATGTATTGTATCACATTGATTGATTTGTGTATGTTGAACCAACCTTGCAGCCCAGGGATAAATCCAACTTGGTCGTGGTGAATAACCCTTTTAATGTACTGTTGGATCTTATTGGCTAGTATTTTGGTGAGAATTTTTGCATCCATGTTCATCAAGGATATTGGTCTGTAATTCTCCTTTTTGATGGGGTCTTTGTCTGGTTTTGGGATCAAGGTAATGGTGGCCTCAAAAAACGAGTTTGGAAGTTTTCCTTCCATTTCAATTTTTTGGAACAGTTTCAGAAGAATAGGTATTAATTCTCTTTTAAATGTTTGATAGAATTCCCCTGGGAAGCCATCTGGCCCTGGGCTTTTGTTTGTTGGGAGATTTTTGATGAGTGCTTCAATTTCCTTAGTGGTTATAGGTCTGTTCAGGTTTTCTATTTCTTCCTGGTTCAATTTTGGTAGTTGATACCTCTCTAGGAATGCATCCATTTCTTCCAGATTATCTAATTTGCTGGCATAGAGTTGCTCATAATATGTTCTTATAATTGTTTGTATTTCTTTGGTGTTGGTTGTGATCTCTCCTCTTTCATTCATGATTTTGTTGATTTGGGTCATTTCTCTTTTCTGTTTGATAAGTCTGGCCAGGGGTTTATCAATCTTGTTAATTCTTTCAAACAACCAGCTCCTAGTTTTGTTGATCTGTTCTACTATTCTTTTGGTTTCTATTTCATTGATTTCTGCTCTGATCTTTATTATTTCTCTTCTCCTGCTGGGTTAGGCTTTATTTGCTGTTTTTTCTCTAGCTCCTTTAGGTGTAGGGTTAGGTTGTGTGCTTGAGACCTTTCTTGTTTCTTGAGACAGGCTTGTATTGCTAAATACTTTCCTCTTAGGACTGCCTTTGCTGCATCCCAAAGATTTTGAACAGTTTTGTTTTCATTTTCACATGTTTCCATGAATTTTTTTAATTCTTCTTTAATTTTCTGGTTGACCCATTCATTCTTTAGTAGGATGCTCTTTAGCCTCCATGTACTTGAGTTCTTTCCGACTTTCCTCTTGTGATTGAGTTCTAGTTTCAAAGCATTGTGGTCTGAAGATATGCAGGGAATGATCCCAATCTTTTGGTACCGGTTGAGACCTGATTTGTGACCTAAGATGTGATCTATTCTGGAGAATGTTCCATGGGCACTAGAGAAGAATGTGTATTCCATTACTTTGGGATGGAATGTTCTGAATATGTCTGTGAAGTCCATTTGGTCCAGTGTGTCATTTAAAGTCTTTATTTCCTTGTTGATCTTTTGCTTAGACGATCTGTCCATTTCAGTGAGGGGGGTGTTAAAGTTCCCCACTATTACTGTATTGTTGTCGATGTGTTTCTTTGCTTTTATTATTAATCGGCTTATATAATTGGCTGCTCCCATGTTAGGGGCATAGATATTTACAATTGTTAGATCTTCTTGTTGGATAGACCCTTTAAGTAGGATATAGCGTCCTTCCTCATCTCTTATTACAGTCTTTGGTTTAAAATCTAATTTGTCTGATATAAGGATTGCCCCTCCAGCTTTCTTTTAATGTTCATTAGCAATGTAAATGGTTTTCCACCCCCTCACTTTCAGTCTGGGGTTGTCTTTGGGTCTAAAATGAGTCTCTTGCAGACAGCATATCGATGGGTCTTGTTTTTTAATCCAATCTGATAGCCTGTGTCTTTTGATTGGGGCATTAAGCCCATTTACATTTAGGGTAACTATTGAAAGATATGAATTTAGTGCCATTGTATTGCCTGTAAGGTGACTGTTACTGTATATTGTCTGTGTTCCTTTCTGGTCTATGTTGCTTTTAGGCTCTCTCTTCGCTTAGAGGACCCCTTTCAATATTTCTTGTAGGGCTGGTTTGGTGTTTGCAAATGCCTGTAGTTTTTATTTGTCCTGGAAGCTTTTAATCTCTCCTTCTATTTTCAGTGACAGCCTAGCTGGATATAGTATTCTTGGCTGCATATTTTTCTCATTTAGTGCTCTGAATATATCATGCCACTCCTTCTGGCCTGCCAGGTCTCTGTGGATAGGTCTGTTGCCAATCTAATGTTTCTAGCATTGTAGGTTACAGATCTCTTCTCCCGAGCTGCTTTTAGGATTTTCTCTTTGTCTCTGAGACTCATAAGTTTTATTATTAGATGTCGGAGTGTTGACCTATTTTTATTGATTTTGAGTGGGGTTCTCTGTGCCTCCTGGATTTTGATGCCTGTTTCCTTCCCCAAATTAGCAAAGTTCTCTGCTATAATTTGCTCCAATATACCTTCTGCCCCTCTCTCTCTTTCTTCTTCTGGGATCCCAATTATTCTAATATTGTTTCGTCTTATAGTATCACTTATCTCTCGAATTCTGCCCTTGTTTTTTTTTTTTTTTTTTTTTTTTAAAGATTTTATTTATTTATTTGAGACAGAGAGAATGAGAGAGAGAGAGCACACGAGAGGGGGGAGGGTCAGAGGGAGAAGCAGGCTCCCTGCCGAGCAGGGAGCCCGATGCGGGACTCGATCCAGGGACTCCAGGATCATGACCTGAGCCGAAGGCAGTCGCTTAACCAACTGAGCCACCCAGGCGCCCACGAATTCTGCCCTTGTGATCCAGTAGTTGTTTATCTCTCTTTTTGTCAGCTTCTTTATTTTCCATCATTTGGTCTTCTATCTCACTGATTCTTTCTTCTGCCTCATTTATCCTAGCAGTTAGAGCATCCATTTTTGATTGCACCTCATTAATAGCCTTTTTGATTTTGACTTGGTTAGATTTTGATTCTTTTTTTTCTCCAGAAAGGGTTTCTCTAATATCTTCCATGCTTTTTTCAAGCCCAGCTAGTACATTTAAAATCGTCATTCTGAACTCTAGTTCCAACATCTTACTAATGTCCGTATTGACTAGGTCCCTGGCAGTCGCTACTGCCTCTTGTTCTTTTTTTTGAGGTGACTTTTTCCGTCCTGTCATTTTGTCCAGAGGAGAGTAGATGTTGCTTTGGGATGGAACAAACTGCTAACAGGGTAACAACAACCCCAGAAAAATATGCACTAAACAAATCAGAAGAGACCTGAAACTGGGGGGAAAGAAAGGGAAAGAAAGAAAGAAGAAAAAGAAAAAGATAAAAGACAAACAAACAACAACAACAAAGAACAGAATATGATCAAATATGATCAGGCTGGTGCATAGATCAGTGCCACACACTAGATTTTGGGCATATTTTGGTCTGTTAGAAGAAAGTGCCTCCCAAAATTTTAAAGAAAGAAAAGCTTATATATGTACAAAAATAAGGGTAAATATGATGAAGGGATGGAATATGACTGTAAAGATGAAAATTATAAAAGATTTTATAAAAGGAATTGATAAGAAGTTGGTTGAAAAAAGAAAGAAGAGGATTTTAAAAAAAGGGGGGAGGAGAATGTGATCAGGCAGGAGACTAGAACAAAGCTATACACTAGAGATTTAGGGTATATTTTGGTCTGTTAAAAGAAACTGTATCCCAAAATTTTAAAGAGAGAACAACTTATATATATATATATATATATATTTATATATATACCGAAAAGAAGGTTAATAACTACTATGAAGGGATAGACAATGACTCTAAAAATGAAAAATAAAAAAAGATTTTTTAAAAAAGTGATTGATAAGTTGGTAGAAAAAGAGAAAAAGAAAAATTTTAAAAAAAGAAAATTTAAAAAATTAACTTTGAAAGATAAAGAATCATGGGAAAAAAGCCATGAATTCTATGTGCAGTATTCCCCTAGCACTGGAGTTCTGCCATTCTCATTGATCGGTAAACTTGGTCTTGGCTGGCTGTTCTTGCTGATCTTCTGGGGGAGGGGCCTGTTGCCATGGTTCCCAAATGTCTTTGCCGGAGGCAGAATTGCCCGCCCTTGCTGGTCCAGGCTAAGTAATCTGCTCGGGTTTGCTCTCGGGAGCTTTTGTTCCCTGCAAGCTTTCCGTCCGGCTTTGGAGGCAGAGAGTGAAAATGGCAGCCTCCCAATCCCCGCTCCGGAGGAGCCGAGAACTCGGGGCCCCAGTCCTCAGTGAGTCCCCAGAGAAAAGCAGTCCATCACTCCCATCTCCCCGGTCTCCAGCCGCACTCCATGCTCACCCGGCCTGTGACCAAGCGTTTCTATCTCTGGCACCCGACCCCGTGTGGAGTCTCCAAACCCAGCAGATCCCTGCCGTGCGCTCCCGCGCCGCTCCTCCCTGGGGAGGAAGGGGAGTCTCCTCGGATCTGCCGCTTGTTGGGTCCCTGCTGGAGAAGCAGTGGCCCGACTGTGCTGCGGATCATGGTTTATGGCAACCCGAGCTGAGAGCCCACTCATCAGCTCCTTCTCTGCAGCCGGCTTCCCTGCTCCGATACCTGGGAGCTCTGCCACACTCAGGCACCCCCGGTCTTTCTGTGACCCCGAGGGTCCTGAGACCACACTGTCCCACGAGGGTTCCACCCCCTGCTTAGCCACTGGAGCGACGTCCCTCAGCGCAGCAGACTTCTAAAAGTTCCGATTTTGTGCTCCGCGGCTCTATCACTTGCCAGAAGCGGCCGAAGGAAGCCCCCTCCCCCGCCGTCTGTCTTCCCGAATATCGCCTGGGATTCCCTTCTCCGCACGTCCTACCTTCCAGAAAGTGGTCGCTTTTCTGTTCAGAGAGTTGCTGCTATTCTTTTCTTTGATCTCCTGTTGAGTTTGTAAGTGTTCAGGATGGTTTGATCACTATCCAGCTGAATTCCTGGGACCAGACGAAATCCAGGTCTCTTACTTCTCTGCCATCTTGCTCCTCCCACCCTGTATAAGACAATTAACTTTCAATTATTTGATGGCTACCCCCCAGGATCTTGAACATGACTGTCAAACAGTTCAAATGGTTCATGGGGTATTTATTGCCCTTGCTAACACTTGCTTTGTTTTTTAAATCTGCAGTGTGCTTCCCTCACTGTGGAAGTTGGGTGATAATGCACATCACTCACTGAGCCTGGTGTGGGCAGGTGCAGGTGCCAGTCCTTGGGCTGCTGAGCCAACGTGAGCCTTACACGCTTGCCTGGAATCTATCCTCTCACTGGCAGGGCCAGCTCGTGATTGGGCAGGTGTCCCCTGGCCATAGCTTCAAAATCCACTGAGCATGTGGACGGTGCAGGTGGCACACAGAAGTCACCCTGGTCCCAGGGGCTGCAAGGATAGGTGGAGGGGCAAGGAGACAGTCCCTCATCAAAGCTACCTTTTCTAGGCCACCCATAGGCCCCTGTTTAATGGGCTCCTTGACCCCCAGGAGCTGGACAAGCCAGTTTGGAAACTCTGTTAATAGAAGCTTTTTGACTCCTGTTTCTCCTCCCCTCTTTGACTCACCTCTCACTCACGTACCTTGTGCCTCGGGTGTTTCCCTCCCTCCCCCAGCTCACTGCCTTCCCTGCTTGCTTTTGTCTGTCTGGGTTCTCTAGGGCAGCTCAGATCTCTCCTGGACAGACGCAGCTCTCTCTGCCCTCTTGCCCTGTCATTCACCCTCTGCTTCTCCTTTTCACTCTTCTCACTGCTGAGACACCAGCATCCCACAGACCTGTCCTTTCTGCCTTTTCTTGCCTCCCCATGGTGTCCGTTCCTCCTGGCACAGTCCCAACTCCACACTGGCCTCTGAATGAAGAAAGCTGGTACCTGTTTGTGCTTGTTTTTATGTTCAAGGTCAGCCGGCAGACCTTGGGGCTGTACGTGCCCACACGCATACAGATGCACACACAGACACACTTCCCTTTAGCAGTCTTCATCTTAGTCTCAACACCAGAGCCCCTATTTTATTCTTTTATAAAACAAGTATTTATTCGGAGTGTCAGACATATTCTGGATCCTAGGGATAGAGCAGAGAACAAAACAGATAAAAATCTCTACCCTCGTGGAGGATACAGTGTAGTGAGGAGTGGAGGGCAGCAGGATGAGCAAAGAGAGCTCCAGATAGAGGGGAACATCGGTGCAAATTTAGCATATTCAGGGGACACCTTGGTGTAGAGCTGCCCTGAGCCAAGGTTTGCTGGGAACCCCAGCTAGAGCTGCATACACATGGTCCCCTTCCTCCAGGATGGACTGAGCTCCCTCTGCACTGGCTCTCGCCCTCCTGAGGAGGTAGATGTGCTATGTGGTGGCAGGTGGCTGCCTTGCGCCAGGATCCTAGCTGAGGACAGGATGATCTGTCATGGGAGGACTCATCTGCTCAGGATTCCTCACATCCCTCACGCCTGGGGAGATGAGAGTGGAAGAGCAGGGCATTTAAACTCTCTAACACGGTGCCCTCTTTGAGGAGGTCGGCCAGTCTTGAACCTGCACACGTGAAAGCAGCCTTTGGAAAAGCGGTGTTCCAGCAGAGCCCAGGCAGGCGGAAAACTGTGGAGCACCTCTTCAGGACACAGGTGATGGCCCGCTGGCCCAGTCCTCGGACAGCCAGGGGCCCAGAGGGAGGAGGAGGACGTGCCCGAGGTGCGCGGGACGTGGTCTCCTCCTGGGCCTGGGGGCTGACGAGGCAGCTGGCAGGGCACAGGCTAATGGTGGGCCTCGTGTGGTGGCATCACTTCTCTATGGGGGCCTCCAGGCTCGGCACAGGCCCCGGGACTGGGGGCAGTGGACGTCGGTGCCCACGCCTTGTTGGCCAAGCCAGGTATGAGAGCCCAGTCGCCCCTCTGGGCAAAGAGAACAAAGGCAGCATGTGGTTTCTCCCTCCCTGACCAACGAAACGTCATTGTTCGCTGAGGGCTGTGTTGCGCACACGCACACCCCAAGGCACCGTCACCCCCAGCTTGGCGCTGTGCTCCTGGCCACTGTGCATTCACAGAATCAAAAAGATTGTTCTCACACCATGAAGACACGGAAGGAGGCAGGCAAACAGGATTTATGCTTCAATTACATTTCCTTGAGAGCAGGCACAAAAGGCATGCGTCACTGTTGTTCACAAGCCTCCCACCGCCCCAGCCATCTCCTCTCCTTTCCTCTTGGGTTCATCCTGCCCCTGCCTGAGCCCGCGCCACACCTCCCCATGTGAGGCCGCCCCTGAGTGGTTAAAGGGCAAGCCGGCGTTGGGGGCGCAAACGCAATTGTCACGTGACTTTCCTGTTTGTGGTCATTCCTCTGTCACCATCAGAGAGCTCCTGCGAGTCATCAGATGTGAGAACAGACAGATGACACCCCGGGTTCTTTTTGTCGCCTGGGCCTTGTGTCAAAAACATGAATCAAGGGGGTCCTCTCCAGTGATGGCTTCCTTTATCCTCCCTGAAGCCCCGAGTCCTTCCTGTCTGTTGGTATTTATCTTTTCAGACAGAGAAATCAAGGTGCAAGCCATCCTTTCATCCCTAAGGGAAGGGGTGGGGGTCAACCTGTAAACAAAGGAAATTAACCAGGCAAGGCCTCCATTGAATGAAGCAGAGGCACTTGCAGTGTGTAGGGCCGGGGGTGGGGGTGGGGGGGCAGGTGTATGTTGTTTTACCTTATTTTATTTTATGTTAGGGACATGACATCTTTACAGGTTCCCATTCTGTTGTAGCCTGTTCCTCATCGGGCCTCTGAGACTCAGGGGCCCTCCTTTCTTCTTGCTTAAACCCTAGTGAGTCATTTCCATTTCTGTATTCACCTCCTGAGAAGACCTCTCCTAGGGAGAGGAGGTGCTCTGGGGGTCTGTGAGCCTCCTGAGATATCCAGAGACCTGGGACTGTCCTCCAGCCCCTAGCACCCATGGCCCTAGGAGGGGTGAACATGCCCACTAGGCTGTCCATCCTGGTAGGAGTCCTAGAGATGACACTTCTTTAAAATAAAATCCATCTTTTGTTTCTCATTGAACTGAGGCCTCACCAACTTTCCTCCTGGATCTCGTGAGCAACGTGGTTGCCTATTACCATTCTGTCTATCAGTTTAAAACCCATTTCCCCAAGCCCCCAAAGTAGCAAAGCACTTTGCAAGTATTATCTAGTCCTTGCAAGTGCCCTGTGGGGTTGGAGATTGAGGTATCATGAGGTATGTGACAAGAGAGGCATGCCCCAGGGTCATGGGCTAAGTTACAGGCACAACTTCTAAACCCTAAGCCAGGATTTACACCACTGAGTTTGTTCTTGGTTTGTCTTCAAATAGGCTTAAGAGAAAAGTAGAATTTAAATTATTAGTCATGGCACAAATGTTGCAAGGAAAGATGCACCTGAGAATTCCCTAACTAGACTGCCTTTTCTTTAAAAGGGCCTTTGGGGTATCCTCCAGCTCAGACTGATTCAATGAAACAGGCAGGTAAGCCAGGGCCTAGTTAGATGAAATGAGGAAAATCCAGCCCAAAACTTGCCTGGTTCATTTTTGGTTTTCCCTAGAGTTTTCTCTGGCTCAGAGCATCAGGCTTTAGATGGTGGGGCCCAAAGACCTGTGATCTAGTTCTGGCCCATCCTCCAGGACCTTGGATGAGTCACGTAGGCTCTCTGAGCTGTCGGACGGGAGGGTGCCTGCTTGCCCGGGTCAGCCAGCGCAGGGCCGTGGAATGACCTGGACTCCAGGAGCAAAAGGGAGAGGTCTGTCTCCCCTCCCCCACCCCACCCCACCCCACATATACCTCTCAGGACCTGGTTCTCTAGGTGGGCGATTGCAGTGCTGGGTTCTCCCTCTTCCCTGCACCACCGCAGTGATGTATCATGAAAATAGGTCAGGCACGGTGTGCACAAGCCCCGTAGGCATCAGCTACTCCTTTCAGGTGGGACTCATCCAAAGATGAGCCCACCTGTGATATAGGTGATGCCAGATGGCATATGCCCACCTCTGCCAGCCATCATTTATCCTTGGCCCTCCTCTTCTTCCCATAGGTACCTGGCGCTCTATGCTTACAAGCCCCAGAAGAACGATGAGCTGGAGCTGCGGAAAGGCGAGATGTACCGGGTCCTAGAGAAGTGTCAGGATGGCTGGTTCAAGGGGACGTCCCTGAGGACTGGGCTGTCTGGGGTGTTCCCAGGAAACTACGTGACGCCCGTCTCCAGGTGAGGCTGGTGTCACTGCCCAGGAGAGGAGGAGCACATTCCCCATGTTCCCCTGCTGCTGGTTACTGCCTGGAGATCATGCTGTGGTCTGAGCAAAGCCAAAAACACACAGTCCAGAAGTCACAAGGGCTCCCCTGCCCACAGGGTTTTGCCGCATGAGCTCAGAGCTCCCCTTGGGCGAGGGTTCCACGTGGCAAGCTTTTCCCCTTCTGAATTAGGTTTTGCTTGTCATTCCCTCAGCAGACTCTGGCTGTGGGGGGACAAGATGGGAGGAGAATGAGCTGGAGTCAGGGCAACAGCACCAAGTGGGGGTGGAAGATCACGAAGTGCGTGTGTGTGTGCACATGTACCCGTGCCTGTGCATCCAACTGAGTACAGCTGGTGTGTGTGTGTGTGTGTGTGTGTGTGTGTGTGTGACACACATAAACCTGCTATGCGTAAAACACACGTATGCATACATGCAAAGGAAAAACATACATTCTCAAAAGCTAACAATTGTTCCTGAGTGACGGCATTAGGAGTAATTAAAAATTTTCTTCTTCCTTGTGCTTTCCTATTTTTTGCAAATTTCCTGTTGTATCATTTTTATAAAACAGAAAATACAATCTAAAAAATTTGCTCAAGAAGTTATCTGGAGTTATCTGAGAATTTCCCACTAAGATGAGGGGTCCACTGTTGATTTTATTTGTCAGTCTCACCCGTGGAAACCTGTCATGGGCACAGCTCTGGGTTACCTGCAGCACAAGCACATCAACTGAAGACATGGCCCCTGGGTTTCTGCTCTCTCTGGGACAAGACTGACAGGAAAACAATTTAATAATGCCTAGACCTTGCACTGTTGGCTACACTGATTCATACTTTTCAAAGCACCCAGAGGAGTGGTGCTGGCCATGATATGGGGTTGCTTGTATGTCATCGGGCCCTTCCTGGAAAGGCCCATAATTTGTGATCCCACTTTATTCAAGTTTTACAAATATTTTCTTAGGGTAAAAGTGAGTTCAATAGATAGCAGATGTGATTTTTTTAAAAAAATTCATGGGGCACCTGGGTGGTGCAGTCATTTGAGCATCCGACTCTTGGTTTCGGCTCAGGTCATGATCTCAGGGTCGTGAGTTAGAGCCCCATGTCAGGTTCCACACTTGGCGCAAAGTCTGTTTGAGATTCTCTCTTCCTGTCCCTCTGCCCCTTCCACTCGTTCTCTCTCTCTCAAATAAATAAAGCTTTTAAAATATTCATGGTTTTGAATATTCTGGCCCACTGACAGAGTTCCTTGCTAGAGGTGAATTTCAGGGCAGCTCTAGGGGCTCTGCCTATGGTCCCTGGACAGCTGAGTCCTTTTCCAGGAGGCCCTCTTCCCACGGTGGTTCTTCAGAAACCCTGACTTAGTGGGGCACAGCCCATCCCTGACTGAAGTCCTGGTCCAGCAGTACCGAGCCACATGGGGCGGGGGCTCCCTGACCTGGCGATGGACCTGGCAGTGCCTGCTCTCACCCTCACGTGGCTTCTGGTGTCTCATGACCAAGACTCTGAGGGGACAGAAGGGGACTTGACCCAGCTCTTGGACAAATGGCAGATATTTGATCCCTGAAACTGAACCCACAGAAACTTCCGAGCCCCCAGATTCTGCCATATCGTGCACAATCACCACCAGTGCATGAGTTTGGTGCAAGTACACGGGGGTCAAAGGGCTACAGCCCATTTTCAGAGTTGCTGTGTTCTCGTATTTCTTAAACACTGGAAACTGTTTTCATCTGGAAACTTGGGGTGAAAGGGCATCTATTTCTGGTATGACACTGCAAGTTCCCTGACATCCCTCAGAAGGACCGTTTCCCAGAGGCCCTTTCCCAGAAGCCGGCAGAAACGAGAAGGCGGCCGTGTCCCGAGGGGCATGGGTCCTTGCCACGGCTTCCCACCATGTGCCAGATATGTCCAAGCCTCGTGGGATGTGGCTGAGTCATCTACTCTTTCTGGATGTGTGTGGGGACGGACACAGCTGCATATTAGACCAAATCAGGGCAGTAGCTCTGGTACAAAATATTTGATTGATATTGATTCTTAGGGTTCTTTTGTTGTTTCTTAACTATTTACATTGAAAATTAGCCCCCATAAAGGTTTTATAAAGGGTGCTCCACTGCCAAGGTTGAGCTCAGGGCATCATTTGCCTACAGGATTATCTTGGCATTCTTTTAGTATTTGTGCCCTGGGCTGTGTGGCCTTCATCTCTCAGAGTTGGGAGGTAAGAGTGGGCCTTTATTAATGGCCTGTACTGTGTGGTTTCATCTGTGACCTCACCTGACTGATTCTGTTTTATTTCCTCAGGGCTCCTGTAGGAGGGGCTGGGCCACCCCGGAATAATGTCGTTGGAGGGTCTCCGCTGGCCAAAGGGATGGCCACAACCATCCACCCAGGTGGTGGAAGTCTGAGCAGCCCAGCCACTGCCACAAGGCCGGCCCTTCCCCTCACCATCCCCCAGGCCCAGCACCAGGCGGCTTCTCCCCCGATGAGCAGTTGCCTGCGGCACACAGCCCAGCCAGCCACCAGCCAAGCCCGGGGCACTGTCCCCACAGGTATGTGCCACCCCTGAAGACTCACTCAGTAGGACAATTTGACAAGGGGTTCTCGTGAGAAACATTACAACCCAGGCTTCAAGCAGTCCAAGATGGGGCAAGTTGTTTTTGCTTATTATGATCATAAGCTTCTGCTAATCTCCAAGAAATGTATTGACTTATATTACCCTGTCCTGGCAACTGAAATGGATTAGAGAATTTACAAATATTGATACACTTCACTGTAGCAAGAGGACTGCATGGACTCATAGGATTAACACTTGCACCGGGGTCTGGGCCAGCCCCACAGGCCTTCCACGTGCTGGGCCCTCGGGAGAAGCTAGGCAGCTTCTCCCCACACGGAGCCAGAGTGCCCTTCTCTGGAGCGCTTTGAAGCTAGAAGCAATGATGGTCATTGACCCTTCACCTTTATGCCAGCTTTATCAATAGCCAGGCTGACATAGTTTAAGGAAAAGCCAGTTGATCCCAGGACAGTGTGAGATGAAGAGAAATTACAGGGTGGATCTTACAGGCATAAAGAAGGTCAACATATCTGGCTTGGAAGCTTAGGCCTGAGCCATTAGGAACTGCTGAAGCGTGGCTTGTAGTGCCCCTGGGAGCCCACACCAGTTGCCTTCCCAAACCGTGGCGCCAACGACAAAGTCCCTGTGCTGTGTAGATACCCAGGACAGCGGGGTGTGACTCTCAGTTTCATTTAAATGACAGAATTCCAGCTCCAACCTCAACCTTACTCTCTCAGAAATCATCTATCTTCTCCTCAAAGTAAGACTTAAAGGACAAAAAGTGTCAATTCTCTGGAGCAATAAAATACACGATTTTTTAGAATCTAGCCAGCCAGGAGATGGTCCATTAGAAGTGCTCCAGAAGGCACCTTCTCAAGTGTGAAAAGTCGAGATAATACTTAGCACAGCAGGGGCCATATTTTCTCCCAAGTTGCGGCTAATGGGACAAAAGAGTGGGAGAGGGCTGCCCACCTGTTCACTTGTTGGGGAAATTGGCCTGCACATTCCCATGCTGGTGCCGGTCAGGTTTGCATGCAGCAGCAAGGACTGCTGAGACCATTCAGGTGTCCCTGAGTGTGACATGAACCACCCTGAGTGTTTTAGAGGGCCACTTCAGTCAGCATGACCCCTGACAAAACAGGACCCCATTCCCTGCTCTCAGCTCCCACACACTGGCGGGAGGCATGCTGCCGGGCAGGAAGGCGTTGGGTGCTGGTGGAGGAGGTCCAATGTGGGGCATTTGGTGATGGGGGAGACTGGGAAAGGCTCCTCAGAGGAGGTTGATCCCAGACTAAGCAGCAAAGTAACACTCAATTAAGAGAACAAAGAAGGGCACCATTTGAAGCAGGAGGAAAGGACTAGTCAAACAAACAGAAGTGACAGAAAGCACATCTTATGCAACCAGCTACAAGAAATTCAGTGAAGACAGAGTGAACACAGGTCTGGCTGAAGTCATGAGCTTGAGACCTATGTTTGGAGGCTGGGCCGCCACTGTTGTTGCTTGCCTCAGTTTCTCCCTCTGTAAAATGGCACTTACCTCTGGGGCATTGAGTGGGGACAGCCTAGTATAGCGTATCTAGTGTGTATTCAGTACGTGTAGCTAGATACAATGAGTATCACTGGAGTACTCAGTGCACGAGAGTCCAAAAAGTAAAAATAAATTATTACCGAAGGATCTAGGGGGTTGAATTCTCTCATGAAAGCAATGGGGAACCACCAAGGGATTTTACACAAGAGGGACAGCACTTTACCAAATTTATCACCAGGCACAGTAGGGAGGATGAGTTGCTGGGGCAGCCTGAACCTGGGAGCCCCTAGAGAGGTACTGCTCTCCCCAGGGGAGAGGTCACAAAGGGCCCAGACCCAATAAGTGGGGCTGCAGAATTGAGACAAATGACAAGATTTAGGAGGAAGAACAGTAATGATTTGGAAATGGGCTAATGCTCGGGGAGAATAAGGAACCAAGTCCAGTTGCCAGGTTTCTGGACCAGTGACTGGGAGAAGGACAATGGCATCCCCAGCCTAGAAGAAACAAGAAGGGACGGGTTTATGGTGGAAGACAATGATATATGGCTTTGCAAAGTGCAATGGGTGCTAGTAATCCTGTGGCCCACGCACCGATTTGGATCCCCGTCCTTACCTGGGGCTTGCATCCCGTGTGTCAATCCCGCCTCACCATGGTAGAAGGCTGATCCTGCTGGTCCAGCTCACCTTATAGATAAGCGCAAACACATGACCTAGATGCTGGGAACAGACATGCCTTCATGAGGGGCCGTGTGGATCCCTTTTGAGAGAAGGTGGTGGTGAAAACATCCAGCTTTTCAGGGGCAGCAGGGTGGACATCTGGTGTCTGGTGCCAGTCATCAGTGGGTGCAGGGTGGACTTCTGGTCTCCAGTGCCTGGTCATCAGTATGTACAAGGTGCATATCTGGTGTCCACTGTCCAGCCTCATTCTGGATAGTGTCCATTTCCTGCAGCAGTGGGATCTGCACCAAGGAGGCTCCATGGGTGGGCTTGGCACTGTCTTGGTTATAGAGTCTCTAAGACTGTGCCATCCCAAAGACTCTGTAAGTGCCTAATGGGCTTTCATAGATGTCTGTTTTGCTTACATTCGCCAAGAATGAGTTCTGTTTTTGCATCTCTGGCCCACGGGGAAGAACTAGTTGTCTTTATACTACAAGAGTTCTGCAACAATATTATCTGGTGCCAGCCATCTTGCCCCCAACAATTACCTCCCAATGAGCCATGCTTGTAACATGGCTTAAGTTCATCTGATGGTGTTTATTGGTAAGCCTCTAGCTAGACATACAGCCACTATAGTGGCCAAGTGATTGAATGAGCCCACAGCAGGGCTTCCTGACTGGTTTTCCATGACTGGGTCAGAAGTACCCAAGATCCTGACCTCACTGACCCTTGGAACACCCATGCAGGACCTGGGGCAGCTAAAGTCCCAGGTTGGGTCCCTTCGGGCTATAAACATCCATTCACCCCAGTGTGCCACACACACGTTTCTATGTGCACCATGATATGGAGAGTTTGGGCAGCCCAGGTCCTCACTGAGAGTGAATATCCCAGCATAGTAGCCCTGGGTTATCTGTACAAAATGCCAATATGATGGCCTTTCTAAGCCATGCCCTGCTAACAACTTTCCCAGCTCAAAGAAGAAAATGAGACCTGCCAGTCATTTCTCCCTCTATGGAATAACAAGCAGAAGTGAAAGAAATTGGCATGGCTAGGGGCAGTACAACATTGCATCTCAGTCATTGATCACCATAGTAACCACCATGGTGTGACAAGCATTCTCTTCCATCAGTCTAATTTTACATACGGGAGGAGCAAGGCACAGGATGTTTAAAACAGCTTTCCCAATGCATTCCAACCTCATGCTTGTCCCCACACTCTTGCTGTCACAGTCAAGTTAAAGAATGGCTCCTACCACATCATATCAGTAAATTAAATGCCATTGAGTTCCCATAGCATTTTCCACTTCATTCTGCATTTAGAGAGAAAAAACACACTGTTGACAGTACAAATAATGGATTGTTCACTGCAGTAATTGCCCATTTCAGCAGACCCCAACCCAGGCAGCTGGGAGGCGTTTCATCAGTGTTCTCATCTTGAGCCAAAGTCAGGCAGTTTGACAAAGGCTTAATTGCATTGGCCATAGCATCCAATATGATTTGTTCTGCTTGATTAACGTAACTCCTTTTTCCAAGGGCAGAGCTCTCCCTGTAAAGTGCCAGTGATCACACATCCTCATATCAGTGTTTAGCAGGGGCAAGAGCCTTGTACAGCCATTTATTCAACAGAAAAGAAAAAAAAAGCACTGAAAGAGAGGTAGATACTCTGCTAGGCTCTGGAAATGCAGAGAAGAACCACATAAACCCCAGTTCTACACCCAGTTAAAGAGAGCGACAAGAAAACAAATTCTTGCAATAGAGTTTGAAAAGCACTATAGTGGAGGGTAATAAGAAAGCATGGAGGAGAGATATGTAACAGATTGGGAAGGAAAATGAGACTGGAAAATTTTCAAGAGGTGGTGATCCTGCCTTGATTCTTAAAGTACAAATAGGAACTATCTGAGCAGACAAAGCACAAAGAGAGTTCTAGTAGAGGGACTAGCAAGGACAAAGATGTAGCAATGAGAAATACCAGAGTTTCTGTTTTGGGTAACTTTATTTATTTTGATGTGACTGAAACAAAAGGCATGGAAGGAGAAGACCAGGGTGTTGGTGACAATTTTTCTGCAGAGGCAAAATTTAATTTTAGGTCTTAAGGCTGGCATGCAGCAGGGGGTGAGGTGAGGGTGGAAGCATGGGGCAAGCTCTGAAGCTGGCAGAGGACTGGTGAACTTGAAAACTTAGATGAAGTCAGGGTGGAAGGACAAAGAAAGGAGAGGATGAATGGCACTGGCAAAGCTGAAAGGGAAGTAGGGAAAGATCATGGAGGTTCCTTTAGACCATGTTGTGCAATTTTGATTTATATCCTAAGGGACACATCAGAGGGTTTTAAATAATAGATATAATTGGATTTTTGTATCTAAAGAATAAAGCCAGGCTTCTGCTTATGACCAACCTAAAGTAATGAGGACAGGATTTATCATCCCACCAGAAACAATTTACAAGAATAACAGTTTGCAAGATGCCAAACATTAGAAAACCAAGGACAGTGATCCATGAGAATAGGAAATGATGAGGTGAGCCCCAGCTTACTGCCTGGAGAGAGGTTCCAGACTGTGGCACAGGGAGGGGTAACAAAGTGGAGCACAGCGGGCTTCCTGATGTGAGGATGTGGAGTGAGAGTCTGGATGACCGAAGTGGCTGGAGTTTGAAGGACAGAACCTAGAGAGGAGAGGGCTGCGCAGAAAGAAAACCCCAGAGGATGCAGGGTGTCCTCTTGAGTAGTATACTGAGAAGTAATCAGCATATGCATGTGAGGAAACTGTGCAAAGCCAGGGAAACTATGAGGAAAAGGATCAGTGCTATCAGTGCCCAGCATTCACAAAGAGCTGGAAATAGTACCCATTCCACCAGCCAGATGAAAAAAACTGTTCACAGAACATTGAGTAGTCTATGCAGAAGGGCTTTGCCTCGGTCCCTAGACTAACCACTGTTCTAGTCCCACCCAACTAGTCTTAAAAACAAACTCAAAAAGATCAAACTGTTTCCAATTCATTTAAGTGTTACAGAGAACTGAGCTCAAGAGTTGATAGGACTGCAAAAATGCAAGAGTTGATAGGACTGCAAAAATATCCAGCTCTCAACAACGTAAAAACAACAATGTCTGATATCAATAAAAAATTCCTAGGCACACAAAGGAAAATATGACCCACAATGATGAGATAAACCAGTCAGTCAGAACTGACCCAAATGTTAGAATTAGCAGATAGAGGTAAAAACAGATATTATAATTGTATTTATTATTATGTGCTCATATATTATAATGTGCTCAGAAAATTAAGTAGAAACATGGAAGATATTTTAAAGACCCAACCAAACTTCTAGAAATAGAAACTACAGTGTGTGAGATCAAGAATACAGTGGATGGAATTAATGGCAGATTAGACATTACTAAAGAAAATATTAGTGAACTTGAAGATATAGCAATAGGGACTATGAAAAATGAAACACAAACATAAAAGAGAACTTTTAAAAATGAGCATCAGTGAGCAATGACAACTTCAAGTTGCCCAGTATATGTGTAATTGGAGTCTCCAAAGTAGAGGAGTGAAAGGTGAGATAGAAAAATTATTTGAGAAATAATAAATCAAATTGTTCTACATTTGATGAAAACTACAAACTCACAGATCAAAGACAGCTGGTGGGCCCCAAGCACAAGAAACATGGGGAAAACTACACCAAGGCAAATTATAATCAAATTGTTCAAAATCTGTGATAAAATCTTAAAAAGAAATAAGGAAAGAAACAATACATAAAGTAGGAAGAATTAAGGATGACCGTATATTTCTTGTCAGGAACACTTAAGTGAGAAAATAGTTGAGTAATGGAAAGAAGTACTGAAAGAAAGAAATCTGTCAAGTTAGCATTCTATACCCAGCAAAAGTTTCTTTCAAAATGAAAGCAAAATAATCATTCACACATAATAAAACTAAAAGATTTCATTACCAATAGACCCACATTATGAAAAATGTTAAACAAAATTCTTTAGGAAGAAGGAAAATGATATCAGATGGAAATGTGGGTATATAAAAGGGAGTGAAGGACACAAGAAATGGTAACTGCATATATAAATATATAAGTTTTTTTCTGATTATTTAAATATCTTTAAACTATAACAAACTGTTTAAACAAAAATAAAAGCAATGCAGTGTGGCATTTAAAACACATGTACCCCAATGTTTATAGCAGCAATGTCCACAATAGCCAAAATATAGAAAGAGTCCAGATGCGCATCGACAGATGAATGGATAAAGAAGATGTGGCGTGTATATATATAAATATATATATAAATATATATATACTCACATATATATGTACATATGTATGTATACACACACATACATATACACACAATGGAATATAACTCAGCCATCAAAAAGAATGAATCTTGCCATTTGCAATGATGTGGATGGAACTAGAAGGTATTATGCTAAGTGAAATAAGTAAGTCAGAGAAAGACAAATACCATATGATTTCACTCATATGTGGAATTTAAGAAACAAAACAGATGAACATAGGGGAAGGGAAGGAAAAATAAAATAAGATGAAAATTGAGAGGGAGGCAAGCCAGAAGAGATGCTGATCTAGGAAACAAACTGAGGGTTGCTGGAGGGGAGGTGGGTGGGGGGAAGTGGTAACTGGGTTAAGGGGTTACTGCATTAAGGAGGGCACTTGATGGAATGAGCACTAGGTGTTACATGCAACTGATGAATCATTAAATTCTACCCCGGGAACTAATAATACAGTATATGTTAAATAAAGTGAATTTCAATAAAGAATTAAAAAACACATGTAAAAGTAAAATGTATAATGGTAAATGTAGCATTTGGGGTACATTTGGAGGTTGGGAATGGAGAAATATATTATTACACTATACTATTATATACTATTACACTATTATAAGTATGTTCTTATACTAGGTGTGAAGAGTTATGGAATCACTTGTAGGTAGACTATGATAAATTAAAGACATAAGCAAGCACTCAATATCAAAACAGAGTTACAGCAAATAAGCTGACAGAGGAGGTAAAATGGAATCACAAAAATTTCTAATTAATCCAAAAGAAGGCATAAAAAGAGAGGAAAGGAGACAAAGAATGCATGGGTAAAATAGTAAACATGTAGTAAAGTGTAGGTTAAACCTGGTCATAAAAAGAAATATAAATTGTCTAAACAACATTAAATAGAATGCAGAGATTGTCAAGTACTATTTAAAAAAAAAAAAGACAAAACCTAACCATATGCTGTGAACAGGAAACATATTTTAATACTTTAAATATAAAAACACGAATAAGTAAAAAGCAAAAAGAGGATCAAGATATACAGTTGATTCTCATTATTCACAGTAGCTATGCTGTATAAAGTTTCCATGGACACTATATTAGTGAATACTAAACTATTGCTCCTAAGTGAAATACATGCATGTGTGAGTGTCTCACAGAGATTATAATCTTAAATACTAAAAATAAGTCATTCTGGTAGATTCTATTTATTTTACAAAAGAGAAACTAAGGTTCAGAAGTGACTGCCCGAGGCCACCCTACTAACAGGTGACAAACAGGATTCACACCTGTCCAGTCAGTCCCAGAGCTGGAGCATCTTGCATTGCACCGCCCTACCCCCTCCCATCTCTAACCCTCAGCATCTCTGTATGAGCTTCAACAAGAAGGAAGAGCATCATCTTGTTGCACCTCAGCTGGGAAAATGTGTCAGTGACTCCAATTTTTTGTTAGTATGAGTATGTCTGTGAATGACTACAAAAGCAACACAGGTATTGATTTGGGGATTACAAATCAATTGTAGCTAGTAGGTGACTTTGCACATATAGAATCTATGGATAATGAGGATCAAATGTACCATGCTAATGCTACTAAAATGAAATCTGAAATGGTTATATTAATATCAGAGTAGAATTTAGAACAAAGAATATTATTACTATATGAATGGCAATTTCATAATAATAAAGGGGTCAGTTCATCAAGAGGACTAAATATTTATGCCCAAATAACCAAACTTCAAAATATATAAGCAATTACTGGTAGAGCTGCAAGGAGAAATAAATAGACTAATCCACAATTATAGTCAGAGATTTCAATAATTCTCCCAATAATTGACAGAACAAATAGACAGAATATTGGTAAGAACACAGAACATTTTAGCAAGCTATAACCGATTTGACCTAATTGACATTTATGGAGCGCTACACCAACAGCAAAATACACATCCTTTTCAAGTGAACAAAGAACATTTACCAACATAAGCCACATTTGGGGCCATAATATTTAAATCTCAATAAATTTAAAGGGATTCAAGTCTCACAAATTACATTCCCTGACTACAATACAGATGAATTAGAAATTAATAATACAGAGATATCCCCAAATATTTGAAACTAAATGGCACACACACTTAAAAGAAACCCTTGGATGAAAGAAGAAATCAAAAGTGATTTTAGAAAGCATTTTGAACTGAATGAAAATGAAAATACAGCATATCAAAATTTGTGGGATTCCACTTAAGCAGTACTTACGGGGAAATTTATAGTACTAAACACCGATGTTAGGGAAAAAAAGATCTCAAATCAGTCAGCTCAGTTTTACTTTAAAAAACTAGAATAAAAAGAGCAAAGGAACCATAAAAGAAGCTGAAAAAAGTCAGTGCAGAAATAAATGAAATAGAAAACAGAAAAACAGTAGAGAAAATCAATGAAACCAAAATTTAGTTCATTGAAAAGATCAGTAATAAAATTGGTAAGCATCTAGCCAGAGAGATAAAGAATATGGAGAGAATACACAAATTATCAATACCAGGAATAATAGATTTTACAGAATAATAAGGGATTATTAATTTACTTCAGATTTTACAGAATAATAAAGTACTATAGAAAATGCCAGTAAACTCAATAAGTTAGACAAAACATAAATTTCTTTAAAAACAGAAATTAATAAACTTAAGAAACAATAAATAACCTGAATAGGCCTATGTCTATTAAAATTGAAATTGAACTAGTTAAAAGCTTTCCACAAAGAAATCTCCAGTCCTGAGTGGCTTTGTTGTTAAATTATACCTAATGGTTAAGGGAAAAAATACAACAATTCCATTGAAACTCTTTCAGAAAATTGAAAAGAAGGGAGAATATTTCCTAACTCTTTCTATAAGGCTAACTTTATCCTCATACCTAAACCAGACAAAGGCACTGAAAGAAAATAAAACTACAGACAAATATCACTCATAAACATAGATGTAAAAACTCTAAACAAAATTTTAGCACTCAATTACAGCAATAAATAAAAACGATAATACATCATGACCAAGTAGAGTTTCCCCTAGGAATTCAAGGTTTGACTTATATTTATTTATTTATTTATTTTAAAGATTTTATTTATTTATTTGACAGAGAGATAGCGAGAGCAGGAACACAAGCAGAGGGCGCCCAAGGTTTGACTTACATTTAACAGTCAATATAATTTACTGTATTAACAAACTGAAGAATAAAAATAATATGATCAATTCAAAAGATGTGGAAAAAAATTTTTTTTACAAAATCCAACACACATTCCTGATTAAAAACTGTCAGAAAATGAGAAAATAGAAATGAGCTGCTCAGCCTGACAAAAGGCATCCATGAAAACCACAGCTAACCTCAGACTTAATAGTGAGAGACTGAAAGCTTTCCCCTGAGATCAGGATTAAACAGGGATATCCACTCTTGCCACTTATATTCAATATTGTACTGTAAGTTCTAGCCAGAGCAGTTAGTCAAGAAAAAAATATAAAAAGCGTGCAGATTGGAAAGGAGGGAGTAAAATTATGTCTATTTGCAGGTAACATGATCTTGAATATAGAAAACCCTGGGGAATCCACACTCACACAAAGAGCTTTCTTTACAGCTAATAAATGAGTTTAGCAAGGTTGCAGGATCCAAGATTAATATACAAAAATCAACTGTATTTTTACATATTAGCAGTGAATAATTGAAAATTGATGTTTTAAAAAATGATGGCAATTTTAATAACATAAAAAATATAAATTATTTAGGGATATATCTGATAAAAGAAGAGGAAGACTTGTCCAGGGCGCCTGGGTGGCTCAGCCGTTAAGTGTCTGCCTTCGGCTCAGGTCATGATCCCAGGGTCCTGGGATCGAGTCCCACATCTGGCTCCCTGCTCGGCGGGAAGCCTGCTTCTCCCTCTCCCACTCTCCCTGCTTGTGTTCCCTCTCTTGCTGTCTCTCTCTCTCTGTTAACAAATAAATAAAATCTTAAAAAAAAAGACCTGTCCACTGAAAATTATCAAATATTACTAAGAGAAATTGAGTAAGACTGAAGTAGAGCAATATACTTTATTCATGTGAGAAGCCTTAATATTTCCAAAAATTTGACCTATAGATTCAATGGAATACCAATCACAATCCCACTCAAAGTTTTTGGAGAGATTAGTAATCTGTTTCTCAAATTCATATAGGCATGCAAAGAACCTAGAATAGCCAAAACAGCCTTGAAAAAACAGCAAATTGGAAGGCTAACACTGATTTCAAGCCATTTAGGCTACAGTAATCAAGTCCGTGTGATATTGGTGATAAGCAATTAGATCAGTGGATACTTTTTCTGAAAACAGAAACATGTCCATTAAATTTGCTGACAGGTGGAGTCATAGTTGATCTTGTTCAGATAATATTCGATGGAATGAAAGTGATAAACCATATTTCAGTAGACTGAGAAGTGAGTTAAGGACTCCTGGGTAGTATGGGATAGTGAGTTCATGTGGAAATCCCCTATTCTCTCTGTTTTAAACACAAAGAGGTTTCTTTGTTTTTAAATTTTTAAAAAGTCAACTGTATGGATCTAAACAAAATGGAACACACAATAGCAAGTGGGGTTGAAGCATTGGCTTACTGGAATGAAAAGCAGGCATTGTTGGCTGACTTTCAACTCCTGCAAGAGAAAATGGACAGGAAGTCTCTGGTGAGTATCAGAGGACCAGAGCCAAGTGCAATGGTTTGAACAGCTGCAGTCTCTTCCATTCTCGGGGAATGGTTAATACTGAGCTAGGGTATGGGAGAGGATAGAGAATGCCACCTTGGCATGGAGCTGAGTTTGGCTCTGGCCTGAGGACCAGAGCCCAAACCATCCAGTTACACCTGGTTCTGAGAGGAGGTCCCAGAGGACCATGCAGAAACAATGACCAAGGATACAATAGCAATGAGACAGTCATGCTCAAGAGGAGCTTGCACACGGAAATCTCAAAGCACAAGGGAAACACTAATGCATAAAAGATAGCCAATAAACTGAAGAAATGGGAGAGAAATCTGAAAAAGTCTTTGCTATCAGTATATTTAAGATCTTGTAGGGGTGCCTGGCTGGCTCAGTCAGTAGAGCATCTGACTCTTAATCCTGGGGTCGTGAGTTCAAGCCCCACATTGGGCATGGGGCCTAGTTAAAAAATAAAAATAAATGAAAATAAAAGATCCTCTAAAAGGGAAAAGAAAGAATAACATCTACTCTCCCCCTCCCCCAAAAAAGAAAGAAAAAACAGGGTGTTATAAAGGAGAAAAATTGAATGGATAGCTATGAATCAGAAACTGATGGATATGAAAAAGAACCAACTTGAAATTTTGGAGAGGGGAAAATATATTTATTTAAATACAAAATCTCTATAGGTAACATGAACTCTAGCCTGGACACAGTTGAAGATGGAAATTAGTGATACTAGAAAGCTGTACAGGGAATGTATCTGGAACACAGAGCAGAGATGAAAACTGCCATTAAAGCAAATACAGATCGGGGGCGCCTGGGTGGCTCAGTCGTTAAGCGTCTGCCTTCGGCTCAGGTCCTGATCCCAGGGTCCTGGGATCGAGCCCCGCATCGGGCTCCCTGCTCGGCGGGAAGCCTGCTTCTCCCTCTGCCACTCCCCCTGCTTGTGTTCCCTCTCTCGCTGTGTCTCTCTCTTCAAATAAATAAATAAAAAATCTTAAAAAAAAAAAAAAAAAAGCAAATACAGATCATGCAAAGAACTGAATGAAAAGTAAGAAAGAACCAATGCAGACACTATTTCAAGAATACTAGGTATAAAGAAAAACAGAAAAAGGAGGTACTGGCCAGAAAGAAGACTGTTTTTGAAATGGGAGCTATAACTTGCTTAGTAAATTACGGGAGGAAAATTAATAGAGAAATTTAATACAGGCAAGAAGGGGATGAGCCAGGGGAAAGGATCAAGATGAGTGTGACAGAGTAGACCTCTTGGGACCTTGTATCCTTGAGACTGGAGGGCAGGGTGGGTCTGAATGTGGATGAGTTGAGGGGCTAAAGCCAACCCCAAGGGGGGTTGCCAATGTTCCATTTCATCCATGAAATGGGAAGTGATAAACCTGAGAATAAGAAAAGGGCAATGTTAATGGTAAGGTAAGTCATTTATTCATTCAACTACTCTTTATAAAGCACATGTGGGATGACACAGCAGTGAACTGAGTGACGTCCAATGGGATTTAGGTACTCCAGAGTTGCTGGAGCATGCCAAAGGTTTACAGAGGAGAGGCAAAGGGGAACAGAGACTATGGAGTAAGAGCATTTTCTCAGACTGCCTGCCTCTGTCAGGCAGGTTGCTTTGGCATTGCTAACCAGTAGAATGACTAGAGCGATAGCAGTCTAGGTCAGTCCGAGGTTGGGTGGCACAGGGTGAGTGAACCTGAGGATAAATCCTACTGAGGATCAGTGGAATCCCACATTCTTCTACCAGCTAGTGTAATGAGTCATGCTCCTCTTTCTCATAGAGGATTTTTATCTTCTCCAGTGGTTCAATTCTGTAAAATCTGAAGAGATATTTTAATTGAGGTTCTCTTTCCTCAAAGACTTGTTCATTCATTCAAGAAATTTATCAAGCACCTGGTGCATGCTGCGCACCAGTCCAGCTGTTTGGAATATATTCATGAACTACACAGCAAGTGTCGCTCCCTCGTGGAGCTCAGCTTGTAGCGGGCGGAGTCAACACACAATGAAGAGGCATATCATACAGACTGTTAAGAGCAGATAGTGCCGTGGGAGGAAAGGGAAACGGAAGCAGGGCAAGAGGGGCTGGGATTGCAGAGCAGCAGCCTGCACTGTTCGGTGGGTTGGCAACAACAGGGCTCTCTGGGAGGGCAGTGTCTGTGGTGACGGAAGCAGGTGAGGGGACGTGTGACTCTGAGGAAGAGCGTTCTGTGCCACAGTCTCTGAGGTGAGAGAGAGCCTGTGTTGGGGGAACAGCCAGGAGGCTGGAGTGGCTGAGGGAAGGAACAAGGGAGGATGTCAAAGAGATTGCCTGGCAGGCAGGCTTAGAACTTTCTGGAACACCCTCTCCTCTTTTGCATTGGGTTTGGCAGGGTGATGTGGCAGGCATGTGGAAGCCAGCCAGAAGTGGAGGGGAGTGGTGTGGGACTCGGCGGAAGAATCTGGAGCAGCCCCTGCAGGCTCTCGAGCCCAAGTGATTGCTCTTGCCTGGCCCAGCCACGACTTCTCATTCCAGGGCCGGGGGGCTGGGGTGAAAGAGAGTTCAGACAGCTGGGGAGAGGCAGACAGATGGTCCCAGGAGCACTGTCCAAGTCACGGGTTACCTCGGGCTGACTGAGTGAGCCCAGTGGCTTCATCGATCTGCATAGTTGCCTAACCTGGTCTTTTGAAATGTGGGGCCACATTGAGTGAGGATTCAAACCCACCCCAAACCCTGAATACTTTTAAAACCATAAATCAGTCTTTATTTATTTCACCTCCTAGAAACAGAGGCGGCAGCGACAGTCCCTGCGTCCCGGAGATCCCGGGATCACATAACTAGCTCTCACGGCTCTTCCCACGCAATGCTGTCAGAGGGAAGAGGCCTGCCTTGCATGTGACGGGGCTCTGGTTGGTTGCGCCGAGTTACTTCACATGCCAGGGAAATGCTGTGAGGATTTATGAGTAGATTATCTATTCAAGGCATATTTGGGGGCTGAGAATACTGTTTTGCTTTATCACGTGTATTTTTTTCATATTGCAAAGCCACGAATGCCACGAATTCTGGTGGTAGAAAGTAAGGACAGTGTGAGGTGACAGTGCAAAAATGCTGTAATCTGAGTTGCCCAATGTTGCATGGGACAAATGGTATGAAGTGATGTGGGCTGCCACAACCTGTGTCTCCCTTTGGGTCACCAGCCCAGGCCATAAATCACCGTTCCTCCCGTGTGCCTCACTCTGTCCCCCTGTATGTTTCTTCTCTGATTGGTAAGGAGACAGTTCTTCAAAATCACTAACACAAGCTGCAGCAAGATTCATTTTAATTCGGTGCTATGTTTAGAAGGGACTTTATGTTTTCAAATGGTGGATTTTTACAAATGTCAGGCCTTTAGACCCTTACCATCCTTAGGAGGCATTTTTGCTGGCAGTAGGGGCAGATTCGTCATTGTGATGTTCCTGTTCTGTAAATACAGAAACTGTTGTTTCGGGGTGTAGGCAAGGCGACAGCCACCGGCAGATCGCGGTGAGAGGGGTGATGGCTCGCCCCAAGGCTGCAGCTGCCTTCCTCCTGTGACTGTCACCAGCTAAAGCTGCCGCACGAGCTCGGCCCGAGCTCAGCCGGCTCAAATACCAAGTGTGAACAGAGTTCCGGGTTATAGCTCTGGGGTCGAGACCAACCAGGGCCAGGCTGTTGGCAGTGATCACCTTACAGGGAGTGGTGTCTAATAGTTCTGGGGCATCTTGGGGCTTCTTCAGGATTGTCACAGGCCTTACTTTTATGAACGTTTTCACAAGGGCGTTGCAAGAGAACTTGTGAGTGTATTAGTTCATCTTAGCAGAGGAAACCAGTTAGAAGGCTTCATGGGAAGCTGGGAACATGCCCACGCTCGTGGCAACCTTGGAAAAGATGTTTTCGCTCCCCCTGAGGGTGGGCTGTTTTGTGCCGTGGCAGGGCTTTGGGGAGATGGGATGTGTTTTCCTGGTTGCCTGGCCTTGGTCTCTCTCCCTGTGGAGCGTGGCCAGGTGTGGAGAGACCGCAGAGAGGCTGTGAGCCCGAGGAACGAGTCCGTGGCGATTGCATTGCCGTGGCAAACTAACCTTGAAACCCTACTCTCTCTCCAACCTCATGCTCCAGCTGCCCACTCCTCAGCCCAGGCCCAGGACCGACCAACGGCCACCGTGTCGCCCCTGCGCACCCAGAACTCCCCATCCCGCCTGCCCGCCGCCAGCCTCAGGCCCCACTCGGTGGTGTCCCCACAGCACGTGCACCAGCCTCCCGTGCAGACGGTCATCGGGGCCCCGTGCCCCCGACCAGCCATCCCGCTCACATCCGCAGCGTCTGCCGTCACACCTCCCAACGTCAGTGCTGCCAACCTCAACGGGGAGGCCGGAGGGGGGCCTGCCAGTGGCCTGTCATCGTCCAGCCCCACCAACACCGGATGCAAACCAGATGACAAGAAAAATGAAAAGGTAAGTGGCCCATCCTGGGCGAGTCCTGGCTGTGGCCCAGCTGGTTATTTAATCCTTTGGCACCAGACACCAATGACATTTTGTAAAACTAAGGCTTGAATTAGGGCACCAAGTTCCTGCCCTCAGATGCTTCGGGCCTATGACAGAGATGGAGGCCAAACCAGCAAAGCAGCTGTCCTTGGAGTGGAATTCAGGCAGTCTTCAGGTTCTGGTAGGGCTGACTTGAGCCCAGCTATAGCTTTTATGCAAATCGGAAAAAAAGTATCGCTTCCTCAGAATGCTCTAATTCTGTCTGTTGGAAAATCACTGTAATATACTCATTTTGTTGGAACAAGATACTTATTGCCAGGTACCAGGATATAATAATAATAAATATATAAATCTATTTATGTACAGTGTGAACAGCTTCCCTTCCCTTCAATGTGTCATCCTTGTGCAATCTACAACCTGTCCAACCACGTGGGACAGGCCTGTTTTCTGAGGAGAAACAAGAGGGGGATGCTGGTCTGATGGTTGGTATAGACAGCATTTTCAGCTATTCTTTTAACTTGTGAAGGAAATTGGGCTTATTTCACAAAAGAAATCAGTCCAGTGAGCTTGGCTCTGTTACTACCCAGCTACACACTGGATTAGCCAGGATTAGAGTCCAGATTTCTAAATCAGTGCTGCCCAATAAAATTATAATTCAAGCTACCTAATTTAAAATCTTCTAGTAGCCACATTTTTAACAAGTTAAAATAATTTTAAAAATAAAATTAAAAGGTGAAATTCATTTTAATTGTATAATCTATTAAACCCAGTATCTAAAAATATTACCATTTCAACATGTAATCTGTATAAGAAAAATGTTGATGAGGTGTTTTGCCATTTTTCACATTCAGTCTTTAAAACCCAGGGAGACATCTGCAGGGCTCACGGGCCACTGCACTGCCCATTGCTGTCCTGGACAGTGCGGACCCACATCTCCAGCTGGGAGTTACTCTCTTCATTGCCTTGCTGTATGAACAACTTATTCTCCTTCCCTCTTGGCTCTACCACATGATGTGGATCTTTGAAAACCTTTCTATATAAAACCAGTCTTCCTTTTTTTTTTTTAAGATTTTATTTATTTATTTGATAGAGAGAGAGTGCATACAAGCAGGGGGAGCGGCAGAGGGAGAGGGAGAAGCAGGCTCCCTGCAGGGAGCCCAATGTGGGGCTCGATCCCAGGACCCTGGGATCATGACCTGAGCCGAAGACAGATGCTTAACTGACTGAGCCACCCAGGCGCCCTAAAACCAGTCTTCTGATGAGAGTGTGCGAGGCAGAGTTGGGCTGAGGCCTGCCACACAGGATGGTGTATTCAGGGCCAGGACAACCTCTCCTGTCCCTTGAGGAACAGTACCAAAACCAGCGTTGGCTGCCCAGTCCACTTGCCCAGTGCCCTGGAGGCATGCCCACCAGCTCACTTCCTGTGCTCAGCAGGAGCCCAGAGGCCTCTCAGAGCTGTGCACATCAGATTCCTCAGAGACCTCGGATCGGTGGTGCTCAGGCCTCGTCACCACCTGTCTCACCTGGTCCGGAGGAATATTATGCCCAAGCTTGGGAGTGCAGAAGAGGCCTCAGTCAGAGCCGCTGTTACCGTGCTCTCAGCCAGCACAGCTCAAGTCCCCTTGAGACCAGCAGGGTCCCGGGCACGAAGTGAAATGGTTGCTCTGTGGTTTGTGTCCATGTCTGTTTGCAGATCCCTTAGGTCTTGGTCTGCTCCCTTCCACCTTGCAGCCTGGTTAGGAGGTGTAGCTGGGTCTCATCGGGAGGCAGAAGTGGGGGTGCAAGCCCACCCTCTCACTTGGCCATGCTTCCTGGAAGACTAGATCCTCCAGGCCTTAAACAGGGGATGGACTTGGAAAGGGGAGGGCAATCATAGTTTTGTAAACATTTCTGGTTTTTTACCAAAAAATTCCCTCTGTCTAGTTTGCAAAACAGATAGGGCTAGTGTCAGGAGGGCTCATGACAATAGAGTCAGGCTGGGAGGAGTCTACATGGAGAGCGATATTGCTCACCATCTTGCCCTCTTAAGTGTGTTGCTAAGGAAAACCAGCGCTGGGCCTGCTCTCAACATTCCCAGCCTGTTAGACACTTAGCAGGCATTTTGTTTTCACTCAGGGTTCACTCTCTGCTAACAGTTCTCCTACATCAGCAAGGAAGAGTTGAGTCCAGGGGACACCCAGAGGGTCCCTCCTGATGAAAGGCACTGTGGAAGGAAGAAGCCCTGCTTCCAGAAGGAAAGCAGCAGAGATGTGCACTTCACTCGGGCAGCAGAAATGCACAGCCGACGCCAGCCTGGAGCGGCCATGCTCAGGGCGGGGCGCTGACTGCCCGCGGCCCGGGGCTGTCCATGCTGTGCTCCCACATGGGAAGTGAAGTGGACATTGCCGGATGAAGCGAGCACGTGTTCATGGGGATGGCAGTAATCGTCCACCTCAAACCCCGGTGGAGAAATACTGTACATCGTCCTTCCACGTGTTATGTGTGGTTTTCACTTCTCCCCTCTCAAACAAAGCATAAACAAAAAAAAGCACTAGTCTGAAAAAACCACCTGTTAATGGTTTTTCCTTTTGTATTCCCAGTAGAATTTCTCCTACCTTATAGTAAAGTGCAAAACATCCACAGTTGCCATTCCTAGCAGAAGAGCCAAAAATGGTAGCTGTTCCCATGAACCCGTGTGGTGTGCTCCAAGCCAGCCCAAGTGGGGCCTTGTGCCCTTGTGCCAAGCCACCCCCCCACCCCCGCCGGGACCACAACTGAACAGATTTCCCCAACTTTGAAAACACAGCAGTTGGCTTCACATCTATTTCTGGGTAACCCCATCACAGATGTGCCCATCTCTAATTACAGTGGAAGGATTTTTTTAAGTAATTTGCAGTATTCTCCAGGTTGTTTCTGTTAATGAATTTTCCTCTGAAAAAGGCGGAGCTCCCAGCCCTGCTGCCCGTGGAGACCCAAACCACAGCGCTTGTGTGTTTTCACAGTGCCGAGCTCCTCTGGAATTCTTGTGCCCTTGGAAGCATGGGCACAAGAGAGAAGACTATGACTGATGGGGCTCCTGGCCCCTGAGGTAGCGGCAGGGGTGGTTGTCTCCTAGGAGCATGGGAGATTTATTCCCAGGCATCCCAGCATGTGGGATACAAAGAGGCCCCACACCTGGCTCATGTGCTTTGATTGCTGTGGAGATCCCTGGGAGGCTGGCGCTCTGCTGGTTCTACCCTTGGGGATTGGGCTTCTCAGCCCTGCTGCAGGCAGGCCTTGCTCATCGGCCCTGCTTGGCCCACTTTTGGGTTGAGGCCTCCAGAGAGACTCAAGGGCTGACAGGGTGGGGACTCTTTCTATAAATTGGATCCTGAGCCAGAGCTCTTCTCTGGGCCCAGGGCTTCTGCCAGAGTGTGCAGCCTCCAGCCTCTCTCCCAGAGGCTCTCCCTGCCCATCTTCCTGGTCCTATGGCTTCCTGCAGGGGCTGCCCTGTGGCCCGGCTGCTGGTACAGAGCAGCTCCAGCCTCCTGGAGAGCGGCCCACTTCTGCTAGCAGTGCCCAGTCCAGAGGTATACCCCTGTGCCTCGGCCCTGGAGCCCACAGTGAAAGACTGGAGGGCTTCCTGGCACCTGTGCCAGGACAAGGGTACACAGAGGATGGGCCTGAGATGGGGGAGTTCTGATCCAGGGATTCACTCAGAGCCGTGGACAACACTAGGGACTCTTCCAGCATCTGGAGCCATTTGGGCTGATCGGGGATCTGTTCTGCTTGGGGACAGATCTGTTGGGGATGGAAGAGGGCCCTCCTCCAAGAAGACCTGGGAAAGACATATGTTGTATAGCTGCAGGGTACTCCAGGCTGGATGGATCCCTTCCCTGTCTCCCAGGTTGGAAACAGTAGAGGCACCCGGGGCATGAGGAGGACCTCAGGGCACAGAGAAGACCCCAAGGCATGAGAAAGACCCCAGAATATGGAAATCATGAAAGTTACAATCTTCAGAAGGTACAGCCGGTGGGCATCATTGGAGGTCTTCCCATCCAAGGATTTGGGTCTAATGTTTCTGAAGGAGGGACTGGATACAACTTTTGAAGTCATCTTTTGGTACCCACAGATTACAGAGTGGAAGGAAAATCTTGGAAGAATTTTAAGATGATCTGTAGTATTTAAGTTAACCCCTTCATGCTTAAATCCATTTCTGTGCTTGAAACAACCATCAAATACCACCCATCATGTCCATCCATGACTTTTCTGTTTCTGAGGCCTTGTGAACATTCAGCACCAGATGATATGGATCAGTTATCGCTCGGGGTCAACTCCATGGGAAAGTCATTGGAAAGAGAGCACTGTGCCCCCAGACAGAGGCCACGGTCAGTGACTAGCAGCAGTGACTGAGGAAGGAAGTAGAAGATCATGGCCCTCCTGAAAGCCAGGAAGCTTTCCCCGGCCTTCTGGCTAGAAGTCACTGACTCATCCCTCTCTCTCCTGTTTATTACAAGGTGCATGTATGTGGTCCAGGCAGAGTGCTGGGCCCTGGGAGTCTATAGTGAGAGAAGATTCTGCCCTGGCGTGGAGGGACACTGAGTCTAGTACTGGAATGCAGGCTGGTAAGCAGGCAACTGGGATAGAGTGTGACAGGTCTGGGGACAGGGAAGTTTCCTGGGGGGGGGGGGGGAAGGTTCTGCCTGACAGGTAGGAGGACATTCCAGGCTGAGGGATGTTTCCCAAAGATGAGGAGCCCAGGAGCAGGTGGGAGGGAGCAAGGCAGATCTAGAAGGGCCTTGAGATCAGCCACACACTGTTGAGCAGTTTGAGTTGTTGGATGCTGGCTAAGAAGGTATAGTTTGAGTTGTTGGGTACTAGCTAGGAAGGTGGGATTTAAGGTCTGATCAAAGGAGGTTAGCTGTGCTCCTTCCCTCCTCTGAGTTCTGGGCCCCTCACTGTCTCTGTTCTTCCTGCTCAGGTAACTGTGTCTCGCTCCATGACAGCCCCTCTGACTGGTGCCTTGCTTCCCTTCAGTGCTCTCCTTGGTGTCAGCATACCCTTTCTGGGACCACTGGCTCCAGCAGTATCTTTCAAACCACATGTTCAAAGGTGTCCCAATCATGAGTCACCAAACCAATTTAGTGGATTTGGACCAACCTTTTTTTAGATCGAATAGCAGACACAGAATGAAGTAGAATAGACTAGATCAGCATGCATTGCATACAGGAGGGATCAGTATATTTTGGGAAAATGATGGGTGTTGTGTGTTGAGTCCTGATTTCCAAAAAGTCTCAGAGCCCTGATCAATAGACCCTGAAGAGTGCCTTGCTTCCAGAAAGCATCTGGTGATATTTGTAGACTAAAGGAAGTTGGGAAAACTGTTGTCAATGAGTTTTCACTCCCATGACTTCTGAGAAATTCTTCACTTTATAGGCCAGAAGAAAGTTAACTTTCTGTGTATGGATGAAATAGTTTCAGGTCCACAGAGTAATAGCATATTGGAACTGGAAAGAGCCTCTGAAGATCTTTTCATTAAATTCCTCTTTTCCGGTGATGCTCCTGAGACTCAGAGATGTTGAGAGGTTTGCCAGGGGTCACACAGCAAGCATCAGCATTGGAGCTGGCACAAGGACTCTGGTTTCCCAACCCCTTTGTCAGCGTTGCTTGGCTCCGATGTGCTGACTTGTGGTGGCCTCTCCAGTCTCCGTGAGGCTAAGGCCTCAGGTGGTTTTTGGCTTGTCCAGGTGTCCTGCAGAGAGAGGTCAGGGATAGCACTGGTAGGAGGCTGTGGGGTGTGCCCAGCAGAGGGGAGTGTGACCTGAGGGTCTGCCTTCTTGTTCCGCACTGAGCTCACCAGCAGCCAGAGCCCACCTGGCAGTGAACCATTTGATCAAATCCACGTGGATGGCACAACCTTTATACTTAAGGCTTTGGGGAGCTGGTCTGAAAGGAACAGCTGACCTGACAGAATGAGCGACAACAGCAGCAGCTAGGCCTGGCCTGCGGCAGGGACGTTACAGGAGGTGTGTTTGCAGCTGAATTTTGAACTTGTTCTGTGTTATCTACATCCCACCCGTTTAAGAGCATAACAAGGCATGTATTACATAGGGTTACAATTATATTTTCAGTGAAAACCCAGGCATGTGCAATATAAAGAAATCTTGAGGGTGAAGCTCTTTAGAACAACCAGGCAGTTTTTTCTAAATTGAGGAATCCCTGGTTTATGAATCATTTTCTCTCCAGTTGGGCTCAGTGCAGTAAGCAAGCCTTTCCTTGTGCTCTAAAACGCAGACTGGAAGGGGCGCTACTGTAAGCTCTGTAACCAACCTCTCAGTGGCTGCCAGTGTGTTTCCAATTTTGAGACAGGCAGATACCCTCCTGCTGTCACACACGCTACCTGCATGAGCCCCACCAACCAAACCAGTGTGGAGGACATGTCCCGCTGCGTCAGATGACTTAATCGGAGGTGGGGATGGGCTGGGGCTGACCTCGCCAGGTCTGAATTCCGCTGTAGGCCCATCTCTTGCAGGGAGAGTTGCCACTGGCTTGCTTGCAGGTCAGGCCCAAACATGCGGAGACCCTCAGGGCAGTGCTGTGTCGCAGGTGTGGCCACAGCAGAAGACGGTGACTTGTGAAGCATGGTTGGGCCCACAGACCCCTGTGGCACATCTTCATGGGCTTCGGGAACCCCGTCTGCCCCACAAGTGAGTTGCTAAGCAGTCTGGAGGTCATTTGGTCAGCCATGGGCTGTGGAAGCCCGCTTCCTTCCGGGAACACCCATGCCGGGCAGCTCCGATCGCCCTTGGCACTGGTGTTGGCACTCTGGCTGGGCCGTGGGTCCCTTTCTGACCGCTGTGGGCCACTAGGAGTCCCAACGACTTCAGACCCCCTCCTCTCCTCCCTGTGCTTGGACTGCCTTCTGTGGGATGAAGAAAGCTGCTATTTAGCTTATGAGTAATTTTTAGGCTAAAAATGAACCCATCCTGAAAGCACGAACGAACCCCAGCTGTCAAAACAAAGTCATTCTGAAGTTTTGTAGGCAACTTATTTTTGGAAGGGAGCGTGCTGCTGGAGTGTCACATCCCTGATGACAAGGACAGAACCTCTTCCTCATGCCTGTCAGAGCACAGACCCCCAGGCAAGACAGTGGCCCCACCCCATCTGTGGAGAGCTCAGAGGCAGCTCTGATCCAGGGAGGTTAGACCTTCTCCGGGGGTTGACTCTCTCCCAAGAAGGCACCACAGGGCCAAGCCGTTCCCACAGCTCTCCCATAGAAACCCCCAGCTTTTGTTCTGCGGTGAGGTTCAATCCAGTGCACTTCCGGCTGTCTCCTTGGTAGGGTGCTGGGGACCCTTTCAGGGCACAGATGTGGACACGGAGGTCCAGGTAGCCACGTGGCCTGCCCAAGGCCATGCAGCTAGTCATCACTGGGAATGAAGCCAGACCCCTTGGTGCTCAGGCAGGTGCCACTCCCTCTCCTCTGCCTCTGTCAGTCAGCTTCTCCTGTTGGGGGCCCAGGGGCTCCTGCCACGGAGCAGTCAGGTCTGGTCCAGATAAAAGAAGGCACAGACTGATTAATGAGCACAGAGGGTGCGTCTGGGGTGCGGTTGCCAGGTGTAAATCAGGGCCCTTCTATTTATCCACCAACCATGTGACGTTGAGCAAGTTCCCTCACCTTCCTGTGCCTCTGTTTCCTTACCTGTAAAATGAGGACGATTGCACCTATCACCCTGAGTTTTGGGGAGGAGTAAATTAGTTAATCTCACAAATGTTCAGCCTAGTATTTGGAACAAAAACACTAGAAATCATTATTAAGAATTCGATAATTAACTGAAGGCCAGATCCCATAAAAATTAGGAGATAGATACAGATATAAAACATATCCCTGAGGCTTCTAATAAAAGATTAAAAGGGCATTTGATTTTGCAGTTTTAGAAAAAAGACACTTAACATGGCCAAATGGAGAGATGTGGGCTACTCAAAAATGAACCTGAATTGATTGGTGTAATCTCTTAGCAAAATGGTAATTACTCATCTCCTCAGCCACTGGCGCTTCCATTTTCTGATTTATTTTTCCTATGTCCACTGAGAAACATAGCTATAAAGCGGTTTTTTAAGGTGTCAGTTTTGTACCTGACATTTAGCCTAAATAATGAATGGGAGCTCAAGAAAACTATTTTAGTCAGAAGTCACGTTTCAACTGCAAAGCATTAAACCAGAATTCATTTTTAAAATAGTAATAAACTAGCAATGGAGAAGAATTTCTGATTACTGGTAATCATACGTGGGAGTTCTGTGATTCTCCCCAGAGGGCAGAGCCCACCATAACACATCAAGATTGTTGGTGGATTTTACACTCTAGTGACACATGACCCAGCCCTCCTGGACAACCAAGAGATGACTGTGATAGCAAGGTTGGTGATGTGGGTTGTAGGCATGCAAGTGGCCAAGAGCCACGGAGCACACTTGATTCCCACAGCAAGTTTGGATTCTGTTCTGCAAAATTCTATTGCTGTTACTACCTCTTTTTCATGATGTAGCTTCACATTGCTCATAAAGACAAGGTACTTTTTTCTAGTCTTCCCTGCCCAGGGAAAAACTCAGCCAATGGAGTCAGTTATAAAGAAAAACATATACACACACCCCATAAACCACACCAGAGGGTAACGCCTGCAAGAGTGGACCCAACAGGCTGTCCTTCCCAGAAGGCAAACAATGTCTGCTTGATGGGGCATCTCTCATGTTCTAGAGAACTTGTGCATGCCCTTCCATTTTGTCACATAACTGAAGGCAATGACGAGAAAGAACAGAGTGCTGGTGTCATCGTTTTGTTTGCTGTGGTTTTATTTTGTTTTGTTGGTGCTCACCACCCAGGCAGTGGTGGCAGGGGTGAGGGCATTGTACCAACTCATTGAGATAAGACAACTTTATACCATCTTTTCCCTCTGGGGTGAAGTCACTCATGGGGCAGACTTGATTTTTGTTTACCTGATATTTTATATGCTTAGTAATTCCAGGCCATGTCTTAGAAATTTACAAGATACATTTGCATATAGCATGAGAATGAAGTCCATTAATCTTTTTAGAGGATTCACACTCTTTCTGTCCTTCTCAAGTAGAACTAATGGGTCAATTTAATGAAAACATTATTGCTTTCCAATCTCTTTGTATGAGCCAGCAGTGATGACTAGATTACTAGTTTACATCAACTTTCTTCTGATTCTTGGTTCTCTCCTTCACTTTGTATCACCTTAGACAAATCACTTAGACTTGAGTTTGTTTAATATTAAAATAGGAATAATATCTTCTGCTATTAAAAAATTAATTATTGGTTGTATCAGTCAGAACTCTCAAGAGGAGGAGGGGGGAAAGATGGCGGAGGATTAGGGGACCCTATTTCAACTGGTCCCCGGAATTGAGCTGGATATCTACCAGACCACTCTGAACACTCACGAAACCAGCCTGAGATGTAAGAAGATCTGGATCTCTACAAACAGAATATTGCAGGCGGTTGGTTTTGAGGTACGAAGTGGAGAGCCGTGATCCTGCGGGCAGATTTCGGAGGATAAACGGCAGCGGGAGGGTGCCTGGACGTGGGGATCCTACACCGCCGGTGAGTGACAGCCTCGCGCGCTGCGGACAGGGCATAGACTCACAGACCGGTAGCGTCGGGAAAGAACTTTAGGGCAGCCCCCGGGGTGGAAAACCAGAGCGGTGGGGTCGCGCACACGCGAACCGCAGCCCCCTGGACAGAAACCAGAGCGACGGTCACGCGCACGCGAACTGCAGCCTCCGAGACGGAAACCCGGTGCGCCGGGGTCACGCCGGTGAACTGCAACCCCCGGGGTGGAAACCCCAAGCGGCGGAGTTGCGCACGCGAACTGGGAGCGGCTGGTGGTTTTAGAAGCACAAAGGGCAGAGACGTGCCCCGACCTGGAGGCAGGACTGAGAGTGCTGCGGAGGGGCGCACAACCCAGGACGCTGCAGTTTATAGCAGCACGGACAGAAACGGAGACGGTGTGGCCTGGAGAGCTCCCTGAAGAACAGACGGCAGTCTCTCTGCTCTGAGGCAGAGGGTTGGAAACGGTCTCTTCTGCTCTGACTCGTGGAAGAGACGCGGAAAGCCGCCAGGGAAAGGTGCCAGAGAACAAAAGCCCCAAAGACTGATTCCCACTGAGCCCATCCCCGGGCACAGGGGCGCAGGGCAACTCCGCCCAAACAGGGTTACCTGAGTAATAGCGCGGCAGGCCCCTCCCCCAGAAGACAGGCTGGGAAAACAAGAGGCCAGCAACCCTAAGGTCCCAAGAAAACAGGTGCATCTTGCTTGGGTTCTGGTCAATAATTTGGACTCTATACATTCCCTCAAACACCCATCAACAGAATGACTAGGAGGAGGAGCCCCCAAAACAGAAAAGACTCAGAGATTATGACTTATGCTGCAGATTTACAAATGGGTGCAGATATAACCAAGATGTCGGAGATGGAATTCAGGCTAGCAATTGTGAAGACAATGGCTAGAATGGAGAAATCAATTAATGGCAACATAGAGTCTCTAAGGGCAGAAATAAAAGGTGCATTGGCAGAACTTAAAAATGCTATCAATGAGATCCAATCCAATCTAGATAATCTAACAGCTAGGGTAACTGAGACAGAAGAGAGAATAAGTGATCTGGAAGACAGTATAATAGATAAAAAGGGAAAAGAGGAGGCCAGGGAAAAACAACTCAGAATCCATGAAAATAGAATCAGAGAAATAAGTGACACCATGAGGCGTTCCAATGTCAGAATAATTGGAATCCCGGAGGGAGTGGAGAGAGAGAGAGAGAGGGCTAGAAGATGTATTTGAGCAAATCGTAGCTGAGAACTTCCCTAATCTGGGGAATGAAACAAACATTTGAGTCCTAGAGGCAGAGAGGACCCCTCCTAAGATAAAGGAAAACAGGCCAACACCCTGGCATGTAATAGTAAAACTTGCAAATCTTAGAACCAAGGAAACCATCTTAAGGGCAATTAGGGGGAAGAGATTCCTTACGTACAGAGGGAGGAACATCAGAATAACGTCAGACCTATCCACAGAGACCTGGCAAGCCAGAAAGGCCTGGCAAGACATATTCAGGGTACTAAATGAGAAGAACATGCAGCCAAGAATACTTTATCCAGCAAGGCTTTCATTTAGAATGGATGGAGAGATACAGAGCTTCCACGACCGGCAGAAACTGAAAGAATATGTGACCACTAAGCCGGCCCTGCAAGAAATATTAAGGCGGGTTCTATAAAAGGAGAAAGACCCCAAGAGTGATCTACAACAGAAAATTACAGGGACAATCTATAAAAACAACGTCTTCACAGGCAACATGATGACAATTAATTCATATCTTTCAATAATCACTCTCAACGTGAATGGCCTAAACGCTCCCATAAAACGGCACAGGGTTGCAGATTGGATAAAAAGACAGGACCCATCCATATGCTGTCTACAAGAGACTCATTTTGAACCTAAAGATACATCCAGACTGAAAGTGAAGGGATGGAGATCTATCTTCCATGCCAGCGAACCTCAAAAGAAAGCTGGGGTAGCAATTCTTATATCAGACAAATTAGATTTTAAACTAAAGTCTGTAATAAGAGACACAGAAGGACACTATAACATTCTTAAAGTGTCTATCCAGCAAGAAGATCTAACAATTGTAAATATCTATGCCCCCAACATGGGAGCAGCCATCTACATAAGCCAACTGTTAACCAAAATAAAGAGTCGTATTGAGAACAATACGTTAATTGTAGGAGACCTCAATACTCCACTCTCAGCAATGGACGGATCATCTAAGCAGAAAATCAACAAGGAAACAAGAGCTTTGAATGATACATTGGACCAGATGGACCTCATAGATATTTACAGAACATTCCACCCTAAAACAACAGAATACTCATTCTTCTCGAGCGCACATGGAACTTTCTCCAGAATAGACCATATACTTGGTCACAAATCAGGTCTCAACCGATACCAAAAGATTGAGATTATTCCCTGCATATCCTCAGACCACAATGCTCTAAAACTGGAACTCAATCACAAGAAAAAATTTGGCAGAAATTCAAACACTTGGAAGCTAAAGACCACTCTGCTCAAGAATGTTTGGGTCGGGGCGCCTGGGTGGCTCAGTTGGTTAAGCAACTGCCTTCGGCTCAGGTCATGATCCTGGAGTCCCGGGATCGAGTCCCGCATCGGGCTCCCTGCTCAGCATGGAGTCTGCTTCTCCCTCTGACCCTCCTCCCTCTCATGCTCTCTGTCTCTCATTCTCTCTCTCTCTCAAATAAATAAATAAATTTAAAAAAAAAAAAAAAAGAATGTTTGGGTCAACCAAGAAATCAAAGAAGAACTTAAACAATTCATGGAAATCAATGAGAACGAAAACACATTGGTCCAAAACCTATGGGATACTGCAAAGGCGGTCCTAAGGGGGAAATACATAGCCATCCAAGCCTCACTCAAAAAAACAGAAAAATCCCGAAATCACCAACTTTACACCTTAAAGAACTAGAGAAAAAGCAACAAACGATGCCTAAGCCACGCATTAGAAGAGAAATAATTAAAATTAGAGCAGAAATCAATGAATTAGAAACCAGAAACACAGTAGATCAGATCAATGAAACTAGAAGTTGGTTCTTTGAAAGAATTAATAAGATTGATAAACCACTGGCCAGACTTATCCAAAAGAAGAGAGAAAGGACCCAAATTAATAAAATTATGAATGAAAGGGGAGAGATCACAACTAACACCAAGGAAATAGAAACAATTATTAGAAATTATTATCAACAACTATATGCCAATAAACTGAGCAATCTGGATGAAATGGAGGCCTTCCTGGAAACCTATAAGCTGCCAAGACTGAAACAGGAAGAAATTGACAACCTGAATAGGCCAATAACCAGTAACGAGATTGAAGCAGTGATCAAAAACCTCCCCAGAAACAAGAGTCCAGGGCCTGATGGATTCCCTGGGGAATTCTACCAAACATTCAAAGAAGAAATAATAGCTATTCTACTGAAGCTGTTTCAAAAAATAGAAACAGAAGGAAAACTTCCAAACTCATTCTATGAGGCCAGCATTACCTTAATCCCCAAACCAGGCAAAGACCCCATCAAAAAGGAGAATTTCAGACCGATAACCCTGATGAATATGGATTCCAAAATCCTCAACAAAATCCTAGCTAATAGGATCCAACAATACATTAAAAGGATCATCCACCACGACCAAATGGGATTTATCCCCGGGATGCAAGGGTGGTTCAACATTCGCAAATCAATCAATGTGATAGAACACATTAATAAGAGGAGGGAGAAGAACCATATGGTCCTCTCAATTGATGCAGAAAAAGCATTTGACAAAATACAACATCCTTTCCTGATTAAAACTCTCCAGAGTATAGGAATAGAGGGAACATTCCTCAAGCTCATAAAATCCATCTATGAAAAACCCACAGCGAATATCATCCTCAATGGGGAAAAGCTGAGAGCCTTTCCCTTAAGATCAGGAACACGTCAAGGGTTCCCACTCTCACCACTGTTGTTCAACATAGTACTAGAAGTCCTAGCAACAGCAGTCAGACAACAAAAAGAAATAAAAGGTATTCAAATTGGCAAAGAAGAAGTCAAACTCTTTCTTTTCGCAGATGACATGATACTTTATGTGGAAAACCCAAAAGACTCCACCCCCAAATTACTAGAACTCATCCAGCAATTCAGTAATGTGGCAGGATACAAAATCAATGCACAGAAATCAGTTGCTTTCTTATACTCTAACAACGCAACTGTAGAAAGAGAAATTAAAGAAATGATTCCATTTACAATAGCACCAAAAACCATAAGATACCTCAGAATAAACCTAACCAAAGAGGTAAAGGATCTATACTCTAGGAACTACAAAACACTCATGAAAGAAATTGAAGAAGACACAAAAAGATGGAAAAATATTCCATGCTTATGGATCAGAAGAATAAACATTGTTAAAATATCTATGCTACCCAGAGCAATCTATACTTTCAATGCCATCCCGATCAAAATTCCAATGACATTTTTCAAAGTGCTGGAACAAACAATCCTAAAATTTGTATGGAATCAGAAAAGACCCCGAATCGCCAAGGAGATGTTGAAAAAGAAAAACAAAGCTGGGGGCATCACGTTGCCCGATTTCAAGCTATATTACAAAGCAGTGATCACCAAGACAGCATGGTACTGGCACAAAAACAGACATATACACCAATGGAACAGAATAGAGAACCCAGATATGGACCCTCAACTCTATGGTCAAATAATCTTTGACAAAGCAGGAAAAAACATGCAATGGAAAAAAGACAGTCTCTTCAATAAATCGTGCTGGGAAAATTGGACAGCCACATGCAGAAGAATGAAACTCGACCATTCTCTAATACCATTCACAAAGATAAACTCAAAGTGGATGAAAGACCTTAATGTGAGACAGGAATCCATCAAAATCCTAGAGGAGAACATAGGCAGTAACCTCTTTGACATCGGCCACAGCAACTTCTTTCAAGAAACATCTCCAAAAGCTAGTGAAACAAAAGCAAAAATGAACTTTTGGGACTTCATCAAGATAAAAAGCTTCTGCACAGCAAAGGAAACAGTCAACAAAACAAAGAGGCAACCCACAGAATGGGAGAAGATATTTGCAAATGACACTACAGATAAAGGGCTGGTATCCAAGATCTATAAAGAACTTCTCAAACTCAACACCCAAAAAACAAATAATAAGTCAAAAAGTGGGCAGAAGAGATGAACAGACACTTCTCTGAAGAAGATATACAAGTGGCTAACAGACACATGAAAAAATGTTCATCATCATTAGCCATCAGGGAAATCCAAATCAAAACCACACTGAGATACCACCTTACACCAGTTAGAGTGGCAAAAATGGACAGGGAAAGAAACAACAAATGTTGGAGAGGTTGTGGAGAAAGAGGAACCCTCTTACACTGTGGGTGGGAATGCAAGTTGGTACAGCCACTTTGGAAAACAGTGTGGGGGTTCCTCAAAAATTTAAAAATAGAGCTACCCTATGACCCAGCAATTGCACTCCTGGGTATTTACCCCAAAGACACAGATGTAGTGAAAAGAAGGGCCATATGCACCCCAATGTTCATAGCAGCAATGTCCGCAATAGCCAAACTGTGGAAAGAGCCGAGACGCCCTTCAACAGATATGAATGGATAAAGCAGATGTGGTCCATATATACAATGGAATATGACTCAGCCATCAGAAAGGATGAATACCCAACTTTTACATCAACATGGATGGGACTGGAGGAGATTATGCTAAGTGAAATAAGGCAAGCAGAGAAAGTCAATTATCATATGGTTTCACTTATTTGTGGAACATAAGGAATAACATGGAGGACATTAGCAGAAGGAAGGGAAAAATGGGCGGGGGGAATTGGAGGGAGAGATGAACCATGAGAGACTATGGACCTGAGAAACAAACAGGGTTTTAGAGGGGAAGGGGGAGGGGGGATTGGTTAGCCCAGTGATGGGTATTAAGGAGGGCACGTACTGCATGGAACACTGGGTGTTATACGAAAACAATGGATCGTGGATCACTACATCAAAAACTAATGATGTATTGTACGGTGACTAACATAACATAATAAAATTAAAAACTACAAAAAAAAAAAAGAACTCTCAAGAGGAACAGAACCAATACAAAATATAGATATAAATATTTATTTTAGGAATTGGTTCCCATGATGAATGTGGAGGCTGGCAAGCCCATCTGTGAGGAAGGCCAGCAGGCTGAAAACTCAGGCAAGAGTTGATGCCGTAGTCTTGAGGCAGAAATTTTTCTTCCCCAGGAATCCTCAGATTGCTCTTAGGGCCTTCAACGAGGCCCACCCACATATCCGGCACATACTCTAAGTAATCTCCTTTATTTAAAGTCAACTCACTGTAGAAATTAATAATGTCTACTACATACTCTCACAGCAACATCTAGACTAGTGCTTCAGTAAACACGGCACTGTAGCCAACCAAGCTGACACATAGAACTAAGCATTACAATCTACCCTTTGTCAACTTGGCACTCGTAGCCATCTCTGTAAACCATACTTAGTCTCCAAATAAAGACAACAGTGAAGTCATGCTTCTGCCTAATACAATACGACTATGCTGTATACAACTGAAAATGCACTAACCCTTTCCCCAGAAGAGGATTCAAGTCCTTAGGCGATGTTCACTCTTCTCCTTGATATCCCATAACTTAAATACTGTGATATAAACTTAAAAATATTTAAGTACTATGATATGAAGTCAGTACAACTTATGTTACATGATAAGGGGATAAGAGAGGGAAGAAAAAGGGATTATACACATACACATAAACATATTCATAACAAAATCAATTATAATCCTTGTTTCTGTAACTGGCCATAGCTGGTATTCATAACTACCTTCTTCCACTACACACTCCATATTCTCTTTGGCTTCAACAAGCACCTCAGCAAGTTGTGGTTCTTTACCTGGTAGGGTAACCCAAATATTCATTCCTAAAGAGTCTGGGCTACTAGCAGTACTGACTGAATTGAGTTGTTGTAGCTTTCCATTGACCTTCATCCCAGGGCATGGTAGTAGTAAGAGATGCCCTAAGGAACATGCCGTGTTCCAGGCTCTTCCTCACCTCCATTGTGGAGTACAGCCCAATTTCCCCTAAACTAAACCCAACTTCTGACTGAAATAGTTGCAGTCAGGATCAGTCACTCCAGGCAGCAAATTAACTACTTTCTTTGCCTGTTTATTCAGTCATGAGGCATCCAAAATGGTTGGGTGGCAGTCTTAACTTCCAGTTCAATAGAATTGCTATTGTGTCTCCTGGTGGAAGCATTCCTACCTTTGAAACTAAGATCTCTAGGCCAGCAGAGTATAAAGTCTATGGGGACAGATATCAAAAATTTTGGTAGTAGGTCTCTGGGTATAACAGCACATGGTGCCACTCCCATTTCCACACCTTGATTCCTGGACACGTGAATCTTGGCCATGGGAGAAACCACACCATAAATTGAGTGCTGATTTGGAGCACATATAGCCTCCTGGAGAACTTTGCCCCCAACCCTGCAAGGTGTTGCCACCCAGCTGGTATTGTAACTGGATCTCCGAAAGGCCATTCTGTTAAGCCAGCTGCTTTAGGATGGTAAGGAACATGGTAAGATCAGTGAATTCCCTGAGCATGGGCCTGTTGCCATACTTTTTTTGCTGTGAAGTGAGATCCTTGATCAGAAGCAATGCTGTATGGACTACTACAACGATGGATAAGGCATTCTGTAAGTCCACAGATAGTAGTTTTGGCAGAAGCATTGCATGCAGAGAAGGCAAATCTATATTCAGAACACGTGTCTATTTCAGGGGGAACAAAATGCTGCCCGTTCCATGATGGAAGCAGGCCAAGGTCCTCTGTTCTAGCCAATGTCTGGCTGCTCACCCCAGAGAATGGTGCCGTATCAGGGGCTCAGTGTTGGTCTCTGCTGCGGGCAGAATGAGCACTCCTATAACCAAGTTGTCCTTGGTGAGTGGAAGTCCACCATACTGAAGCCATACGTGACCTCCACCCTATAACAATAGCCACTTGGGCAGGACTGGCTGTGGGGAAAAAGGATGACTGGTATCCACAGAATGGGTCATTAAAATCCTCCTCTGCTGAGAGCAGCCTTTAGTGAGCATTCATGAAGGACACAAATTTATTTCACGTATTTGCCCATTCATTGAGGTCTCTCCATTTACCACTTTCCCAGACCTCCTTGACACCTCCTTGCACAGCAACCTGGACCTCTTGCAGAGCCTTCTCTTGTTCTGGGCCCCACTCAGAACTAGCAGCTCTGTCAACTCACTCAGTAAATGCACTGGAAAGCACACCCAAATGGGGAATATATTGCCTACAAATCCGAAGAGGCATGCTAGGCACTGTGCCCCTTTTTTGCCTGTGGAAAGGGCCAAATGCACCAACTTATCCTTGACCATAGAAGGGATTTCTCAACAAGCCCTGCACCACTGAACCCCTAGAAATTTCACTGAAGTAGAAGGCCACTGAATTTTTGTTGGATTTATTTTGCACCCTCTGATGTGCAAATGTTTTACCAATAAGTCTAGTATTCAAGAAGCCTAGTGCTCAATAGTTTCAATTAGCATAGTATCACCCAGGTAATTGATCAGTGTGCTGTCTTGTGGAAGGGAAAGGTGATCAAGGTCCCTGTGGACTAAATTATGACATAAGGCTGGAGAGCTGATATATCCCAGAAGTAGGACAGTGCCAGCCTTGCCTGCTGAAAGCAAATGCTCTGCTGGTCTTTATGAACAGGTATGGAGAAAAAAACATTTGCATGGTCAATAGCCACATACCAGGTACCAGACTATGTGTTAATTTGCTCAAGCAAGGAAACCACATCTGGTACAGCAACTGCAATTAGAGTTCATACCTGGTTAAACTTAAAGAAATCCACCATCATTCTGCAAACTCCAGCTGTCTTCAGCACAGGCCAAATAGGAGAGTTGAATGGGGATGTGGTGGGAATCTCCACCCCTGCATCCTTCCGGTCCTTGATGATAGCATTAATCTCGGCAGTATCTACAGGAATGTGGTATTGCTTTAGGTTTATTATTTTCCTGGATAGAGGCAGTTCTAGTGGCTTCCATTTGGCCTTTCCCACCACAATAGCCCTCACTCCACAGGTCAGGGAACAAAATATGAGGATGGATTCTGCCAGGTGCCAAGTATGTGTATTCCTATTGTGCATTCCAGAGCTGGGGAAATAACCACAGGATGGGTTTGAGGACCCACTGGACCCCTGTGAGACAGACTTGAACTAAAACTCCATTAGTCACCTGACCTCCATAAGCCCCCATTCTGACGGGGGGACATGGTGATATTTGGGGTCTCCTGGAGCCAGTGTCAGTTCAGGGACAGTGTCCAGGAGCTCCTGACAGGTCTGATTATGTCCTTTCCCCCAGTGCACAGTTAGCCTGGTGAAAAGGTCCTTTTGGGGAGAGCCGGGAGAAAGATTCACAGTATAAATTGTTGGCAATGTAGTGGGGTCCTTCCTCAAGAGGACCCAGCTTGCCCTTCATTGGAGGGGTTCTGGGTCTCTAAACCCTCAGCCTGGGAATTGATAGAGAAGTCATGACCCTAGTTAGACTTCTGTTCACTAGACCTAGAACTCTTGCGCTTACAGATCAAGTCAGGATTTAGTAGCATGCCCAGCTGTTCCTCTGCTAGGGACGCCCTGACCCACTACTGAGTGCCACAGCTCTGACAGCTGATTGGACTCTGCCGTCTGTCACAAAACCATGACCATCTTGGTTTTGGCAATTAAGTACCTCCATTTGGCTCCTGTTGGCTCAAGATCCGCATCCTCCCGTTGCGTTCAGGCTTCCTGATTCTGCACCACGCTTCTTACTGTAAGGTTTGGTCAGTGTGGAAGCATGACCACAGAGCACTTCAAGGATTCTGAAGCTCTTCTCACAAGTATGTTTCTCACAGTGGGTGTGAGAGGTGTGTCATCCTGGGACGGGTGAGCAGGTCTTCCATGACAAATCCACTCAACACTCCAATCTCCCAAAGCTTTTGGGTACATTTCTTTATAGTATATCAAGACAGGTAGCATTTCAACCTAATTTACTGTTTGCCATCTTTTGGTCCATGTTTCAGCCAGCCAAGCAACCATCCAGTTAGAGTCCTTTCCAATCCCATGAGCCACAGCATTAAATCCAGAATCTCTGTTCATTGGCTCACATGAATAAATGCAACTCTAACTTTGTTTCTTCACCATTAACCCACACTCTTTTTTTTTTTTTTAAAGATTTTATTTATTTATTTGACAGAGAGAGACACAGTGAGAGAGGGAAACACAAGCAGGGGGAGTGGGAGAGGGAGAAACAGGCTTCCCGCCGAGCAGGGAGCCCGATGCGGGGCTCGATCCCAGGACCCTGGGATCACGACCTGAGCCGAAGGCAGACGCTTAATGACTGAGCCACCCAGGCGCCCCTAACCCACTCTCTTAATATTCATTCCCACTCATATTGTCCAGATTTGTTTCTGGACAAGTTGGAAAAGTCATGCAGTTCCATAAGAGCACACTTTGCACCTCACCCTTTGAGGCCCGCTCAGACTTAAGTCTAGTTCTAGGTCTAGAAGCAAAGAGAGGTGGTAGAGGTGGATCCTGAGGATTAACAATGTCTTACAAGGCAACTATGTGAGGGGAGGCTGTAGTGGGCTCCTCCGTCAAAGGAGGGTTCACCTCCTCAGGCAGGACTGGATGGGCTCCTTCTATTGGCAAAGAAGACTTGGCAAAATGTAGGGGTTCAGTGTCCCAAACCTCATCAGAATTGAGCCATATGTTCCTGGATTTCCAGGATCCCATTCCTTTCCATTCAATGCCCTCACTGCAACAATGGACCTACTGTGAGCTTGGGCATTCAATCTGCATGGTAATTCAGCCACTCACAGGATGAACCTCTGGATTTAATGGTCAGAAGTCTCAGCTCTGGGGCTACAGAAGATAAGGGTTTCTTTCAGGCAGACATAAAAACTTTCAGATTATTTATCTGTTGCTTGGGCTGGGAATTTGAAATCCAAAACTCATCATTTGTCTAGCACAGTTAAGAGCAACTGGCCAATCTCATTATAGTCATGAGTTTGACAAATATGTTCTAAGGTATCATACACAAGATCACCCAGAACCTTGCCTCTTTTCTTTTTATTTTTTAAAATTTTTTTATTGTTATGTTAATCACCATACATTACATCATTAGTTTTAGATGTAGTGTTCCATGATTCATTGTTTGTACATAACACCCAGTGCTCCATGCAGAACGTGCTCTCTTTAATACCCATCACCAGGCTAACCCATCCTCCCACTCCCCTCCCCTCTAGAACCCTCAGTTTGTTTTTCAGAATCCATCATCTCTCATGGTTTGTCTACCCCTCCGATTTCCCCCCCTTCATTCTTCCCCTCCTGCTATCTTCTTCTTTTTTTTTTTTCTTAACATATATTGCATTATTTGTTTCAGAGGTACAGATCTGAGATTCAACAGTCTTGCACAATTCACAGCGCTTACCAGAGCACATACCCTCCCCAGTGTCTATCACCCAGTCACCCCATTCCTCCCACCCCACCCCCCACTCCAGCAACCCTCAGTTTGTTTCCTGAGATTAAGAATTCCTCATATCAGTGAGGTCATATGATACATGTTTTTCTCTGTTTGACTTATTTCGCTCAGCATAATACCCTCCAGTTCCATCCATGTCGTTGCAAATCAGAACCTTGCCTCTTAAAAGTATTTGATTAGGAGTGTCCAATGGTGATATTTCGTGTATCTCTATTGGCACATCATACCATGGATGATCGCTATCATCTTTACCACTGAAAATAGAGTCATAGGACCTTTAAATCTGTCAGCTTAAAGAACCAATTCCAAAAAACACAGAACTAACTCAGAAAAAATCATCTTTAAAACTCATTCTGCTCCTCTAGTACCACTCTTGGTACCAAAATCTCTGTCATTCAGAGCTCACCAGAGAAATAGAACCAAAGGAATTGGCTCATGTGGTTGTGGGGGCTCGTATGTCTGCAGTCTTTTGAGCAGACCAGCAGGCTGGATGCTCAGGTAGAGTTGAAACTGCAGCCTTGAGGCAGAATGTCTTCTTCCCCAGGAAACCTCCATTTTTGCTCTTAAAAGCCCTCAACTGAATGGATGAGGCCCATCTGCATCATGGAGGGTAACTTCTTCACTAAAGTCAAATGATTGTAGATGTTAACCACATCCACAAATACCTTCACAGCAGCATTATGCTAGCATCTGACCTAACAAATGGCTACTAGAGCCTAGCCAAGTTGACACCTGAAAGTAACCATGATGGTTACTATCAGTGAAAGACTATTAACTAATTAGGTGAACCATTACTAAAAATTTCCAAGGGTAGTATTACTTAAATAAGAGTATGAGAGATGTGGCCAAAGCTGGTGCTTTATTTTCCAAGATTTCACAATGAATATGATGATAACAGCTATTTCTTATTTATAGCTCTACACAAAGTTATCACTGAATGATTTGGGAACTAGGGTTTAAAATTATTATGTGAAGCTACAAGTAGAGTAAAGTGCATCCTGTTGGGGGATGGGATATAAATCACTTTAAATTTCTGATTATTGTGCAACTTGGTAACAAATCAGTACTTAGGAAGCAATGGGGAGGAAGCCATAAATTTTCCAGGGCTTCCAGAAAAGGAGGGTGTTACCATTTGTTTCCATGGCAATCAAGCTATTTAAACCCCTCAATACCTTAGAGAGACATGGCTTCAGATAACTATATTAGGAAAATATTAAGAGGGATGCCCAAAGGGTTACTTGAGAGATGCAAGGAAATTGTCCATTTCTCAACCTCAATGGCTTCTTGTTCCCCAATGGGGGCCCCTGGGCTCCCTCAGCACTCTCTGATTCCCTGAGCTGGGCTTTCAGGATTCTCCAAGCTGGAGGTGAATGTACATAAGGCAGGAAGTGAACACTCAGAGTCTTCTCTCAGGAAAAGGCACCTGTAGAAAGTGCTCCTGGCAAGAGGTCACTAAGAGAAGATGCAGAGACCCTCATGCAAGAGGGCCCCGCGTTCACAGACTAGAAGGGAGCTTCGATGTCATCTGAGCTAAATGGACCCACCAGCCCCCCACCAACCCAGCAGTCCTGTCTGCAACATTTCTAAAGAGGGATCACTCAGGTTCTGCTACGAGGCCTTGAGGGACAGAGAACTTACTATAGAGCAAAGAAACCTATTCTGTAACTGAACTGACCTGTTGCTAAAAACCCCATCTTCTTGTTGAGTCACAATCTAGAGTCCACACTTTCATACATATAAAATAAGCACACAAATATATGCACATGCATACAATCACATGCATATAAACACACCCATGCATGCATACCTACACGTACATGCATGTGTACACATGCACATACACACATGCACACACTAACACACACATGCACACACACCTCCATGCACATACATACACACATGCATGCACTCACATACATAAATACACATCCTGTGTAGTAGACCCACTGGTGTGGTTCTGCCACCTCACTGTCCATTTTCTCTTCTAAAAATAGCCCCTCTGATATTGTAAGTCACCCTCCCAAAGATGATTTTTAAATAGAGTTTATTTTTAGAACAGTTTTAGGCTCACAGCAGAATCAAACAGGAGGTATAAAGATCTCACATGTACCCCCACCCCTACACATGCACAGTCTCCTCAGTTATCAGCATCCCTCCCCAGGTGGTACATTCATTACAATTGATGAACCTACATCATAATCACTCAAAGTCCATAGTTTCCCACTAAGGTTCACTCTTGGTGTTGTACATTCTTTGGGTTTGAACAAATGTATAGACATGTATCCACCATTATAATATCATACAGAATAGTTTCACTGTCCTAAAAATCCTCTGTGCTCCGCCTACTCATCCCTCCTCCCCCCAACCCATGGTAACCACTGATTCTTCTACTGTCTCCATGGTTTTTGCCTTTTTTTAGAATGTCATCTAGTTGGAATCATATACTGTGTGACCTTTTCAGACTGGCTTCTTCCACTTAGTAATATACATTTAAGTTACCTTGGCTTTATAGCTCATTTTAGAATAATATTTCATTGTATGGATGTACCACAGTTTATTTATCCATTCACCTACCGAGGGATTCTTGGTTGCTTCCAAGTTTTGGCAATTACAAATGAAGCTGCTGTAAGCAGCATGTGCAGGTTTTGTGTGGACATAAGTTTCAGCTCACTTGGGTAAATAACAAAGGGTGTGATTGCTGGATCATGTGGTAAGAAAATGTTTACTTTTGTAAACTGTCAAAACTGTCTCTCAAAGTGGCTGTGCCATTGTATGTATACATATATGTGCCGCATCTTCTTTATCCATTCTTCAATTGATGGACACTTGGGCTGCTTCCATAATTTGGCTATTGTAAATAGTGCACTGGGTAATGTATAGAATTGTTGAATCACTATATTGTACACTTGAAACTAATATAACACTATGTTAACTATACTGGAATTAAAAGTAAAAACAATAAAACTTTTAAAAAATAAACAAAACAAAACAGACAAAGTGGGCTATGCCATTTTGCATTCCCACCAAGCCATGAATGAGAGCTTCTGCTGGTCCAGATCCTCACCAGCATCTTGTGTCATCAGTGTTTGGATCCTCACCATTCTAATAGGTGTGTAGTGGTATCTCATTGTCACTTTAACTAGCAATTCCATGATGACATAGGATGTTGAGCATCTCTTCATATGTTTATTTGCCTTCTGTATATTTTCTTTGGTGAGGTGGTTGGATCCTTTGCCCACTTTTTAATCAGGTTACTTGTTTTCTTACTGTTGATTTTTAAGAGTTCTTTATATATTTTGGATCACAGTCCTTTATCATATTTGTCTTTTGCACATATTTTCTCCCAGTTTGTGGCTTATCTTCTCATTCTCTTCACAGTGTCTTTTGCAGAACACAGGTTTTTAATTTTAATGAAGTCCAACTTCTCAGCTGTTTCTTGCATGAATCATGCCTTTGGTGTTGTATCTAAAAAGTCATCCACAAACCGAAGGTTATCTCGATTTTCTCCTACATTATCTTCTAGTTTTATAGTTTTGTGTTTTACATTTAAGTCTACATTTACATTTAAGTCTCAAAAGGATTATTCTTTTGAGTTAATTTTTCTTGGAACATAAGGCTGTGTCTGGATATTTTTTTTTTTCTGGTACATGGATGTCCAGCTGTTCCAGCATCATCTGTTGAAAAGACCGTCTTTTCTCCATTGTACTGCCTTTGCTATTTTGTCAAAGATCGGTGGACTGTATTTGCGTAGGTCTATTTTTGGCCTCTGTATTCTGTAACACTGATCTATTTGTCTATTCTTTTGCCAGCAATTTATCTTGATTACTGTAGCTTTATAGTAAGTCTTAACATTGATAATATCAATCCTCCAACTTTTTTCTTCTTCAATATTGTGTTGACTGTTCTGGATCTTTTGCCTCTCTATATAAACTTTAGGACCAGTTTGTCGATATGCACAAAATAACTTGCTGGAATATTGATCAGGATTGTGTTGAATCAATATGTGAAGTTGGGAAGAATTGATATCTCAACCGTATTAAGTTTTCTTATTTGTGAACATGGATAAATCTCCAGTTATTCATCAGAATTTTGTAGTTTTCCTCATAGACCTTCTACATATTTTGTTAGACTTATACCTAAGTATTTCATTTTGGGGGGTGCTACTGTAAATGGTATGGTGTTTTTAATTTCAAATTTCAGTTGTTCATTGCTGGTGTATAGGAAAGGAATTAACTTTGGATCCTGCAAACTGGCTCTACTATATATTAGCTCCAGAAGTTTTTCTGTCAAATCTTCCCATTTTTCTATGCAGACAATCATGTCATCCAGGAACAAAGACAGTTTTATTACTTCCTTCTCAATCTGTATACCTCTCATTTCCTTGTCTTGGCTTCCTGCATTAGCTTGGACTTCCAATATGATGTGGTAAGAGAGATAAGAGAGGCCAGACACCATTGCCTGGTTCCTAATTTTAACAGAAAAGTTTCTAGTTTCTCCCCATTAGGTATAATGTTAGCTGTAGGGTTTTTGGTAAATACTCTTTTTTCAGGTTGAGTAATTTCACCTCTATTCCTAGTTTTCTAAGAGTTTAGTCTTGATAGGTATTAGATTTTGTCAAACGTTTTTTCTGCATCTGTTGATATTATCATGTGATTTTTCTTCTTTAGCCTGTTGATGTGATTGATTGCATTAATTGATTTTTTAATGTTGAACTAACATTGTATACGTGGGATAAATCCCACTTGGTCATAATATATAATATTTTTTTAATTTTTATTGTTATGTTAATCACCATGCATCATTAGTTTTTTATGTAGTGTTCCATGATTCATTGTTTGTGCATAACACCCAGTGCTCCATGCAGAACATGCCCTCTTTAATACCCATCACCAGGTTTAACCCATCCTTCCACCCCCCTCCCCTCTAGAACCCTCAGTTTGTTTTTCATAGTCCATCATCTCTCATGGTTCGTCTCCCCCTCCGATTTCCCCCCCCTTCATTCTTCCCCTCCTGCTATCTTTTTCTATTTTTTTTTTTCTTAACATATATTGCATTATTTGTTTCAGAGGTACGGATCTGTGATTCAACAGTCTTGCACAATTCACAGCGCTCACGATAGCACATACCTTCCCCAATGTCTATCACTCAGGGCCCCAACCTTCCCCCCGCCCACTCCAGCAACCCTCAGTTTGTTTCCTGAGATTAAGAATTCCTCATATCAGTGAGGTCATATGATACATGTCTTTCTCTGATTGACTTATTTCGCTCAGCATAACACCCTCCAGTTCATCCACGTTGTTGCAAATGGCAAGATCTCGTTCCTTTTGATGGCTGCATAATATTCCATTGTATATATATACCACCTCTTCTTTATCCATTCATCTGTCGATGGACATCTTGGCTCTTTCCACAGTTTGGCTATTGTGGACATTGCTGCTATAAACATTGGGGTGCACGTACCCCTTCGGGTCCCTACATTTGTATCTTTGGGGTAAATACCCAGTAGTGCAATTGCTGGATCATAAGGTAGCTCTATTTTCAACCTTTTGAGGAACCTCCATACTGTTTTCCAGAGTGGTTGCACCAGCTTGCATTCCCACCAACAGTGTAGGAGGGTTCCCCTTTCTCCGCATCCCCGCCAACGTCTGTCGTTTCCTGACTTGTTAATTTTAGCCATTCTGACTGGTGTGAGGTGGTATCTCATTGAGGTTTTGATTTGGATTTCCCTGATGCCAAGAGATGTTGAGCACTTTTTCATGTGTCTCTTGGCCATTTGGATGTCTTCTTTGCAGAAATGTCTGTTCATGTCTTCTGCCCATTTCTTGATTGGATTATTTGTTCTTTGGGTTGAGTTTGATAAGTTCTTTATAGATTTTGGATACTAGCCCTTTATCTGATATGTCATTTGCAAATATCTTCTCCCATTCTGTTGGTTGTCTTTTGGTTTTGTTGACTGTTTCTTTTGCTGTGCAAAAGCTTTTTATCTTGATGAAGTCCCAATAATTCATTTTTACCCTTGCTTCCCTTGCCTTTGGCGATGTTTCTAGGAAGAAGTTGCTGCGGCTGAGGTCAAAGAGGTTGCTGCCTGTGTTCTCCTTTAGGATTTTGATGGACTCCTGTCTCACATTGAGGTCTTTCAACCATTTGGAGTCTATTTTTGTGTGTGGTGTAAGGAAATGGTCCAGTTTCATTCTTCTGCATGTGGCTGTCCAATTTTCCCAACACCATTTGTTGAAGAGATTGTCTTTTTTCCATTGGACATTCTTTCTTGCTTTGTTGAAGATTAGTTGACCATAGAGTTGAGGGTCCATTTCTGGGCTCTCTATTCTGTTCCATTGATCTATGTGTCTGTTTTTGTGCCAGTACCATACTGTCTTGATGATGACAGCTTTGTAATAGAGCTTGAGGTCCGGAATTGTGATGCCACCAGCTTTGCTTTTCTTTGTCAACATTCCTCTGGCTATTCGGGGTCTTTTCTGCTTCCATACAAATTTTAGGATCATTTGTTCCATTTCTTTGAAAAAAGTTGATGGTATTTTGATAGAGATTGCATTGAATGTGTAGATTGCTCTAGGTAGCATTGACATCTTCACAATATTTGTTCTTCCAATCCATGAGCATGGAACGTTTTTCCATTTCTTTGTGTCTTCCTCAATTTCTTTCATGAGTATTTTATAGTTTTCTGAGTACAGATCCTTTGCCTCTTTGGTTAGATTTATTCCTAGGTATCTTATGGTTTTGGGTGCAATTGTAAATGGGACCAACTCCTTAATTTCTCTTTCTTCTGTCTTGTTGTTGGTGTATAGGAATGCCACTGACTTCTGTGCATTGATTTTCTATCCTGCCACTTTACTGAATTCCTGTCTGAGTTCTAGCAGTTTTGGGGTGGAGTCTTTTGGGTTTTCCACATAAAGTATCATATCATCTGCAAAGAGTGAGAGTTTGACTTCTTCTTTGCCGATTTGGATGCCTTTGATTTCTTTTTGTTGTCTGATTGCTGTGGCTAGGGCTTCTAATACTATGTTGAATAGCAGTGGTGATAGTGGACATCCCTGCCATCTTCCTGACCTTAGGGGGAAGCTCTCAGTTTTTCCCCATTGAGAATGATTTTTGCTGTGGGTTTTTCATAGATGGCTTTTATGATATTGAGGTATGTACCCTCTATCCCTATACTCTGAAGAGTTTTGATCATGAAAGGATGCTATACTTTGTCAAATACTTTTTCTGCATCTATTGAGAGGATCATATGGTTCTTGTTCTTTCTTTTATTAATGTATTGTATCACATTGATTGATTTGTGTATGTTGAACCAACCTTGCAGCCCAGGGATAAATCCAACTTGGTCATGGTGAATAATCCTTTTAATGTACTGTTGGATCTTACTGGCTAGTATTTTGGTGAGAATTTTTGCATCCATGTTCATCAAGGATATTGGTCTATAATTCTCCTTTTTGTTGGGGTCTTTGTCTGGTTTTGGGATCAAGGTAGTGGTGGCCTCATAAAACGAGTTTGGAAGTTTTCTTTCCATTTCTATTTTTTGGAACAGTTTCAGAAGAATAGGTATTAATTCTTCTTTAAATGTTTGGTAGAATTCCCCTCGGAAGCCATCTGACCCTGGGCTTTTGTTTGTCGGGAGATTTTTGATGACTGCTTCAATTTCCTTAGTGGTTATAGGTCTGTTCAGGTTTTCTATTTCTTCCTGGTTCAGTTTTGGTAGTTCATACATCTCTATGAATGCATCCATTTCTTCCAGATTATCTAATTTGCTGGCATAGAGTTGCTCATAATATGTTCTTATAATTGTTTGTATTTCTTTGGTGTTGGTTGTGATCTCTCCTCTTTCATTCATGATTTTGTTGATTTGGGTCATTTCTCTTTTCTGTTTGATAAGTCTGGCCAGGGGTTTATCAATCTTGTTAATTCTTTCAAACAACCAGCTCCTAGTTTCGTTGATCTGTTCTACTATTCTTTTGGTTTCTATATCATTGATTTCTGCTCTGATCTTTATTATTTCTCTTCTCCTGCTGGGTTTAGGCTTTATTTGCTGTTTTTTCTCCAGCTCCTTTAGGTGTAGGGTTAGGTTGTGTGTTTGAGACCTTTCTTGTTTCTTGAGAAAGGCTTGTATTGCTATATACTTTCCTCTTAGGACTGCCTTTTCTGCATCCCAAAGATTTTGAACAATTGTGTTTTCAATTTCATTGGTTTCCATGAATTTTTTTAATTTTTCTTTAATTTCCTGGTTGACCTATTCATTCTTTAGTAGGATGCTCTTTAGCCTCCATGTACTTGAGTTCTTTCTGACTTTCCTCTTGTGATTGAATTCTAGTTTCAAAGCATTGTGGTCTGAAAATATGCAGGGAATGATCCCAATCTTTTGGTACCAGTTGAGACCTGATTCGTGACCTAGGATGTGATCTATTCTGGAGAATGTTCCATGGGCACTAGAGAAGAATGTATATTCTGTTGCTTTAGGATGGAATGTTCTGAATATGTCTGTGAAGTCCATTTGGTCCAGTGTGTCATTTAAAGTCTTTATTTCCTTGTTGATCTTTTGCTTAGATGATCTGTCCATTTCAGTGAGGGGGGTGTTAAAGTTCCCCACTATTATTGTATTGTTGTCGATGTGTTTCTTTGCTTTTGTTATTAATTGGCTTATATAATTGGCTGCTCCCATGTTAGGGGCATAGATATTTACAATTGTTAGATCTTCTTGTTGGATAGACCCTTTAAGTAGGATATAGTGTCCTTTCTCATCTCTTATTACAGTCTTTGGTTTAAAATCTAATTTGTCTGATATAAGGATGGCCACCCCAGCTTTCTTTTAATGTTCATTAGTATGGTAAATGGTTTTCCACCCCCTCACTTTCAGCCTGGGGGTGTCTTTGGGTCTAAAATGAGTCTCTTGCAGAAAGCATATCAATGGGTCTTGTTTTTTAATCCAATCTGATAGCCTGTGTCTTTTGATTGGGGCATTTAGCCCATTTACATTCAGGGTAACTATTGAAAGATATGAATTTAGTGCCATTGCATTGCCTGTAAGGTGACTGTTACTGTATATTGTCTGTGTTCCTTTCTGGTCTATGTTGCTTTTAGGCTCTCTCTTTGCTTAGAGGACCCCTTTCAATATTTCTTGTAGGGCTGGTTTCGTGTTTGCAAATTCCTTTAGTTTTTGTTTATCCTGGAAGCTTTTTATCTCTCCTATTTTCAGTGACAGCCTAGCTGGATATAGTATTCTTGGCTGCATATTTTTCTCATTTAGTGCTCAGGATATATCATGCCAGTCCTTTCTGGACTGCCAGGTCTCTGTGGATAGGTCTGTTGCCAATCTAATGTTTCTACCATTGTAGGTTACAGATCTCTTATCTCAAGCTGCTTTCAGGATTTTCTCTTTTTCTCTGAGACTCCTAAGTTTTATTATTAGATGTTGGGGTGTTGACCTATTTTTATTGATTTTGAGTGGGGTTCTCTGTGCCTCCTGGATTTTGATGCCTGTTTCCTTCCCCAAATTAGCAAAGTTCTCTGCTATAATTTGTTCCAGTATACCGTCTGCCCCTCTCTCTCTTTCTTCTTCTTCTGGGATCCCAATTATTCTAATGTTGTTTCGTCTTATGGTATCACATATCTCTCGAATTCTGCCCTCGTGATCCAGTAGTTGTTTATCTCTCTTTTTGTCAGCTTCTTTATTTTCCATCATTTGGTCTTCTATATCACTAATTCGCTCTTCTGCCTCATTTATCCTAGCAGTTAGCGCCCCCATTTTTTATTGCACCTCATTAATAGCCTTTTTGATTTCGACTTGGTTAGATTTTAGTTCTTTTATTTCTCCAGAGAGGGTTTCTCTAATAACTTCCATGTTTTTTTCAAGCCCAGCTAGTATCTTTAAAATCATGATTCTGAACTCTAGGTCCGACATCGTACTAATGTCCATATTGATTAGGTCCCTGGCAGTAGGTACTGCCTCTTGTTCTTTTTGTTGAGGTGATTTTTTCCATCTTGTCATTTTGTCCAGAGGAGAATAGATGAATGAGAGAACAAAATGCTAACAGGGTACCAACGTCCCCAGAAAATATACTCTAAACAAATCAGAAAAGACCTGAAGCCAGGGGAAAAGAAAGGGAAAGAAAGAAAAAAGAAAAAGATAAAAACAAAAACAGAACAAAACAAAAAAACAGAATATTATCAAATATGATCAGGCTGGTGCATAGATCAGTGCCACACACTAGATTTTTGGTGTATTTTGGTCTGTTAGAAGAAAGTGCCTCCCAACATTTTAAAGAAAGAAAAACTTATATATGTAGAAAAATAAGGGTTGATACGATGAAGGGGTGGAATATGACTGTAAAGATGAAAATTATAAAAAATTTTATAAAAGGAATTGATAAGAAGTTGGTTGAAAAAAGAAAGAAGAGGATTTTAAAAAAAGGGGGGAAAAAAGGAGAGAATGTGATCAGGCAGGAGTCTAGAACAAAGCCATTCACTAGAGATTTAGGGTATATTTTGATCTGTTAGAAGAAACTATCTCAAAATTTTAAAGAGAGAACAACTTATATATATATGCCAAAAATAAGGGTAACTGCTATGAAGGGATAGACCATGACTCTAAAAATGAAAAATAAATATGTTTTTTAAAAAAGGGATTGATAATATGTTGCTTGAAAAAGGGAAAAAGAAAAATTAAAAAAAAAAAATTAACTTTGAAAGACTTAAGAATCATGGAAAAAAAGCCGTGCATTCTATGTGCAGTATTCCCCTAGCGCTGGAGTTCTGCCATTCTCATTGATCGGTAAACTTGGTCTTGGCTGGCTGTTCTCGCTAATCTTCTGGGGGAGGGGCCTGTTGTCGTGGTTCCCAAATGTCTTTGCCGGGGGCGGAATTGCCCCGCCCTTGCCCTGTTCGGGCTAAGTAATTCAGGCTAAGTAATCTGCTCAGGTTTGCTCTCGGGGAGCTTTTGTTCCCTGCAAGCTTTCCATACAGCTTTGGAGGCCAAGAGTGAAAATGGCGGCCTCCCAATCTCCGCTCCAGAGGAGCTGAGAACTCAGGCCCCACTCCTCAGTGCGCCCCCAGAGAAAAGCAGTCAGTCACTCCCATCTCCCCAGTCTCCGGCCGCACTCCGTTCTCACCCGGCCTGTGACTGAGCATTTCTATCTCTGGCACCCGACCCCGTGTGAAGTCTCCAAACCCAGCAGATCCCTGCGGTGCGCTCCCGCGCCGCTCCTCCCGGGGGAGGAAGGGGAGTCTCCCCGGATCTGTCGCTTGTTGGGTCCCTGCTGGAGGAGCAGTGGCCCGACTGTACTGCGGATCACGGTTTATGACAACCCCAACCTGAGAGCACGCTCCTCAGCTCTGTCTCTGCAGCCGGCTTCCCCGCTCCCATACCTGGGAGCTTTGCCACACTCAGGCACCCCCGGTCCTTCTGTGACCCCGAGGGTCCTGAGACCACACTGTCCCATGAAGGTTTCACCCCCCGCTTAGCCACTGGAGCGACGTCCTCAGCAGAGCCGACTTCTAAAAGTTCCAATTTTGTGCTCTGCGGCTCTATCACTTGCCAGAAGCGGCCGAAGGAGGCCCCCTCCCCCACCGTCTATCTTCGGGAATATCACCTCAGATTCACTTCTCCGCACGTCCTACCTTCCAGAAAGTGGTCGCTTTTCTGTTCAGAGAGAGTTGTTGCTATTCTTTTCTTCAATCTCCTGTTCAGTTCGTAGATGTTCAGAATGGTTTAATCCCTATCCAGCTGAATTCCTGGGACCAGACGAAATCCAGGTCTCCTACTCCTCTGCCATCTTGCTCCACCCCCCCAGTACATAATTCTTTTTATGCCTTGTTAGATTCTATTCACTAATATTTTGTTGAGAATTTTTACATATAGTTTTCTTATAATTTTTAAATCTGGTTTTGTTATTACAATAATGCTGGCCTCAAAGAATGGAAAATATTCCCTTAGGAAATATTCCCTTTGCTTCTATCTTCTGAAAGAAATGGTAGTGAATTGGTATAGTTCTTCCTTAAATGTTTGGCAGAATTCACCAATGAATCATCTGGGCTTGTGCTTTCTGTTTTGGAAGGTTATTAACGATTGATTCAATTTCTTTAATAGATATAAGCCTATTCAGATCATCTGTTTCTTCTTGGGTAAGTTTTGGCAGATTGTGTCTTTTAAGGAATTGGTCCATTTCATCTAGCTTACCAAATTTGTAAGCATAAAATTATTCATAATATCTCCTTATTATTTTGTAATGTCGACAAGATCTGTGGTGATGTCCCCTCTTTCTGACACTAGTATTTTGTGTCTTCTCTTTTTTTCTTAGTTTCTTCAGCCAGAGGCTTGTCAATTCCCTGTTTTCAATTTCACTGATTTCTGCTCTAATTTTTTTTTATTTCTTTTCTTCTGCTTACTTTGAATTCAGTTTGTTCTTCTTTTTCAAGTTTCCTAAGGTGGGAACTTAGATTATTGATTTTAGATCTTCTTTTCTAATATATGTACTCAGTGCTATAAACTTCCCTCTAAGCCCTGCTTTCACTAAATCCCACAAATTTTGATAAGTTGTACTTTAATTTTCCTTTAATCACAATATTTTTAAATTTCTAATGAAATTTCTTCTTTGACCCATGTGTTATTTAGAAGTGTGTTGCTTAATCTCCAAATATTTGGGGATTTTCCAGTGATCTTTCTGTTATTAATTTCTAGTTTCATTTCATTGTGGTCTCAGAGTAGACATCGTACGATTTTTATTTTAAGTTTGTTCAGGTGTGTTTTATGGCCCAGAATGTGATCTATCTTAGTTAATGTTACATATGAGCTTAAAAATAACGTGTATTCTGCTGTTGTTGGATGAAATAGTCTATAGATATCAAGTAGATCCAGTCAATGGATGGTGGGGTTGAGTTCCACTATGTCCTTACTGATTTTTCTGCCTGCTGGGTCTGTCAGTTACTGATAGTGGGGTGCTGAAGTCTCCAACTAAAGACTTTTTAAAATCTGGATTAAGCAAATGCAGATCACAAAACAGTCGTCATGCAGTGGGGCTCTAGACATTTATTTATCCCAGAACTGTTTGGTGAGTACTGTGTCTCAGGCATGTTTCCCAGCATCAAGATCCGGTGGTGAACAAGACAAACAGGGTCTTTGCCCTTCTGGAGTTGACTTGAAAAGGGGAAAAGACAAACATATAAGCAAAGAATTAACAAATATCCTTCCAGATCTTTTAAGCAGAATGAAGAAAAAGAAGCAGGGCAGCAGGGGAGGGGTATGGTGTTTTAGACAGAGACCTAAAAGGAAGAAAGGAAGCAGCCACGCAAGGGAGATGAGTGCATTCTAGAACGGGAGATTGCAAGGGCCAGGGCCCTGAGGACAGCAAGTGTGGCACATTTGAAGAAGGCCAGAAAGACTAATGTGGCAAGAACCAGGTGAATGGGAGTAACAAAAGGAAAGGAAATCAGTAGGCTATCCAAGGAACCTCATGAGCCACAGCAGGGAGTCTGGATCCTAATGGAAATGCAGTACTGAGCCTTCAGTGATTTCGAACTAGAGAGTGATAGGGTCTTATTTACATTTTTAGAAAGATCAGTAGGTCCACTGGAGGAGGCAGGCCGTGGTACAAGTAGGTGAAGCTCCCAGAGATGAAGACAGTGTGGAGCAGGATAGACTCTTTGTTCTAATATAGGATGTGAATAATTACATTACCATTAAAGATGGGGAAAGGGAGGTAACATAGCTGATTTGGCCATAGAGACAAGAAAGTTATTCTGTAATGAAGACAAGGCTAAAATTTTTTCTACAAGACTCGTGTTTGTGTTTATGTAGAAACTTACTCCTTAATGTGTGTGTGTGTCTGTGTGTGTCTGTGTATGTCCATGTTCAGTGAGGGAGGGAGAGAGAGGCTGAGTATTTCAAGTATTAGATAGAGAACTCTCAGCTACTGCTGGTGGAAATATAAAATGGTACCCAGCCATTCTACCCCTAGATTTTTTTTTTAATTTTTTATTGTTATGTTAGTCCCCATACATTACATCATTAGTTTTAGATATAGTGTTCCATGATTCATCGTTTGTGCATAACACCCAGTGCTCCATGCAGAATGTGCCCTCCTCAATACCCATCACCAGGCTAAGCCATCCTCCCACCCCCCTCCCCTCTAGAAGCCTCAGTTTGTTTTTCAGAGTCCATCGTCTCTCATGGTTCTTCTCCCCCTCCGATTTCCCCCCCTTCGTTCTTCCCCTCCTGCTACATTCTTCTTCTTTTTTTCTTTCTTAACATATATTGCATTATTTGTTTCAGAGGTACAGATCTGAGATTCAACAGTCTTGCACAATTCACAGTGCTTACCAGAGCACATACCCTCCCCAGTGTCCATCACCCAGTCACCCCATCCCTCCCACCCCACCCCCCACTCCAGCAACCCTCAGTTTGTTTCCTGAGATTAAGAATTCCTCATATCAGTGAGGTCATATGATACATGTCTTTCTCTGTTTGACTTATTTCGCTCAGCATAATACCCTCCAGTTCCATCCACGTCGTTGCAAATGGCAAGATCTCATTCCTTTTGATGGCTGCATAATATTCCATTGTATAAATATACCACCTCTTCTTTATCCATTCATCTGTCGATGGACATCTTGGCTCTTTCCACAGTTTGGCTATTGTGGACATTGCTGGTATAAACATCGGTCTACCCCTAGATATTTACCCAGGAGAAATGGAAGCACAGGCTTTTACAAAGACTCCTACATGAGCATTCATAGCAGCTTGATTTGTAACAACTCCAAACTGGAATCAACCCGAACGTCAATCAACTACTGAATAGATGAACAGCCGGGTACAGCCATACAATGGAATACTAAATCAGCAATAAGAAGACATGAGCTACTGATACACACAGTGATCTAGATGAATCACAAGATCATTAAAGAAGCCAGAGAAGAAAAAAAAACCACATATGAGATATTTCATTTATGTAAAATTTCAGAAAATGCAAACTAATCTATAGTGACAGAAAGCAGCAGATCATGGTTTCCTGGGGTCAGGCGATACACAAGCAAAGAACGACAGAAGGGCGTGAGCAGACATTTAGGGGTGATGGGAATGCATGTTACCCCACTGGTGCTGTTTCATAGGTGTATGCATATGTCAAAATTTATCCAAGTTATAAAGAAAGAGTTAAGACAACTCTTCATTTTAAAAAAGAACTTAGTGTATTTTTGTGAAAATACATATTGTAGAGCCAGAAGAGTGAGCATGATTTTCATATCTATTTCAGAAACAGTGCATCTACTATGATATGATACCACTTTACTACTTCCCTTCCCGATCTGACCATTATACAGTCTGTCTTTGTATCTATAATGTGATGGAAGAAATCCAAAATATGAGCATCCTAAATAGCAGATCATTTCTCGTGTAAACCTCATCTGCTCTGCCATTTGGCTAGAGTCGCTAATCCAGGTCCCCCATCTCAGGAATCGGGCTGATGGATCTGCCACCACTGCCATTGCTGGCTGCTAAAAGAGGGAAAGAGACGCCTGGAAGGTTTCCCGAGAACAATTTAATATTTCAGCCCAGAAGTGACACGCATCACATTTGCTCACAAATTTTCCCACAACTCATTGCTCAGAACTAGATGCATGGCCCCACCCAATCCCAAATGGGCCAGAAAAGAAAATGTTACCATGTGCCTGGAAAGCAGAGAGCACAAATGATTATGTCACAGAATAACAAGACACAGAATTCAGAGCTGTTTCTTCTGGTGACCCTAACCCTCTAAAGCTCTGATCCCGGAACTTCCTGCACACTTAGTGGTGGTCTCCTGAGCTACCAGATGCATGTAACATTCAAGGCATTTTAAAGCTCTGGGCAGTTTGTTTTATTTGCCCCTTGTTCCGGAAGCTCAGAGAGCAGATCAGGAGTGACCTGTGACTTTACTCAGAAGTACATCTGAACTGCCTCCCACAGTTGTTTATGTGTAAAGTTTGGGGCCAGGCACTTGTCCACTGTGACTGTGGACAGCCTCATTTGTGTTTCCTTGGAGCATCTGAGCATAGACAACAAGGATTTTCAAAGCATTTTCTGGAAGTGCAAGCAGCAAAATGAACCCATGAGAAGATATGTGAATTATCCTGCTACTTGATGGTAATGATTTTAGTATTAGAGAATCCCATTTCAGGTGGTTATTGTAGCTGAGCCCTTCTGGCAACGAGCAAACACGGGAACTGTCTTCTAGTTAGGAAAGGCAAATCCACACTCTCACACACAGGAGTTTTCCCGTTTCCTCTGGCATGGAAGGGCCATGTCTAACAGGCTAATGGAATCCCCTTATCAAGGAGCCCAGGGAGTCTTACCTTACCCTTACCACAAAAACAAAATGAGCTTCCTTTGGGATGACTTACTTCCTCCTCAGTGAATGGAGGATTTGAAAGGGAGCTCTGCAAAGCCCTCTCCAGCTCCAAGGATAGGAGCTGTGAACTCAGCATTGTGTTTCCAACAGACTCCCACCTAGTCACACTTCATCTGTAAGATCACTTTTTCCAGAGCTTTGCTGGATCTCCACAAGAAATCCGTGGAAAGTACCTTATCGTTCTGGGGCTCCAGAATTCACCCTTTTCCTTATTACAAACCTGGGGAGATACCGCCCACCTTTAGTGCGGTTGCCCTTGGGTCATTCATTTCTTTCTTTCATCCACTGATGACAAACTACTCGTGGAGCTACTCTGCCGTGAGTGCGGGCACAGTGCACCAGGCCCGGGGCTGAACAAGGCCGTCTGGAGGAAAGTCAGAGGAGACATACCTTTGCACAGGCAGCCTCGCCCAGCTGTGTGGACTGCTCTGATAGCGCCACGTGAGGGGCACCATGCAAACCCAGATGCAGACCCCGCTGGGAGGGCGGGAGGGCAGACATGTAGGAAAAAAGGCTGGAAGAGGAGGCTCTGAGCTGTGTCCCCAACTCCATGGGCTGCAGCTTAGGGACACTCTTTGCTGAGAAGTCTTTATTCTAAACAAGGAGAACTCAAAGCAAGTAAAAGATACTGCTGTTTACACTTGTGTGTCAGCAGGGGGCCATGGGGGTAACAACATCCACCCTGGGAACGGCCTGTGTGGGGCCAGGGTCTTGACTCCCTTCCTTCATCCACCCTGGTGGGTCAGTGCTTGGAGGCCCATGCTGTGGGACTCATGCAGTGGGGCTGCTTTCTGAGTCACCTGCTCCAGGACAGAGCTGGTGTGGGGCTGAGGGCCTTCTTTTTCCACAGACCCCCGACCATCTCAGCCTCCACATCCACAGTAGAAAACAGTGCCCAGAGTTAAGTCATAGAAGATAAACTAACCCACCACGCGAGGATAACTCATCCTGCCCTTTGGCATGAAGCACTTCTTTTTTTTTTTTTTTTTAATTTTATTATGTTACATTAATCACCATACATTACATCATTAGTTTTTGATGTAGTGATCCATGATTCATTGTTTGCGTATAACACCCAGTGCTCCATGCAATACGTTCCCTCCTTAATACCCATCACCAGGCTAACCCATCCCCCCCCCAGAACCCTCAGTTTGTTTTTCAGAGTCCAGCATCTCTCATGGTTCGTCTCCCCCTCCGATTTACCCCCCTTCATTTTCCCCTTCCGTTTTATATGTTAAAAAAAAAAAGAAGAAGAAGATAGTAGGAAGGCATGAAGCACTGCTTACTAAACTGTTCCCACATTCTCCCCTGCTAAGACTCCTCGGCCACAGGGGGAGTGGATGCCTGGCAGCTCTCCAGAAGGTAGGACTGTGTGGACAGTCAGTCGTGTAATTTGGTCTGGGAGGTAATCCACTCCCCTCCAAGATGAGACCAGTAATTCAGGCAAGAGCAGAGTGGGGGGTAGGTGAACCAGTAGAACTGAGTTCCCCTAGATTCCGACACCTCAGCTTCTTCCAAATTTCCTTTTCTAATCACTTTAATGTGATAATAACAACCACACATGGCCTCATGATGGTGGCTCCTTAGAGAAAGTTAGGAGCTTTTTCCAAATGAAGATTGGACACAGATGAAAGTCCAAATCTGGGCGCCTACTCAGGGAGGTGCTTCGTGGCCAGGGCCAGGCTGCTCCCAGCAGGGCGGTGGCAGGAGAGGACCCGTTCCTCACCTGCATCTCTGAGGGTGCGCCCAGGTGGGGTGTGCAGCTCGCATTTCCTGGAAGCAGCCTGTCTTAAGAAGCACACAAATACAGGAAGGAAATTCAAATCATCCTGCAGAGCCTGCAGGCTGCCTGCCAGTCCTGGGATGCTGTCGGCCCATGGGAAGCGCTAATGGAAATAATAGCTTTGACTCATAACTGAGCCTCAGAAATCCTGCTTCCCCTTGAAGCACGCTGCTCCTTCCACACATAACTGACCATCCTGCTGCGGCCTTTCAGGGTGGATGAAGTGATTTCTCTCCATCTGGTTTGTTTTAAAAAAAATTTCAGAAAGCACATGAGCTTGGCATACCTGAGTAAATAATAAAGTGTTCCATCTTTTCTTATTCCATTCCAGAAATCTTTCAGAAGGATGCCAGACTTTACAGAGATTTCATCCAAATTCATTTTATTTAATCTAATAATTTTGGTAGTTCTGTAGAAGCTTTACAGAAAATGAGCCAGAGGCCTGTTGGAAATCCAAATGTGAGGCAAAGTTGTAACAGGACAAAACCGTAGCACGACCAGACACCCTAGAGCCAGCGGGGCTGTTCCGGTTTCTTGTCTCTGCCCATCTGCCCTTTGGCCTAATCTCCTTTGAAGCAATTTTAAAGAAAGGAATGCGATGCTATAAATTCTACTGAGTTAACAGGGCCTTCCTACTTCAGTGAAAAGATTATGGCATTGGAATGAGGTGTCAAAGGCACAGGGTCACATGTTGCTACAGCTTCTCAGGTGCTGAGTCCAGAAGAATCTGTAAAGAACTGAAGCCTCAGCATTTTACCCCCCCCTCATTTAGCTACATTAAACCCAGCTCACTCTGTCTCCACTCTGTGATAGTTTGCCTCGGGAGAAGGGCTGCTTGCCTGCAAGTATGAGTGCCACCCAGAGGTCTGGTCAGGTCCCCGTTCCGCATCCAGGCTCCTCCGAGGACTTGGACGTGAGACTGGGCCCTGCCTGTGTCTGAGCCTCCCCCTCGGCCGTGGGAACAGCTGCACACTGGGCCCGGGGCCATTCATCAAGTGCAGGCTGGCTCCACACTCAGACTATGGGGCGCTCTGGGGGCAGCACCAGCGTTCGGCACTGGATCCAGGGTGAATAGGATGAGGTTTATGTCCTCGTGGGTCTTTGTGGGGGGAGGTCAAAGCAGCAAGTACAGAGGCTGAAGAGGGCCTAAACTACACAGATGTGTGACAGGGCAGAGCACAGAAGAGGGAAATAAACTCCCGACAGTGCTCATCAAAGTTTCAGGGGGAGCTGTTTTGCAAATGGAGCCTAAAAGCATGAATAGGGCTCATGGTGGATGGTGGAGGGGAGTGCCCGTGTCCTGCTGCAGCTGCTGGCCTGTCCACAGACCACCCTGCCTCACGGGTCCCCCTCTGCCCCCCACTTGCCCTGAGCATCCGGGCCCCGCCAGGGCACGTTGGCTGCCTCATCCCCCTGTGCTCTGTCTCCTGCTGTGTCTCCGACCTGCTCCCTTGTGCGGCTCCCTCTCATCCGCAGAGCCATCCTCACTCCCAGAGTGACACATCCCCACACGGGAATGCAGCCCCTACTTAGGGCCAGAAAGTCCACATAGATACTGTCTTTCCCTCCAAGGTGGAGACCACGGTAATGGAGTGGGCCATGGTGCCGGAGAAACTTCCCGTGCCTCTGTTTGGCCTCATCACCTTGGCTTTGGGGGGTGGGGGTGGGGGGGCGATGGCTTGCCCTTGAGATGTATGATGCGGCACTGGGGGATGGTGGCTTTCAGAGCTGGCAGGTGTCCAGAAGGTGCAGGGGCCAGGGAGGCACGGCCGCTCGGTTGCACAAGAACACGTGCTTGTACACGCACAGGTGCAGGCCCATGGCTGCTCCCTGGGGAGGTGGGTGTGGGCACGGCTCTCTGTAGCTGTTCCTTTGAGATAGGAAGAAGAGACTGAGTTAGGAGCTTGACAGTTATGGGTCAGGTCATGGGTCAGATAGTTATGGGAGCTTAACAGTTATGGGTTAGGAGGGCTGCAAATGGGAGCTGACCGGGGATGTGTGCTTACTGCTGTCCAGCAGAGCTCTGGGAGAGGAAGGGGCCCTTTCCACTATGGATGTGGCACCCTGCTGGGGGGGAGACATGGGCCTGACCAAGAGCAGGACACATGCCCCTGGGGGCACATGGCAGCACCATGTGAGGCCCACAGTCGGCCTGAGGGTGAGTTACAGTGAGAGCAGCACAGAGGCTCCCCACCACTAGTGTGTGCACGCGTGTTGTCAGGGCTTCAGAACCATGGGCGGCCTGCCGGGAGGAGGCCACACACGCAAGCCAGGAGGCGGGGAAGCTTCCTGCTGGCCTTCCCTGGGCGCATCAGGGCCAGCTCCTGTCTATCAGCCAAAATGCCACAGATCCTTCTTTGCTTTCACAGCAAACTGGGGTCAGGACTGATGGTTCTGGAGGCCCGCCGTCCCTAACACTTTAGAACGGGAGCATAAACGTGCCACACTCACTCTTGGCTGGAGAGTTCAGCAGCCTTCCAGAAGCCAGCCCCAACCTGCCCACTTCAGCACCAAGAAGGGCAATAACCCCCTCCCCAGATCACAGAAGTCCAAATAGTACTTTTCGGTGTTATCCATGAATCTCCAAGTGCTTCTGGATCATTCTGTCTAGCAAACACACTCTTCATCACCCTCCACCTCCTTGTTCCTCAAAGCAAACCCACACAAAGTGGCTGGCAGCCGGCCCCCCTGACTCCCAGGAGCGGGTCCAAGCTCAGTTCCTGCAGCTGTCCGGGTCTCAGAGCCAAAGTGGGGAGAGGAGTGTGATGCTGAGTGGCAGCCAGGGTACAGCCAAACCGCAGCCAGCATCTGCATTCATTCTACCACAATGGCCTTCGGCAAGGGACAGGGACAGACCCACAGGGAGTGCCTGCCACCTGCCATATCAACCCAGGCTTTGTAGCCTTCACATTCTTTGGGCCAAACAATTCTTTATTGTGGGGTATTGAGCAGCCCCCTGGTTTTTTTTAAGATTTATTTATTTGGGGGGGTGGGAAGGGGCAGAGGGAGAGGGACAGAGAGTGTTAAGCAGACTCTACGCTGAGTATGGAGCCTGACACAGGGCTCGATCTCATGACCCTGACATCATGACCTGAGCTGAAAACAAGTTGGATGCTCAACCAATTGTGCTACCCAGGAGCCCCACACTCCTGGTTTCTACCCACTAGATCCCAGTAGCATGTTGTACCCCAGTTGTGACAGCCAGAAATGTTCCCCATGTCTCCTGGGGAACAAAATTACCCCTGGTTGAAAACCACTGGTGTATAAACTAGCTGTGTCTCTAGAACCATGAATCGGGTGTTTGGACCCCTGGGGCCCAGGCCTGGCTCTGACCCTTGGTTATGTTGATATTATCTTGGCAACTCATCATCTTTCCAAATCTTCAGAATCCTTTCTTCATTTTCAAAAGAGCCCTAGGCCTACCAAAAAACTCCTGCAGTAAAACTTAGCTTATTAGAACTTATTCATCTTGCTTAACCTAAACTTATGCCCAGTGACAAAGTTCCCAGTAAGTAGGATGACTTCATTCTGGACATCTGCTGTATAACCTTGTACCTATGGTCATTGATACTATGTGGTAGACAATTCTGTACTGGACACTTAAAAATTTGTTAAGAGGGTATATCTTGTGTTAAGTGTTCTTATCAAACTAAAATTAAATTTTTGAAAATTTAGCTTATTAGCATAGTGAAGGTTCAAGAATATCTTAACCTAGTCAGGAAGCCTATTGTTTCCTTCCTTTGCCCATGCCAGACCTACTAACATCCTGCAGTGTGACATTCTTAGGGGCACCAAGAGTGCTGGCATAGTGCCTCTTGGGATTGGGTGAAGAGCAGATATGATCACGTGCATGTGAGCTTTTGACAATTGTGGCACAACCCCAAGGTGAGGTACCCCTACTCAGATCATCTTAGACTCTTTAAGCGAGTCATACAGTGAGATCTCATACGCAAAATATTTGAATTTTCTTATTAAGCTGGACTCTTCTATATCAAGGACTAAGAGATACTGGTTGTTCAGATGTCCTCTAAAATGCCCTTGGGCTCTCCATGAGCCTCAACAGGTGATTATGAAGACATTGACCCTGAAGGACCATAGCCTTGGGGAAAAGTGGAAGTCCTCGAAGCTTATACTTCCTTCCCCCTGAGCAGGGGGCCCTCTGGTTGCATAAACCTCACATCACGTGGTGACTGTTAGGGACTGACCCAGAGGAGAGAAAATTTCTCCTCACATCTCTACAAAGTCACGGCCTTCACCTCCAAAGACCTTGTCACTCTCTGCCCTCCAAGGAAGAAATGGCAAGCCATATGCAGTCAGCAGCACATCACCCATTTCCTGCAGCCCCTAAAAGGAGATCAGGAGATCAGAAAGTCCTTCTCCCAGCCAGACATGTGTGGGTAGAGGAGAGCTACTGCCTACTTGGGTGCTCCCAGCAGGAGATGGGAGATCAAAGTGATTGGATCACAGCCCCAGGGAACCCTCCCTTCATCATAGACCTGCACAGAGGCAATCTGTTCCTGCTGCGGGGTCCCTGCATGTCTGCCTCCTCACCTCCCCCACCCTGATAATGACATACTCCTTGAGGGACTGCAAGGCTGAGAGAGGCCCTTGGGGAGAAGGTCCCCTGAGAGTCCTGTCCACTGACAATGACAAAAGGACACACCAAGTCCTCTAAGCTAGCTGAGCAGTGTCTTTGCAGAGGGAAAGGAGCTGCCTGGTTGGAGGCAGCATTTTGGGAAAGCAATTTAAATACTTTTATGTCCTCACAGCCTTGGTAACTTTCACCTTCCGTCTCTTTTTTATTTCTTCTCTCTTTCTCAGTTCCTGTAAAGCCACCTATCTGTCTCTGATACACTCAGACTTGCATGGATTGGATTCCTTGGGCTATCTGAAAAATGCATCCTCTGGCTAAAACCCTTCTACCCCAATTTCCAATCCAGCATGGGAATCAGCACGGGGCCTTCTTGTTGGTTTTTATGACCCTGCTTTTTTATTTGGGTGTATTAGGTTATCTAGAACTCTTGATGTTTCCAGTAAAACTATATTGAAGTTCAGATCTTGGCATCTTTCCTGACAGAATTCTTCTCATCTATTATTTGGATGCTTGGTTAGCCTTCAATTGTACATGTTTCCAATGTTTCTGTAACATTTTCCAAAAAAGCCTGTTGGGATGTGTTTTCCTCTTTCCATCGCACACTTGTTTATCACAAATGCAGTATGTGTGTGTGTGTGTGTGTGTGTGCCTGAAGCTCATATGTGAGATCTTTATACCCGATGATAGCAGTGTCAGCACTCCTATTGTGTAGGCGTGGTCTGGACTGGGAAATCTCACGAGAGGTCAAAGTGAAATCTGCCCGAGTTACTCTCGCTGTATAACAAATCACCCCCAAAACTCCATGGTGTAGAACAATAATCACTTTGATACGCTTAGCTCATGTTCTGTGGATCAGGACCTTGGGCGGGGTACGCCCAGGAGACTGTCTCTACTCCGCCAGGTCTGGGGCCTCCGCTGAGTCTAGGAGGCTGTGGAGGATGTGCTGGTGGGAGCAGAGCCACCTGCAGGCACGCTCGCTTACAGGTTTGGCAGTTGATGCTGGCAGTTGGCTTGAACCTCTGTTGGGCTGTTTGTCAAACACCAGCTGTGGCCTCTCCATGGTGGGCGGGCTTGGGCTTCCTTGCAGCGTGGCAGCTGGTTCCGAGAGTGAGCGCATGGCATCTTCATGCTTTGGATCACGAGTGGCATTTCCAGTGTGCTCTGTCAGTGGAGGCTATCACAAGGTCTCCCGCACATGGGAATGAGACACGACTCCTGTCACTTAACAAGGGGAGTGCCAAAGTCACTTTGCCAGGAGGGTGAGTGGGAGGGGAGACAGTGTTGTGGCCAAATTTGGAAAATTCTATCTGCCACGTCACCCAAGATCTAGCTCTGTGACCTCTCATTCTTTCCCTGAGTTCAGCTTGTCTTGCTTGTCTGTTACAGCTATCTCCAGTGCAGTACTTTTTAATTAAGTGCAAAAATCAATTCTGTTCCAGCTCCCACTGACATCCTGGGCAGAGGAGACGGTAGCCTGGGGTGCCAGGAGCCCTCCTACCAAACTGCACAGCCCCATCCAAGCCTGCCGCTTGTCAGTGCTGGGCACCTACACACACCCCTCTGCCTCCTCGTTTTTCCCCTGAAATAGATTGTCAGTTTCTTAATATTAGGGAGGGGGGCAGGGACTGCTTTATGAAGCTGACAGCCCCCTGCTGCTCAGTGCTGCACAGGTGATGTGTCCCCTCAGGCCAAACATGTCATCACAGCTTGTAGGAAGGATGACTTCAACATAGCTACCTGTGAGGACCATTGATTTAGAAGAAAAGACTAGATCCTGCACTGTTTCTTTGGCTGAGAGGTGATACTCTCTTCTCCAACATAGTAAAAAGCAGCTATGAAGTGACACTTAAGTATCATTCATACCAAGACTTATTCTTGCAGAAAGAGGGCATTGTGTCCAATATCTCCATGGTACCAGACAGCCGTGTAGTAACCATATTGAGAGTGACGCAGACAAACGTGCTTCTCCCAGGTGTCAGGCATCTAGCATGTATGGTTTCATTTGGTCCCCATGACAACCCTCTGTGGTAGGTACTCGTGTTACCTCATTTCTGAGGCACAGAAAATTTAGGTCCCTTGTTCACAGTGTATGGCCGGTCGGTAATAGGAGCTAGAGTAGAGCCAGAGGGTCTGCGTCCGGCTCTTTGCTGCCCTGCTGCCTTACCTCTCTTTCCCTTCTTCATCTGGAGTCTTGGCTTCAGAATGAACATCCCAGGGCCCTGCGACCCGCCATTTCCCAGGGCACACCCGACAAGCCTGCCGCATGTAATCCAAGCCAGGCACATCCCTCCTTCATTCAGCACCCATTGACGGTGGGCCGCATGTGCTCAGGGTGCCCTGACCCTGGCCTCGCCTGCTGTGTGGAGTGATGGTGTCGTGGGACCACCCTGAAGAAGTTGGATGTGCGGCTGCCACAGGCCGACCGGGCCCTGATCGCACTTGTGCAGCGCCTTGGTGGAGTGCTGGGCTGGGCTGGGCCTAGGACCCAGGGGTGCGTGCAGCGAGCTCTGCCCTGGGGAAGGCTTTGTTGGCAGTGGGGCTGAGAGGAAAGAGAACGACGTGACTCAGCTGCCCTACGTGGATTGGCTGTGTTAGATCTGGGGATGGCACCCAACATCTATCACTCAGAAAGTTTCACTGCATAGAGGCTGGTTCAAGGAGCTGCAGGGCTGATGGGGGCATTCGGGCCAGCTTAGCCCTGGAGATGTGGCTGTGTTCAGGGGCAGTAAGTGAAGACTGGTTAGACTCAGCAGACACTGAGTAATGTTCCAGAACTTTAGCCAGGCCCCGGTGTATAGGGCAGATCAGGGGTGGGAGGGCCCAGGTCAGAGGCTTTGATGACACCAGTAATGAAGAAACAATAAACCCTCCCTCCATTCACTCATTCATCAACTGCAGGGGGAATGGCAGGTGGTGTGACAGGTAGAGAAGGCCTGGGATTCACCATTGAGACCTGGATCCAAGCCCAATTCATCTCTCTCGACTTGAATTTCCTCATCTGCAAATGAGGTGACTGTGACCCATACCCAACTGTTATGTATTGGACTGAATGTTCATGTCCCCCCAAAATTCATAAGTTGAAGCACTAACCCCCAGTGTGAGGTGGGGCCTTTGTGGGTAATTAGGGTTAGATGATGTCATGAGGGTAGAACCATCATGTTGGGATCGGTGGCCTTGAAGAAGAGGAAGAGAGAGACCTCCCTCTCCATATGCACACCTAAGGAGAGGTGGTGTCTGCAAGCCAGGAAGAGAGTCCTCACAAGCTAGCAGTCTGATCTCAGACCTCCAGTTTTCAGGCTGTGAGAAAATAAGTTTCGTTAGTTAAGTCACCCAGTGTGTGATATTTTGCTGTGGACACCTGAGCAAACTAATGCAGATTTTGTTACCAGGACGTGGGGTGGTACTCTTACAAATAGCTAAAAATGTGGGTGCAGCTGTGGAACCAGGCAGTGGGTAGAGCCTGGGAGAGTTTGAAGTGCATGCTTGATATATGGACATTAAAGGTAGCTCTGGTGAGGGCTCAGAAAGAAAAGAGGAGAGTTGGAGAGAAGCTTCTCTTTTCTTAGAGAATATGTAAATAATCATGAAGAGGACACTGGTGGAAATATGAATGTTAAAGAATAGTGCATCTTAGGTCTCAGAGGGAAATGAGGAACGCATTATTGGACACTGGAAGGAGGGCACTCCTCCTTATAAGGTGGCAAAGAATTTAGCTGAACTGTGTTCTCCTGTTCTGGGGACCTTTGAGCAATGACATTGTTGGTGAGCTGAGGAAATTTCTAAGCAAAGGGTCGTAGGACTGGCTTAGTTCCTCCTGACTGCTTAGAGTAAAATGCAAGAGGAAAGAATAAACTGAAGAAGGAATTGTTAACCAAAAAGGAACCAGAACTTGGGCGTTTAGGAAATTCTTAGCCTATCCATATTGCAAAAAAATGAGAAAGCATGTTCTAAGGAGAATGTAAGCGTGAGGCTGAACAACCGTTTGATGAAGAGATGCCAGGTGTGGCTCATGGAGGTGACCAGCAGTCTCCACAGGGGCCAGGAGTGCGGGGACACTGCCACTTTGAACTAACAGGAACGGAGCAAGGAGGATGGAATGAAGGGTGGTTGTAGGACGTCTTGGATCCTACAGGACCAGACCATCCAGCTATCTGGCCGCAAATGTGCGCTATTCTTCAAGCAAGGGGAGGAAGGACGCTAAGGCGATCCAGAGATCATGAGGGCCACCACCTCAGTTCCAACAGGCAGGTGGCCTCTGATGGAAGCCTTGGAGGTAGGTCTCCAAGGGAGGCACTGAACCATATAGGATTATTCTCAAACTTCAGGCTCCAGTGGGATTTGTCTTGCTAAGTTTTGGACTTGCCCGGGACCTTCTTCGTCCTATTTCTGCCATTTGGAATGGGACTGTCTCATTTATGCCTGTGCCACCGTCGTGCCTGGGGCCACATGGTGTGTCTGAACCATACTTCCACCCTCACTCGTGTCTGATTTGAATATTGAGATAAGACTTTGGACGTTAGACTTTGGAGTTGAAGCCTGAATTAATTAAGACTTTGTGGGTTTGGATGGAATGAATGCATTCTGCATAGGAGAAGGACATGAATTTGGGAGGTAAGGGCAGAATGTTATGAACTGAATACTTGGGTCCCCTGCCACCCAAATTCATATGATGAAGCCCCAATGTGATGACATTTGGAGATGAGGCCTTGGAGAGGTAATTATTAGATGAGGTCATGAGGGTGGAGCCCCATGATGGGATTAGTGGCCTTAGAAGAATAGGAAGAGAGAGGGCTCCCTTTTCATGCCCCTGCAGTGAGGAAAGGTCCTGTGAGGACTCAGCAAGAAGCCGGCCATCTACACCCGGGAAAAGAGCCCTCACCGAGAACCTGACAATGTTGGCACCCCAATTATGGGTTTCCAGCTTCTAGGCTAGGAGAAAATACTTTTCTGCTCTTTAAGCCACCCAGTCTTTGGTATTTTGTTAGGGCAGCTTGAGCCAACTAAGACAAGGTACATTAAAATAGAAATGGTATACGCAACACCAGGCATGTGGTCAATGCTCAGCTTTCTTTCCTCTATGAAACAGACGTGTGGGGGTGCTGGCATCATTGCCTGAGAAGGAAATAAGAGAGTGAGAGTCAAGCCTCTGGAAAGGGGCAAGACCTGCCACATGAATGAGAGTGATAAACAAAGAGGTTGGGGAAAATGAGCATGGGCTGCCATGATTTACAAGTTTGGAGAAATGGCCTCCATCCCGGTGTGGACCCCACCATCCCAAGCAGCCGAGGTGCGCTCAGGCTGCTGCACTCTGTTGAGGAGGAGGACAAGGACAGGCAGCCAGGTGCCAGGGCGTTGGCCTGCAGATGGCGCTGAGAGCACAAGCCCCCAGCCCCTGGCCACTCGCCTGGGCACGGGCATGGGGGACGTGATCACCTCTGGATGTCTCTAATCAGGGCTGGGCAGAGCGAGCCTCCCCAGTCCTCCAGCTCAGAGCTTCGGGCGTCTTTTGATGGTTTTATTTGTGTGATTTCTATCTTTAAAAAATGTCTAGGTGAAGTTGCAGATAAAAGACCTAGAGCTCATTTGAGACCTTGGGGCTAGAGATGCTTTCACCGTAGAAGAGAGAATTGAAGAGCCAATCCTGTGTCAAAGCTTCTGGCAAGAGTACATTAATGAGTGAAGCAAGAGACCAAGTCCAGGAGCATTTGTACCTGGGGCTGGGGGGAAGGCGCAGCGCTGGCAGGAAGGATCCAACCACTGTGCAGAAGGGCAGGGAAAGAAACCATAATACAGAATCAAGGAGCCCAAGAGAGGGCCCTTCTCAAGGGGGAGGAGATGAGGAATGTCGGTGCCCTGGACAGGTCAGGTTCAGGGTGCCCAGAGGCCCAGCTGAGGTGGGTCCATGGTGTCTTTGTCTGCTCTCAAGTTCTAGTCCCCACCATATTTTCACCATCTTTATTTACTGTGTTTTCTGGGAGCTGGAAAGGGCACCTGGTGCTTTCCAGCCAGCAAGCTGAGTGTGAAAAAAACAACATGGTTAGTGTGGTTTTCTTCTCACAACGCTCCTGCCCTGCAACAGAGACTGGGGTGTTTCTTTAAGTTGGGAGCTTCTGAGTGCACTGTTTCAGGGACTTGGGAGGATATTTCTCAACCTCTTATTGCACAAGAGGCTTCCAGAGGCTGAGAGACATGTAGCTGGCACTTGAGTCCTATTCGATCTTCCTTTGTGGTGGATAACTGCATGTGCTAGCCTTCCTCTGACCTCAGCCTGTGCTCCCGGGACATGAGTGCTGGCTGAGGGCCAGGTGAACAGATGAAGACCACTGGCATACACCACCACCGTCGCTGAGGTTCGTGACAGCTACTCCTTGTTGAAAGCCTACTCTGTGCTGGGCACTCTGCTAGGTGCTTTACCTGCCATCCCATCAGTCCTCTGATCAGTGCCGAGGCTACTGTCAAGATTCCGTCCTGAGGAAGCAGCCCAGAGGAGCCAAGAGCTGCTGGGTCACAAGGGTGGTGGGTAACTGGCCAACCCCATTTTATCATCATGCAGCCCTCATTAGAGTTCTGTAATCATGGCTCTGTGTAAATACCTCAGTGCCCATCTGTGAAGTGACTTAAACACATGAAAACCTCCGTGGTGCATTGCACGGGGCCTCCCACTTATCGATGCCATGTTGGGATGACATGCCTTCGTTCTCAAGACAAAGCAGTAGAGCTGGCATTAAAATTTGGAAGCAAGTCCCAGGTTTAAATCCAAATGGTGCAACTTTCTAGTTGATTACACTGTGTCTGTTGATTACGATCTCAGAGGTTATGTTTTTTCTATTGGGTTGTTTTAAAAACCTAAGAGCTAATGATGTCCAAAACTTAGTGCCTGGTTCATAGTGAGCTCTCAAGAAATAGTCTACAGTATAATTAGTTATATATATATATATATATATATATATATATATATATATATATAGTCCATTTTACATATGAGCCTAAGAGCAGTTAAGTGACTTGTTCAAGATCAGTCAGCTGATCAATGACAGTGACACCCCCTCCATCTATCTCCAAAGCTGTCATGATGTGCCATCTTTTTGAAGTTCCTCAGGGAGACAGTATCCTCTACTTCAGGAGCTCTTTCCTGCTGCATTGAACTTGGCTGGTCACCCAAAACCACTTGCCAGGCCCAGCTCCTGAGTGTTGTCCTCTGTTTCTGAGTCTAACAAACTGCTGTAATCACAGTGCTTTGGAGGACCCAGATCCCACTCCCACTTCTTCTTCTGTCCATTCAGCTCCCTTTTCAGAGTGCCCAGCACAGTGCCACAGGCAGAGCACTGAACAAAGGCTTCACTTAATGGTTTCAATCCTCAGGAAGAGCAAGAGGGCAGCATACTGCAGCAGGCATCTTTCCCATCAAAAACAAAAGCTAGAGAAAGCACAATCAGATTGGCACATTGTTATCTGCTGCTTCCCTTCCCCGTTATTTTCATGAATCAATCTTCAACTTTGGTCTTTTGTGAGGGCAGTATTTTTGAAGATGTGTTTTCATGTTTAAAATAGCCAATAGCTAAATGCACATTTTTCCTGTCTCTTTTGATTAGCTTGTGAACTTCTTCCTCTTTATTTAGTATAGATCTTGTATTCCTCTACCCTTTCTGAAGATGCAGTACAAATTTATATTGTTATAACCCCTTCTCTGCTCTTACAGTAACTGTATTTTCAGGCAGAGATGTGTCTTTCCCCATCAAAATTTTAACAAGGCATAGCTTTTAATTACCCTTTCCCCATCTCCAATAGGAAACTTTCCAAACATGAAATTTTAATCAAAAGGCTTCCAAGTGTCCCTTGCTGTCTGGGAGCCAGACTCAGTATATGAAGATAAGGATGCACCATGTCCCTTCGTTTTTTATTTTGATTATCTAAAGGCTCCTCGAAGCCCCCAGCCAAATCCATGTGCATCAGGCCTCTCACTAGCTCCTTCCCAAATGTACAGCTGCGAGTCATTCTAACAGGTATGAGGATTGATGCCCCTACTTCTGCAAGCTCTGGCCTTCCTGGAGGCCCCTGATGCCTGCCCCGTGGGGTTCTTAACTGCCCGTAGGTTGATGTGGCATCTGAGAATTGTTTGACCATCTTCTAAACTGATTTTATTTATTTTATTTTATTATGTTATGTTAATCACCATACATTACATCATTAGTTTTTGATGTAATGTTCCATGATTCATTGTTTGCATATAACACCCAGTGCTCCATTCAATACGTGCCCTCTTTAATACCCATCACCAGGCTAACCCATCCCCCCACCCCCCTCCCCTCTAGAACCCTCAGTTTGTTTCTCAGAGTCCATATTCTCTCATGGTTCATCTCCCCCTCCGATTCCCCTCCTCATTCTTCCCCTCCTGCTATCTTCTTCTTTTTTTTTTTTAACATATAATGTATTATTTGTTTCAGAGGTACAGGTCTGTGATTCAACAGCCTTGCACAACTCACAGCTGATTTTGCTTTCTGTATCGTTCTGTCTGTTGTGTCAGCCAGAGTCTGCCGTGGCCATGCGGGCCTGGAGCGAGTGCGCAGCTGCAGGGTGCATGCCCCCACCTCCTGTCGCCCACTGGCAGGAGCTGGTATCACCTTCCCTCCAAATGCCCTATGACTATCACCATCACATGGTCCCCACTCCGTCTCCCCACCCGTGGCCGCGTGCTGATGACCTTGCCACCCAGAGTCACTCACTCACCTGCTCTCCTCCCCTCGCACCTCATCTGCCTCTAGCATGGCTCTGGGCAGCTCCCAGTGTCTGCCGAGCACACTTCCGGCCCCTCAGCCTACTCTCAGGGAACCAAGATATGCTGTTCCCTGCCTTTCTCATCTCCCAGGCATTTCCTCCGTTCTTTCCATACCTTCTCATGCCTCACCGGGACCAGGTCACCCACAAACCAACCCCCTTCATTATATCCAATCAGCCCAGCCCTCAAGGCCACCCCAAATGCCCCCTCTTATAAGACCACCTCTTCCATAAGCTAATAGCAAAAGTTCTTGCTGGTTCATCACATCTAGTATCATTATGGTCGAAGCAACAGGTGGCAACTTTTTCCTTTATTATGTTTCCCCTGTTAAACTAAAAGAAATACACATTTGACATAATGACTCAAACAAATACAAAAGTGCATCACACCCCTGTAACTAATATTAACAGTCTGGAAGGAATATTTCTATGCTTTCCTCAGACAGTCTGCAGATGCTCCCAGGTCACTGAGTGTCCACCCATGATCTGAACAGGCCCCATGACCTGTGATCATTGTCTCCTATATCTCAGCTCATGCAAGCACAGAGTGAAAATGTGTGATTGTGTTTGATCCTTTGTTCTCAAAGGTAGAGTTCTCAGCCACCCTTCTGACTTTGAACAGAGCATGTACCCATTCATGGGCACAATCAGTTGGGGATTCCTCTTCAGGCTGAGGTTTTCCCAGACTATCAGGGCTAAGCCTCGCAGTCAAGTCTGAGTCGACGTACTACGCACCGTGCTACCCACCATAGGTGGCCCAGCGTTCAGCGTGTGCCTGACCAGTGATTTTAAATGTTTCCCTGCACAAAGAAGAACTAAGAATCTGTTTGAGAGGAACTATGCTGTGGCCACCTTAACATAGGTTAACAAAGGAGACAACCTGATAAAAAAAACATGGTACTTATAGGTCACATTTACAGGTTTACCTCATTTGAATGAAATGAATTATACCCCTGAAAATTTTAATGTCCCATTTTATAAATCAAGTTCTATTCTTTTCAGCTTTTTATAATTTCACAGAGAATTTTCCGTAATTTTTGGTTGACTCTTAACTGGCAGCAGTTCTTAATTTAAGATTTAAATTTCTTTTCCCTTTTGCCAAGTTTTTACATTAATGTTCTGTAAAACAATTAAGGCCCCTAGGGAGGCCCCTATTTTAATCATAACAGAAAAACTATGATTGTATTATTTGTAAAATGTTTTACAGTTTTCCTATAATAAATGAACACCTTCAAATATCTCTTTTTTTAATGTTAGGTTTCCAGATGGTTCTTTTAAAGTAGGGTATGACTTTATTTTAGGGTATGTGTGTCCATATGTGTTAGTGTGTGCGTGTGTGTGTGTGTACACACACAAATTTTTTTTAATGAAACTCATAAGCTCTTACTTCTCTAACATGATGATGCTCTGTTTACGTGCTGAGGAAGGCTTTCAGAACTACCTGTGTATCTCAAGAGCCAGAGCTTCTGGAACTACCTCATCGGATGCCAGCAGTCCTTGGCTCGTGCCTGTCCCTCTGGCTGCCGTGGCCTGTCTTGCTTGCTGAGCCTCCATTCATACATCCGCTCTTGGCCTTCAGAGTGTGACTAAGGGGGACGGCCCCACCAGAGAGCTGGTAGGCAGCTCAGACCCTCAGCTTAGACTCAGCACGCCCATGCAGGCCAACACTCGAAAGCGCGGCTTTAAACCCATGCATGTTCCTTGGGCTGGGCATTTAGTAGGTGCTCAACGAACCAGTTTCCTTGTTTCCCCACCTTCCCATGAAGCTGGTCCCTTCTCTGGGTTTCTACAGCACTATCTGTAGTCTTCTGAAATCATTAGGAGGTTAACACATGACCATTGGCTTACAATTGATCCCTTCCTGGGTTCTGGATCAGAAGCACTCTTTTTGCCTCCATCTCAGACCTACTGAGTTAGAATCTTTGAGGGTGGGGCCAACATTTACACTTTATCCAACTCCCTAGTTGGTTCTTTGTACCCAAAGTTGGAGAGCCGAGAGACCCCGTGTTGGCCTGTGGGCTCTCTCAAGGCAAGATGAGGGTTAACAGTGAGACACCTGCCTCAGGTGGAAGTGAAGTTGATTTTATTCATTTAACAAAAACATACTGGGAGCTAACTAAGTGGTGGGTGTTTTGCAAAAACCTAAAAATAGCACATCATATAAACACATCAAAACAGCCACACAATCAAATATTTGTGACACGCATTCATAATTTAAAAAGCACTCTTCCATCTGTCATCTTAACAACTCGGTGTTGGCAGAGCCAGGACTCGGAGCTGCACCTTCATGCCACTGGCCTGGGCTGCCCCTGTGCTCCTATCCTGTTCCAGGGGCAGAGGAAGGGGAGGGAGGCCTCATGTGAAGGTTGCCTGCATGGGCGCAGTGAAGGGCCTCACAGAGAAGTAGAAGCCCATCACTCATTTTGGGAGAAGACAGAAGATGAGGGCACGTTTCTCTGCAGATGTGCCTTCCACACGCGGGACTTATAAGAGGGAGGCATTTTGTTCCCACACTTCAGAGTGTTTGTTGTCCCCCTACAAGGCTGAAATGGCTGTACCGTGGCCTTGGGATGGAAAGTGACCCTCCTCCAGAGAGGGGAATGGAGGCCACAGACGGAGGTAGTGGAATGCTGGCAGGAAACGGTGTAGGACAGCAATGAGTCTCCTAAAACACTAAAACATACCTACAACGACCCCGAAATCATAACAGCATCACCATTCTCTGCATCTGACTGGGCTCAGGAAAGTCCCTAATTTAGTCCTGTTCCCAGGAGAAACCCAGACAAATCCATCTTTCTTTTAATAAACCTTTAGTCCAGATTAACCTGAAATTGTGTCCTCTAAAACTTCTTATTGTCCCGTGGTGTCACTCCTAAAATTGATCTGCAAGTCTGTTCCCACCACCAGCAAAGTGCCCATCAGCAGATTCTTACCTGCATCTCCCAGAATAGGGCGACCGGCAAGGGAAAGACTTGGAACACCTACATCCTCACTCCCTGAACTCTGGGTGCATGGTAATCGCTAGGTCACCAAGTTCCACAGCAATCTGTAGTAACTGGGTACATAAGGCATTAGCAGAATTCTGTCACGGACGGCAAAGGAGAGGGTTTTCCAGTCGTGATATGAGTGTTTGCCAAAGTCAAATTAAGAAAACGATCTATTATATTTAATCGTGGGGAACTGGGACAGCAAAATTATCCATCACATCCGTGCACCTCTTTCCAAACCACAGCTGAGGCCACACTTCCTGCAAACACGCTAAGTGGCCCAGTGGCTCTGTCTTCTCTCCCTCACAGCATGCCCCACCATGGCGTGGCCCGTGGCTCCAGGGCTTTCTGTCCCGAGGCGGCGCCTTGCAGGAAAGCATTTGTTGATCGAACCTCTGCTCTGCTCTTGAGGCTAGAAGGACACCACCATAGGAGTCACAAGCGTGTCATGCTGGCTGACAGCTGGGCCCTGGTCCCTTCCTTTCTTTTTTAACTTGCTGGGGTGTCTCAGGTAGGGCTGTGGTTTCACCCCTGAAACTTCTTAGAGGCAGCTCCCCACTTCTTTCCTCGTTCCATCTCCTTCCACCTTTGTCACATATGAGGGAGAGGCCAGGGCCACCGGCTCTGAATGGAGGTGAGCTCATCGCTTGTCCCAGGGTGATAGGGACAGTCAGTGTGAAAACGCTCTCCCACACGGAGCCCCTTTGACTGGGACGCTGGCGGCCATCTCTCACGGCAGGCGCTGTCCCACTGGGCATGTGCCTCCTCACAGACCCCTCTGCTGGTGGTGCCATTGACGATCCGGCATCACGGCCAAGCGGGCTTGTCCCTGCCCTGGTGCCCACACTCTCAAACAGCTCCACACGTGTTCGCCTCACCCCTGGTCCCGGAAGCCCGCTGACCTCACGCCAGGGCCGGCCTGCACCCTCCCCTGCGGTCTGTCCCAGCGAGGCCTAGCCTAAGGCAGCGGCAGCAAAGGCGGCTGGGCCCACAGCCCCTCAGGGACTGCAAGCGGCGCCAGGCGGTGGCTCCTCCCCCCGGGGCACTGGCAGGGCTGCACGTCCACTGCACAGCGGGCATAACTTAGGTCACTGTGCTTCTGGCCGTATCCTGTTAAATCACTTGGCATCTCCAGCTTCACCATCCCACTGGATTAGTAACTGGAAAGTGAGCGTTGGATAGCATATAGCTTCTGTGATACTTGGGTGTTTCGTTTGGGTGTCCACATGGCTCCTAGGTCCGGTGGGCAGGCTCACCCTCCCGGAGCACCCAGAGGGCCATGAGCTATACACCGCCCCTCACGCCTACACTGTGTCCTCCAGTGCCCTCCCTTCATGGCCTCGGATAAGGAGACTGTCATCATGAGGAGCAGACACACGCGGCCAGCTGTCAGCACCTCTCATTGGTGGTGGCCTCAGGAGCCCCAGCTACCTGGGAGACAAGGAAGCCTCTGATGCCGGCTGTGTGGCGCCCCCTCGTGGCCAAACTCACGAAGCTCTCCAAGCGTATCACCGCGCTCTGTGGCTGCGGAAGCAGGACAGAGCTGGGCAACATAAAGAGACAGGGGGCTATCCTTCGCTGCGTTACCCCATACCCACCTGCTCCCCACCAGCCTGGGGCTTGCCCGTGCCAGCAATTCCTCACCAGAGACAGTATCCAGGACATCTACTTCCATTCTTTCTATCAATATCCTTGCAAAGGGTAGAGAAAACATACGGACTTGTTCATACTAAAGTGTTACTGGCTTAGCTTAAGGATATGCATTTTAGAGATGTGTATTTTAAGAATATTTCGGCACCACTTAACCCACCCTCCCCCAGGAGCCTCTAACCATGCAGACAAGGAAGGTGGGAAGAGGAAAGCTTGCCTCAGCCCACCTCAAGGTCTGCTCAGCCCTGTGACCAAATGACCATTGCTGACTCAGTGACTATAGTTTCAGACTTCCGTGTGCTGCCGCTGTCTTACACCGTGTGCCCATATCCCCCTGCCACCTGATTTCCACTGAACATTAGAAAACTAAACTCTCAGGGTGCCTGGTTGCCTCATTCGGTTGAGCGTCTGCCTTCAGCTCAGGTCATGATCTCGGGGTCCTGGGATCGAGCCCCGAGTCAAGCTCCCTGCTCAGCGGGGAATCTGCTTGTCCCTCTGCCTCCCCACCCCACTCATGAGTGCTCTCTCTCTTGAATAAATAAATAAAATCTTTAAGAAAAAAGAAAACTTGAGTAAGGCCATAAAAATGGTCAAATCCCAGAGCAAGGGTGTTGTTCTAAAAGCACTTCTGCATGTACACACTTTCTCTTTCACACATACATCGCTCACTGGCAATGTTTCACACACTTCCTTACGTGCTTTGTGATCAGCAGGCTGAGGGAGGCTGATGTGCCCACTCACTGACAGCGATATGCAGAATTCAGGGCAGACATAGTGGCTGGTCCCGGCCACCCGAGGACACTGCCCGGATCCTTCTCTGGGTCTGTGTGGCCACCCCAGCCTGTCTCTCAGTTCCTCATTGAGAGCTTGCTCTGAGCCTCCAGGATGTGAGACTAAGGAAAGAAGGGTCAAGGTAGTACTGAGCGGGGCCTCCAGTGAAGACTCTGTGCTCATCATCCCACCGGCAGGTGGCTTTGCGGGGCGCAGTGGGTAGTCCTCCACGAGAACTGGGAGTGAGCTATGGAGCAGGGGAGGGGTCTGCACATTGTAGTGGGATGGTGTATTCATAGCCCCATGATTGTAAGGGCAGATTCTTCTGATTATGTCACTGGTTTTGTGTGTGAGGAGCCATGACCTCATGTTGTCACATTCTATTAACAGCCCTTTCTCTTAAGATAAGGAAGCCACCTGCTGGGCAAAGAGGTCTTATCAGGATGTTTCTCACTGAGGGAATTTGGGGGAAGAGAAGTCGCCTTCACTGGGGAGCTGCCCTTGGCTCTGGGACAAGCGGTCCTTCCCGCCTGCAAAGAACTTTCTCGGAATAAATGTGATGAATACACACGCACACATACACACTGTGTGGTACAAATAATTCTGCAGAGGAAAGTTTGCATACAGTGCTGCCCAGGGTTTCCAAACAAAGATATGCAGGATACATGGGCTTCGGCTATATAAACCCAGGGGTTGAGGGAGCTAATCTCAGGAAGCCTGATGTAGAATCATTTCACTGCCTGCTCGGGTAAAAAGAAGCCAGTTGTGTTGACTGCTGGTTCCTGTGGCACAGCAAGTGAAGTCCCCATCCAGGATGGCCCTGCCATGGCAGGGGGTACGTTGTTGGGAAGGGCCCCCCACAGCATCCTCTCCCGGGAGCGGTGCCTTCGGGCCTGCCCCCGGGCCTCCTGGGTCTGTTCTGGGTACTTGTGCCAGGTTTGGGGAAAGAAAGGAAAATAAGAGTTGGAGAAACTTTCAGTCTTAGCTCTGTTTTCTTTCTTTAACCAGCTTTACAAGATTTTGTTTAAAGTTTCTAAATAAGATTATATTTCTCTCCCTGTTCACTAACAACAAGGGCATTTAGGAGTATTAACTCACTGGATTTCAATTCTGTGTGTCTTTCCAGAAAGAGAAGAAGAGTGGGCTGCTGAAGCTTCTCGCTGGGGCATCCACCAAGAAGAAATCTCGCTCCCCACCGTCCATCTCTCCAACCCACGACCCCCAGGTGGCAGTGGACACCTCACTCCAGGGTGCAGTGGGGCCCGAAGTGTCCTCGCTGTCCATCCACGGCAGGGCAGGGTCCTGCCCCATAGAGAGCGAGATGCAAGGTGCCGTGGGCATGGAACCACTGCACAGAAAAGCGGGCTCCTTGGATCTGAACTTCTCCTCATCCCCCTCCAGGCAAGCACCTCTCTCCATGGCTGCCATTCGTCCTGAGCCCAAGCCTTTGTCCAGGGAGAGGTAAGGGGGGGAAGGTGGGCTCACGTCCTCTGGCACCTTGGTGTGGGCTTGTCTCTGAGATTGGAGCCATTGAGGGAAACAGTGACAGTGGGGATGTTCAGCAGATTAAATTTACCAAACATCCCTCTTACCCACATCTACTAGGCTCCTGAGCTTGGATGGTGAGCATCAGATAAAACACATTTGGGAATGAGGGGGAGCATATTTCACATTCTGAATCCACCTGGGTCCTGAGTTTGGGATTTGCAAGGGATTCATCAGGACATTTGGCAGAACTGATGGGGTACTGAGCCCAAAGAGTGAGCGATGATGTTAGTGAGGGACTATGTCCCCTCAGCCCTGTGGGACACCTGGAGTGAACCCCTGGGCTGAGTCCCATGGTCTTTGTGCCCTACCCTGGAAGCAGCTGTGACATCTTAAAATTATAAAGCATTACTCCCAAATTGGCTTCAATGTATATAGTCTATTGGGTTGAACTATACAAAATTGCCAATATTCATTTGTTCTTTACCAAAACCAGAAATTTCACAGTTAAGCCTAGAGTTTTACAGAGCAATAAACTGAATCTACCGGGGAGGGGGCCTCGGGTGCCGGAACTTTACAAGGGGTCAGAGGCTGGGCCCATTTGAGGTAGTCCTTCGAGAGCTTCAAATAAGGGTTGGAAGGCACTGCAGAGAGAGGGGATTGTGTCAAATTAGGACAGTGGCGAAGTCCTTTCCTTTCTAAGTGCCTTCTCGTTGGAACACTGCTTAAATAGTAAAAATGTGAGCAGTCTCCTGAGAAAGCAATCTTGGCGTTTCTGTCAGAATCCCCCCTCCCATCAGCCACACTGCCTGACGGCCTGCTCTTTTCCGTGCCCCCTGGTGCCTGAAGCCTAGAAGGCCACCACTGTCCTGAGCACCCACTAACCTCTGGCGCCAAGGCAGAGCTAGCTGAGGTTCCGCCTAAATGGGGGATGACAAACCTTTTCTGTCAAGGCCCAGATGGTAAAGTCCGCAGACGTTGTAGGTCATAAGATCTCTGTCACAACTACTCAGCTCTGCCATGACAGTGTGGGGGCAGCCATCGACAAAGCGGAAATGATGGGTGTGGGTGTTCCAGTAAAACTCTACTGACGGACACCAAAATTTAAATTTCATGTGATTTTCTTGTGTCATAAAATAGTCTTATTTTGATGTGGTTTTCAACCATTTAAAAAAATAACCGTATTCTTAGCTCTCGGACCACACAAATCAGCCACAGGCCGGTTTGCCAAGACGTAACCAGACGATGGGCTGTAGCTGGGCTGATGCTGTGGTGCTGAGACCCAGGGCTGCAGAGAAGACAATCTCCCCAGGTGGTGGAGGGGCAGCACGAGCTGGTTATGGATTTCTAATCAAGCGTTGTAGTGTAAGTCCGCATTTATGCTTGCATTTAGAATGATAGCTCACATTTTTGGAGTGACATTCAGACAGTCACCAACCAGTATGGATTCCAGCCATAAACACCTAGAACAGCCATGCTGTGCATGCGGCTTACCATCTGCTGACACTGTTCTCGGTGTCTTGTGTCTGTTACCTCAGTCCTTGCAAGAACCCTACAAATTCGGTATCCCATCTTATAGAGGAAGAAACAGAGGTTATTGAAAGGCTGTCACTTGCTCAAGATCACACAGTGACTTAGCAGCCAAGCCAGGGCTTGAAGCCAATTTGGGGGTAATGCTTTATAATTTTAAGATGTCACAGCTGCTTCCAGGGTAGGGCACAAAGGCCATGGGACTCAGCCCAGGGGTCCACTCCAGGTTTCCCACAGGTCTTTGCTGGCTCAGAGCCTCAGAGCCTGGGCTCTGACCCACTCAGAGGAGCATGGTCAGCAGTCCCCCCAGTGTACAGTCTGCCCACCAAGGAACCTGGGTGTTTCTGGCCTTCAAACAGTATGGACCACGTCATAGCCCTGCCAGGATATCAGCATATGCTTCTGGGTCCTCCACAGTTGATCACCAACCCCCTGTCTGTCCAAGATATACCTGCTGTTCAGACTCACTCAGTGCAGAACCCATTACCATAAGGTGCCTCCCCTATAGCAAACCCCCAAGCCCTGCGGAGACTGGGTTCACACCTTCCCACACCACACCTGATGCCACACTGCACACATACCACACACATGCACACACATACCCCCAAACACACACACCACACACGTACATGTACCACACATACCACATGCCACACACATACCTCACACACATCTCACACAAATACCACACACGCACACACACTTTCTCTCTCTTCCTCTATTTCCCTCCAGGGAGCCTCCTCCAACTTTCTGTAACTTTTTCATATCAGAACCTTCTTCCTTCCACAAGACCAACCCCCAGTGGCCTGTGATTTCTGAATGTGGTTCCCAGTCCTTTGCCTCAGGTGACAAAGTTGGTGACTCCTGAGAATGACAGACCTAGATATTTCAAAGCTGCTCTCATATCTCCCCTAGGTTTCTATTCTCCTCAGATCCCTTGACTTCCAGACTCCTTCATAAAAGGTCTTAAAAGACTCTATTCTAAAAAATCATGGGAGTCTATGATTAACTAGAAAGTTCAGAGAATTACTCTCATTCTGTGAATATTCCATCTAATCAGGGCTTATTGTACCCAGAGACTCGTGGCACCCTGCTTGTCCCCAGCACGCTGTGCAGCTCATTAGTGATGAGAGTTTTCAAAATACAGCCTGAAACCAAGCTACTGCCTAATGAGCCCCCAAATGCCCCCTCCCCTCACCCTGTGCAGCCCATAGGCTGCCTCATGTCCTGGGGAGCCCCAGCAGGTTGGAGCAAGGGTTTAACAATGGAAAGGCTTAGTCTCTGGGCGGAGGCAGCTCCAGAAAGCACTTGGCCTAGGGCCCCTGCAGGCTCGTGAATAAAACTTAGCCTGCAGCTGGAGGGGAGCAGCTGTAACAAGACTCCCTGCTGCGGAGGCCTGGGCATTCTCTCTGCAGGCCACAGACTGGCAGAGAGCCTGCTGTGCGCAAGGCCCCTTTACAGGTTCAAAGGTGGGAGAAAGGCAAAGGGCAGCTGGGGCGGAGACTCCAGGAGATTCCTACCACCAGCATGCTGAGGAGGGGGCCTCTCTCACCCTGAACGGAGCGGCGGGGCTGTGGTTGCTGCATGTCAGGGGGTTCTCCTATGTACAAAATCCCTCGGATCTCTCCATTTCCCTCCTGAGGATTTGGGAAGACACCGGAAGCTGCTCTCCAAACTGCTCACAGAGGAAGGAAGTTTGGGCTGGAGGGAGGCCGCCCAGGGGAGCGAACCACGGAGAACTCCCCCCAGGCCCACCGGCCAGGCCCGCAACCCAGCTCACTAGAGGCAGGCCTGGCTCTCAGGAGACCTGTAGGAGCCAAACCCACAGGCCTAATGTGTAAACCAGAGTGCCCATTACTAACCCTTGCTCGGGAACCTGCTCTTAGGTAGATATATTAAGCCCTATGGACAGTGTATGCAGGGAGCCACATTTCTGGAAGGTACTTGGGTACACATAAGAGCAGGGTAGTTATGGGATCCAGTAACACTGTCTAATGCCCTGTCTCCCTGGCAGGGATATGCCGACCCTGGGCAGGTGCGGCGGAGTTCCTGGGCCAGCCGCCCCACTGCGCGTCCTCTAGATGCCTGCTTCCTGGCTCTCTTACCCCTCGGGGAGGTTGCAGAGTGGCTCTGAGAAACAGGCGCACTGACCACTTATCAGCCAGTTCACCCAAATAGGTGTCTTCATTCTTCGAGTCCCCGTTCCCCCATCTACAAAGTGGGGATATACATATCTGATAGTTACAATATTTGTAAAACACATAAATCAATACTTGGGAAATTATGGATGCATGAAAAAGAACAATAGTAATATATGAAATGATGTCTGTAATAATATGAAGTGGTGTGACGTATAGAAGAATGATCTGATGATGCCTCCAGGGCTGCCTGGCACCTCCTCCCCCACTTTTGATTGGCAACATTTTTTTTCCCACATGTTCACATAGTCCATGTATTTATCCTCACCTCTTACCAGCCTGTGAATTGTTTGGCTTTGTCAGGATTTAAAAGTTTTTTGGCTTTGATCTGTTATGTGTCATGGTAGGCAGAGTAATGGCTTCCTGAAGATGTCTATGCCCTAATCCCCAAAACCATGACTTTGTGGCCTCACATGGTCTCAAGGAATGAAAGCTGCAGGCATAATAAAGGTTGTTAACCAGCTGACTCTAAAATGGAGAGATTATCTTGGATTATCCGGGCAGGCCCAGTGTGACCACATAGTCCTTGTAAGTAAAAAAGGAAGGCTGCAGAGAGGGTCGAGGTGATGCAGTGTGAGGACTCAAAGATGCAGGAAGGAGCATCCAGCCAGGAATGTGGGCAGCTTCTAGGAGCTGCAAAAGACAGGGGAGTGCATTCCCCCTCGAGCCTCCAGAAGGAATGCATCCTGTGAGACTATTAGATGTCGACTTAAAGAACTGTGAGTAAGAAACTTGTGCTGAATTATTGTGGAAACTTGTTACAGCAGCAATAGGCAACTAATACATGTGTTGGTATTAGAGTTCAGTGTTCAGGATATAGACGTACGCTTACTTCCAAGTTCCTAGAGGGACCTTGCTCTGTGATGATCGCATTCTACCAGGTTGGGGATCGCACATCATCAACAGCACTAAAGCAAGTGCTCTGAAGAGCCTGCCACTCAGAGGCCCCCTTGGGAGCCCTGCTGTCAAGAGGGGGCAGATGACACAGGAGGAGGACATGCCACACCGCACATGTAAAGCTAATTGCAATATGCAATGGTAGGAATTCATTCTGATTTTGAGCCTTCTGATTTCCTGAGTTTTATGTCTGAAAATGATCTGTGGTTGACATAACCTTACCTCAGTACAGGGAAGTCTTTTCTGATTTATGACGCCACGGTCACAACATGGGAGTAGCTGCTGTCCTTAACTGTTCATTTGGCCCTTTGTGTCTATAACAGGGAGTATCAATTACTTTCAAGCAGCAGGAAAAATAGCTCAGAGTCTTGGAATGATCTGGACAGGAACGTTAAATCCTCGACTCTTATACAAAAGGCCCACATCATCCAGCTGGGCTCATTAAGTCATTGAATTGCTCAGAAGCACCAAATTACTTTCTTTCTAGCAAATTATATTTTCAGAGTTGCTTGTTGCTTCACATCTGGCAGTTGAGGCAAAAGCCAAAACTTGTGTTTGAAGTCTGAGAAATCATCTCACTCTTTGCCTTTTCTTCCTCAGGGAAGAGAAGGCGGCGGGTGTTTGGAGAAGAGTGGAGGGGGGCAGAGAGCCGCAGGTAGGGTCCGCACTGGTCCCTGCCATCGCACACACAGCCTGGGTGCCGGACCCACAGATCTCACAAACACGGAGGCCAGCTGTCCTTTGGGGAGTGGCTGCAGGCAGCCATTTACAGAGATTCTGGGCTGGGAGGAGGGCGAGAGGCATACTGTCCTTTCTCTCCTCCTTTATACCCCAAAAGCCAGTATCTGAAGCCCAAGGACAGCAGTGGGAATGGGCCCAACCCTCCCACACCTGCAGCCATTCCAAAGCACTTAGCTTGCCTGGCTGGCCCTGCGCCCTCAGCAATAGGAGCCCTGCTGGCCTGCCAACGTGGCCTCAGGAGCCACCTTGCTGTCTGCCCCCTGCTCTCACAGCCTGGAACAAGCTGGGACCGGGAGCTTCCCAGAGTGGGGCCTGGGTCTTCTCTGCCTGTGCATCATCCCCCAGCCTCCAGAGTACCAACCCCAGGTGCCCCAAACCATGGCTTCCTTGTCCTGACCCCAATGGGCCAGCGCCCCAGGCCCTATGCACAGGTGGCTGAAGAATGAAGACTTGCTCAGCACTTTCACCTTGACTCCCAGACAGCAGCAAGCAAACATTCGTCCATAGAACTTGTTGAAAATCCACACTCCTGGACCCATTCCACAGAGATTCATTAGTGGGCCCAGGATAGAGCCAGGGATCTGACCCAGGGGTCGTGGAGTCTATGGCCACACTTTAAGAAAAGCTGATGTAGGATCTCTTTGGTTTATAATGTCCTGCTTTCTCCCAAACCAGAATATACAGGTCAGAGGCTCCACGTAGAGAGCCCCGTGACAGTCCTCAGGACAGCCAGCTGTAGGGACACCTGGATGATCTCCTTCAGGGGCCATTTGTGTGGCTGGGGCCGATGGGGGAGGCAGAACCCAGGCGACAGGCCTTCACAGCCGGCAACCCAAGGGAGATTGAGGGTGAAGGAACCACAGCCCAGGCACTGCCAGGGAGGAGAGAGCAGCAGGACAGTGCCTCCCACGGGTGGGCCCTATTGTCCAGGTCAAGCCCTGGGCCTCCGAGGTCCAGCATCACCAACCCTCCAGTAAATGGCTCCTCCCCTGGCTCATTTCCTCTTCAGGGGTGACCCAGTCCCCGAAGGCCATCGGTCATTCTGCTCCTGGGCCATTAGTCTGGCTGACATTCCTCTCCTGTGGCCAATGGCAGACAGCACGAGTTGAAGTGTACGCTCTGGGCTGGGCAGAGGGGCTGTTTGCTGGGTGGTTGCCGTGGAGCCGCAGGTCCAGCTACACGCACTGCCCACCTCCACACCAGCAGCCGAAGCTGCCCTCCTCCAGCTGCAGCACCCCCAGGCGAGGCCACAGTCCAAGCTGGGCCGGAGGGAGGGACTGCATTTCAGGCAGGCACATGCCAGCTGCATAGATCGGGGTCCACAAGGACACCACGGGGAAATTATTCTTTTTAATTTTAATAAACAATAAAAAGGTTGTTTAAAAATTAAAATCAAAGTAGAAATTTTTAAAAGTGGGGGAAGTAGCCCCAAAATATAATAATTTACACCGTATGGAAAAGGAAAGGCAGAGCGAAGAGCAGGCCCTGGGGGTCATCCTCCAGCCTAGGGTCAGGCTCACCCAATGTGGTGTTTGTTTCCCCCCCAGGTACCGCGTGGTGGTCTCGTATCCTCCCCAGAGTGAGGCGGAGATTGAGCTGAAGGAAGGCGACATTGTCTTTGTGCACAAGAAGCGGGAGGACGGCTGGTACAAGGGGACCCTGCAGAGGAACGGCCGCACCGGTCTCTTCCCGGGCAGCTTTGTGGAGAGCTTCTGAAGACACGCTCCCCACACCCCGCTCCCCAGGCATGAAGGCTCCCCGAGATCCCCAGGGGGCAGAGAGAGGCAGTCAGGCCACCGAGGGTCCAGGTCCCTTTCGAGGCTCCTGGCGAGGCCACCCTGGACGGGGACAGGAGCCGGGGGATGTGGAGGTCGTGCCTTTGCCCACAACCCCCCACCAAGAGCACACCCTGGGGGTCGTTCTCCGACAAAATGCTTCCCTCTGTGTAAACTGTAAAGAAATATCTTTGAAAAGAGAAGCTGCTGATGCGGGTCGATTGGCTCTGTGACGGACTGCTAAGCGGCAGCATTCTTGTTTGCTGCCCACGCGAGCCTGGAAGCTGCGGAAGGGCTGCAGGGCTTGGGTGGCGGGCACGGGGCCCAGGGCATCGGCAGAATGTCTTGACGAGCTGCCCTGGGCTTCTCGTGGGGGGTCCAGATTGCTCCATCACCTCTCTATATACCTCAGTCGCCTGCCACCTGGCCACTCAGCAGGGGTGTTCCCGGCGCAGGGCCTTGGCCGGGTGGCCAGCGTCCCTGGGGCAGCCCAGCACACAGCTCCTGTTGGAGGCACGAGATCGCACTTGGCTTTGTCTCCTACCCATATTATAAGCCACACATTTCGTTTTGCCGCCACTGTCCCTTTGCATTGCTTCTTTCTTACAACATCTTTTTAAAGTAAAGCTGTTAGACTTTCTATATTTCTAATAGGTCATACATTGCCTATTTTTCATACATCTGGTGCTGCCTTTTTGTAAAACCAGTTTTGACTTGGTTGAGCTTGAAAGAAAAAAATGAGCTGATATCAAGTGGGCAGAATTTTTATATGTACCATGTGAATTTTGGAAAACTCTGAAAAGCCCACATACTTAACATCAGTGCTGGCTACTGGTCCGTGAAGAAGAGGGAATCCATTTAAGTGGTTGGAGGGAGTTTGGAAAAAGCCAATTTCTTTAAACCCTTACCAAAGCCCCATGCTATGTCTAGACAGTGGTAATTATTATTCAAGAACTGGAACCATTTCAAGGAAGGGTCACTATAATTGCCTTTTGTGTGGCAGTAAAAAGAACATGAAGGTCAACCCCAGCCTAGGAAGGCAGAATTTTCCTTTTATTGCTTTAGAGAAAATGACTACAATTAGCATTATCAAAATATGATTTCTCAGTACTGAAACGTGCAGTTTTCAACCACAGTTCAGATTTACCACCTTGTGACGGTTTCGTCTTTTTTTTTTTTTTAAATAAATATTTCCCTATCAGGCAGTACAAATGTTGGTCTAGAGACTGGAAGTACAATGAGGAGAAAAGGGATTTGAGCCATTGCTGCAGACTTGCAGAATCCAAGGGAGCCGGGAGGAGAGAGAGGGGAAGGGGCACCTTTGATCCTGGGACTTTGCCCTGGATGGGGTCCATCAAGGCCTCTTCCTGAGCCCAGCAGCCCAGCCCTCCCACAGACACAGACGGGAGAAGCCCTGTCATGAGGCAGTCTCGTTCTCAAGAGAGTCAGACCTTAAGGATAGGAATGTTCCTATCAGCTCAAAGTCACAATTCATAAGCCCCTTCTCTCTTTACTGTTACAAAGCCACTCAAGTTTAAATTAGGCTGACTAAATTAGCCTTTGGTAACATAGGATCGCCTGGTTTTCAAAGATGCAACAAAATCCAGAAACACATTCCCTCGCTTGATGTGATGCCTTTGAAATACCAAACACTTATTTTCAGAGTTCCTAATTTGGGGATGTGACTTGGCTATCTGTTACCTCCAGGTGGCTACCATGCTGGTGGGATCACGCCTAGACAAAGGCTCTTCTCCTCTCTCCAGATGATCATAGATTTAAGAGACTTGAGAAATTTGTTCTGAATCAAAGAAACACAAAATCCAGCTTAAACCCAGGGAGCCCTGGACATGAGTTAATGACAACCAGAAGGTATCCACTTGCCATTGATGCCAAATGAGTCGCCTGCCATGCACAAAAATCATGTGCGTGTTTAAAATCATGCCATCACCAAAAATGTGCATGGATTAACATGCTGAGTGAGACACGGGTTCCCCAGGGAGACCAGAACTAATTCAAATCCCCAGATAATAAGGAAAGCTTTTTTAAAAACATGAAGGCAGTTACCAAGCAACAAAACAGACTAACTTGGACCTTATTTCCTCTCCCAGCCACCGCCCACACGATGCTCGTGGTAGGTGGGAATCGCTGAACAGCCTAGTGAGGCAGCAGCAACCAGCACCCCTCACGGCAGAGAGCTGGGGCCAGCGTCCAGTGCCTTTGCAAGGCATCAGCTGGCCTCTCTTGTGGCAGAGTTGGGGCAGGCATTGGTATGACCTCGGGAAGGAAACAAGGCCATACGCCAGCCATCACCAGGACATCCTTTAGGGTGGGACTCCCAGACAGCAGGGAAGTGCACGACCAGCCCCCACGCTCTGGGCTGCTGGCAAACACATCCCGCCAAATCCATCAGCCTTCGTGACCATTTAGCCCACAGACAAGAGCAGGAACAGAATTAGACCCTTTGGGCCAACTTGCCCTGAAGAACAAACTCATTTTGGCTACTAAGATGAAACCAGCACCTTGTCTGAACCCTCACATTCTACCCTGGCCCAGCAACTTACACTTCTTGGTTATCAGTGGCATTTGGCAGCCAAGGTGACTCGCTTTGAGGAATGCAGTAGAGTCCATAGCCACCACTGAGGTCAGCGGACACTGAAATGACGGGGATATCTGGTCCACCAAAGGGCCTCAGAAGTGGAGTGGGGAGACCGTGGGCAAGCAATTCCCTGGCAGCCTCACTGTGTGAATGCCAGGCTCTGGTACCCCAAACAAGCTCAGCTGCCTGGCTGGGAAGTTCTTTGTACTTTGCACAGTTCACACACACACACACATACACACACACACCGATGTTTTTGTTATACACAAATGTCAGCGTGTGATTTTGGAAGAACTGACAGTGACGACAAACTATGATGCCTGTGTTTCTGAGTCTTTAAATAAAAATGAACATGGAGAGGTCTTGTGTCTGGATGATGTGAGCAGTGAGGTTGGGGGCAGAGGCCGAGTGGGCCCAAGCAGAAATGCCCAAGTGGATAGGAGCATGAGGGGGCAGGTGCCACCCTGTGTCCCTGCTGGCCAGCACAATGGCTCACACACCTACCACCGCAGAATGCTTCCGTGTGGGGAGCACAGGGTGGTGGGTCATTAAGGAGACCAGGAATATCAAGACAGCCACATCCAGCACATGCCAGAGATCCACTGGTTGGGCAGTAAGTATTGAGCCACAGGCTGGTCAGTGTGCAGAACCTCTAGCTCTCCTCCAGTGGTTCGTTTGCCTGAAAGGTAGAGTGACTTTTTCCAGATGACTCACATTCCTTTCTTGTGGGAAAGTGTTTTGTGCCAGCAGCAAAATCCATCAATTCCAGAAGTGCCTGGAATTGACCTCCCAGACCAGCACACTCATCGCCCTGCCCTTGTCTGTCTGGCCCTCACAGTGCCCGAGCTGTGGGGAGCTATTCTCTGGAGCACAAGGAGGAGAGTGCCTGGAATCCACCAACAGCGGGGACTTCAGGAGGCCACCGACCTCCAAAAAAGTGGGCCTGTCTCCACATCAGCCAGATAGACCCATGCCTGGCAGAGGGCTGCCCTACCAGCCTGAAACATGTCAGGGTGCTTCTTGAAATAGGATCTCACTGCCTTCGTAGCCAAGACACCCACCAAGTCTTTGACTATCACGCATATCCTTGAGCTGGAAGAAAGCTCAGCAAGGAGCCATTTTACTCTTCTACAAAAATTAAGTGAATATGTATAAGCACAGGTTATGGATGGGGAGTATAGTGAGGGCCCAACACTATCATAAGGAAGTATGCTACACGCTCACTTAACCCTCCCGCCCTCAGTGAAAGATACTCTTATTCTCATTTGCTAGATGAGCAATCTTCACCTTAGAAGAGGTGAAATGAATTGCCTCAGGTCACACTGCTCACAGAACTTTATGACCCAGATTCAAGCCTATTGTAGCTCCACAAGCTGGACCCTAAACCCTCTACAGAAATAAAATGTCAAGAATGAGAGCATGAAAAGATGGGGACAGAGAACATGTAGGCAGTGCCCATCACAATATATCAGGAAAGGGTGCCCGGTCGGACAACGCACAAGTCTGTGGGGCAGGGGTACCCTGACTATAGAGGCAGATATGGCAACCTCGCAGGATCTGGTGCCATTTTACATTCAAGTCACATAACTTCTGTGTTCTGAACCCATGCTCGCTAAGCAAACAGAACTAACTTCCCTTTGCTGGTTTAACACCCACAGGGAGAACAGCGTTCTATTCAAGGAAACTCGACCAGTCAGCCTGCATACTGGGCATTTGTCACCAGTCACCAGTAAGCTGAACCTTCAGCAGAGGGCTCAGGCCCTGTGGATTTTATGAGCAGGAGTCACATCTCTGCCTCTAACTTACAAGGTGGCATGTCTGCACTGGGAGAGCACTGGGTCTTCTTTCCCAGAGGAGAAGCTCCACAGGCAGTCCTTCATTTACATTTCTTCATGAAGAGCCATACTGGGTGCTGCCGGGCAAGCTCCAGGGAGTAAGAGTGGCCAGCCGTCAGCAGAGCTGCTAGGACAACTCACAACTGGCTGTTAACAAGATGGGCTAGTCTGGGAGAGATGCACAGAGTTGTGTGAAGACTCGTGGGAGGGGGAGTCAAGCCCCTCGGATGCCTCCCTGTGAATCTCTGCTGAAACTGTGCTTTTTAGAGGGTGGGGGAGGCCAGGGCCTGGGGCCTTTCCAAATGGAGGGACTGACATACTATCCAAAATCTTTTCCTTATACTTGATTTACAAACTTTATCTCCCTTCGTCCTCACAGCATCTCCTTGAAATGTGGTCCTTATTCTCATTTTATAGATGAAGAAATCAAGACTCTAAGAAATTCTACTATTAGCTCTGAGTTAAATGAGTGGCAGGGCCAAGACTTCTGACATCCAATCTCTGGCTCTTTACTGAATGCAGCAGAAATCCTAAAATGATGGTTGTAGCAGCCAACACTTACTCTGCTATCTGTTGGAACCACCTTTGGAGGTGGGCACTGCTGTCGTACTATTTATAGATGGAGAACCAGAGGCAACAAAAGACCCGATGCCTGGTGTAAGACCACACGCTAGTGCATGGGGGAGCTGTGGTTGAAACAGGCTTGAATGCCAAGAGGAGTCTATGCTCAGTCCCATAGGCAGGGCAGCCATTGATGGTTATTAGCAGCCTGCTCTGAGCTGTGCCTGAGGGAACACACTCTGGGGCCATACTAGAGGGAAGGAAGGACCAGAGCATCTCTAGGTCCCTTCCAATGTTGAGATAAATGTTTCTCCTCTCACTTAGACCTGACATGTGGAGGCAGGACACAGCATCCCCTCATAAAGCCTGTGCAGCTCAGAGAAAATGCTATAGCCTGAATCCCTCCCTCCCTAAGCGAGTTCCCACCACTGGTCTGGTCTCACAGACCCAGTCACCACCTTTGTGGATCTAATAAAGATCCTTATTGATTTGAACATGTTGGAGTTCTCATCTCTTTTTCAATTGGTATTACCCTTCCAAGTGGCTCTCTTAATCTCCCAAAGGAGGCTGCACTTGGTTGCCCACAAGGGAGTGCATCGTGGGCTTGTGAGCTGCAGGTGTCCTGATTTAGGTCAAGCTATTGTCATCCCAATATCCAAGGCTTGCCCTAATATGCTGAGGTCTGTCCCTCTGTGCCGTTTTTCCAGAACCAGAATTGGACAACTTTTCATTTGTCCATGTTGACAGGTGCTAGCCATTGGCTCCTCTCAGAACTAGTCTTATGCTCTACAAGATTAACTGACATGCTAAGGATTAAATCCCTGACACCCAAAAATGTTGATAGACTGTCATTAGTCATTATTTGAAAATGTCAGAAAACCAACTGGAATAAATAAAAAGAGGGAAATTCTTGACTCAAGTAACTGAAAAACCAAGGGCAACCATCTGGGATATGCGAAAATGATGGGGGGTGGTTCTGGTTGTTACAATGACTAGGGAAACGTCCTTCATTTTGCTGGTGGGAACTGGAGATGGTAAACATCTTGCAATGTGTAGAATGTCCTGCCCAAAATACAAATTGTATATTTATTAAGAAGCTAGTTTAGGGGTGCCTAGGCGGTCAGTCAGTTAAGCGTCTGCCTTTGGCTCAGGTCATGATCCTGGAGTCCCAGGGTCGAGTTGCACATGGGGCTCCCTGCTCAGTGGGGAGTCTGCTTCTCCCTCTGACCCTCCCCCTTCTCGTGCTCTCACTCTCTCTCTCTCTCTCTCTCCCAAATAAATAAATAAAATCTTTAAAAAAAGAAGAAGAAGAAACTAGTTTGGGTATATCTTACTTCAGGCACAGCTGGATCCAGGTACTCATATGCTCCTGGCTTTGCTGTCCTCTATGTTGGCTCCTTTCTCTCAGTCAGGTGCTCTCCACATCACCAGCAGGTTTGGGATGCCTAACACCTCAGCTATCCCCGCAGAAAGAGAGTTTCTCTTTCTCAGTGATCCCAGACAAAATCTTAGGATTGACCCCACTGGTTCAGACTGGGCCCATGCCTATCTCCCTGACTCGGCCATTGTGCAGAGGGCAGGAATTTGCTAACTGATGGGACCTGAGATAAAGGCTGTCCCTGAGCTCTCATCCAGCCAAACCACATGGATTGAAGATGGGGGCAAGAGGATGCCCTATAGTGCTGGTGGCAAAAGTGAAGGAGATTATGACTGACCAGCTAAAACCAGCAGATGCCCACTCCACAGAGCTACCCCCCACCCCAGGACACTGCCCCTAGAAACATCCTAGCAAAGTCTGAGAAAGTGGCCCATCAGAGAGACTGCACCATACTTCTGAAGGTGAGATATAAACACCAAATCTCAAAAAAGTCCCATAGGAAATACGACAGACTTGGACATAAACATGGAGTAAAATTCTCAGTTTGGAGGAAGTCACGTTCTTCAGTGCCCTAAAAAATAGAACCAGATGAAAGCCAGGAGGCTGAAAGCAGGCGTCATGGAGGAAGTGTACCCATCCAGGCACCTTGGCGGCCTCCAGTCTTCATCCATCACTCCCCGGGATATGCATGGCCAGGGGGCACTCCAGACAGGGTGAGGGAGGATGGAGTTTACAGTCTGGCGAGGGAGGCCATCCCGAATGAGTAACTAGAAGCATGAAAGGCCCTGTGGCTGAGGAGAACAGGGGTTGGTAGCACATGGCAGAGGGATCCAGCCTGCTCAAGGGTGAGATTCAAGCTGCTTCCTGCCTGGAGATTCTTGGCAAGAATGGGCAGTGCCAAGATAGCAGGGAAGAAGCTCCCTCCTGCCCAGAAATTGGGTAAGCACATTTCTGCCAGACAAATCTGAGGATGTGGCCCATTTTATCACGGTCGTTTCAGGACATTTGCTCTGCATCTGTGTACCTTCTCCCCATCCCTCCCACTTGTACTCATTTATGCAACAGCTGTTCCTAAGACTTCTTGTGCCAGGCACCAGCATCACGGAGAAGAATTGTAGGCAAGACAATCCAGCTCAAGAGGCCAAGCATCCCCGGAGCTTCAGCCTGGTGGGGCCCTGGTGGGTCAGTCAGAAAATATTGTGTTTGGTGCTATGGAAACAGGTGAGCAAATCCATGATGCCTGTGTTATCCTGCTGGGGCTGCTGTGACAGAGGGCCACAGAGTGGGTGGCATAAACAACAGACATTTATTTCCTCCCTCTTCTGGAGGCTGGAAGTCTGAGGTGTCAGCAGAGTGCTTTCTCCCTAGGCCTCTCTCCTTGGCTTCTAGATGGCCACCTTCTCTCTGTGCCTTCACATGGCCTTCCTCTGTGTATGTCTGAGTCCAAATTTCTCATCTTATGAGGACAGTCATACTGGACCATGACCCACCCTCACAACCTCCTTTTAGCTTAATCACCTCTTTAAGGACCTGTCTCCAACCAAGTACAGTCACATATAAATTTGGGGGGACACAGCTCAGCCCGTAACAGTGCCTATGCTCATGGAGACCGCGTTGTAATGAAGATCATAAGTTAAATACTTAGATAATAGCTACTAGGCAGGTAATTACTATAGTACAAAATACAGAGGGATCACAAGGAAAATCTCATTTGTTGCTGGGGGAGCAGCATGGCAGGTCGTTTTTAGAGAGAGGGAAGGCTGTTCTGGTGGATGACATGCATATGCAAGTACCCAGAGGGTCAGGAGAGAGCTGGGCCAAGCTGAGGGGGGGAGGGGAGAAGAGAGAGGGCAGGGCAGGGGAGAGGTGTGGGGGGCAGAAGGAGGAACTGAGATGCAAAGGGTCAGGCAAGCAGGGGTGAGCCTTCTAGGCCAAAGGCAAGAGTGCCCCTTTGAAGAGTTGTAAGGAGTGTGGCACAATCATATCTGTGCTTTAAATTCCCTCTGTGGGCAAGGTAGAGAACAGATCGTATGAATGTAGGGAAGCCAATGAAGAAGCTACTGCAAAGTTCCTGGAAAGACGTGGTGGTGTCCTTGCATAGGGTGGCGGCAAGGACATGGAGAAATGGGCAGACTGGAAGGCCCTCACCAATAAGCTAAGCCATGGTGAAGGCCAAGGAGGAAGCTGTCCGCATGTCCCTGAGGAAGACCACTCTTAGGTAACGTTTCTTTTATTTGCAGTTATTTCTTTATAAGACTGTAAAGAAAACCAGAGGAGGTGGTGGGGGTCGGGGGAGGGAAGGGAGGATGCCCGGGAACCCTCCCAACTATAGGCCTATTTGTTAGTCAGGGTTCTTTAGAGAAACAAAGCCAGCAGGGTATATATAGACATATAAAAGGAGGTTTATTACAGGAATTGGCTCACACAATGATGGAGGCTGAGAAGTCCCATGATCTGCTGTCGGCAAGCTGGAGCCCCAGGAAAGCCTGTGGTGTAATTCAGTCTGAGTCCGAAGGCCCGAGAACCAGGAGCCCCGGTGTCTGAGGGCAAGAGAAGATGAACGTTCAGCTCAAGCAGAAATTCAGCCCTCCTTTGCCTTTTTGTTCAATTCCATCTCCACAGATTGGATGGCACCCACCCACGTTGATGAGGGCAGATCTTCTTTACTCACCTACTGATTCAAATGCTAATCTCCTCCAGAAACACCCTCACAAGCACACCCAGAAAGATTATTTTATGAGCTCTTTGGGCCTCCCTTCACCCAGTCAAGGTGACACAGGAAATTAACCATCCCAGCTACCATAGCCCCTCAGGATGCCCCGTGTAGCAGGCCCAACAGACCCCTGGCTTGTGGCTGCCAGGAGACCCTCTTCACACGATGGTGGGTGCTTTTGCTGAAAGGGGAGGCCAGACTCCATCCCTCAGCCTCTGCCTCTCACCTGCCGTTCATCTGGGTCATGCTTTGGCTCAGATGCCGATGGGGAGCCGAGGCTTCTTTCCTCTTCCTGGTGAGGACAGAGGCTCTGATGGCCCACAACCCCTTCTGAGCAAAGCAGCTACTAAAGCCTCCATGGTGGTCGCACTGCTGTGTGCCGGGTGACACCCCTCACTGTCCCCACCCCAGCCCATCTGACCAGAAGCTAGGCCCTTCCAGCAACAGCAATGGAGGCTCCTTACTGATCAAACTACCAAAACAAGAAGTTTCCCTCCGGGGGGAACAGAATGCAAGACAGAGGGAGATAGTGACAGCCAGGGAAGCAGGCGAGAGCAAAGGCGGAGAATGGTTCGATGCCGGAAGTGTGGACACCTGGGTCCTAGACCGTGATGACAGTGAGTGCGTGTGAAGTACAAGTGTTCACTCTGCTGACCCCCACGTAGTGCTTTATACACACTTTCTCATTTTTGTCTTCCTATCAGCCTTATGCAGCAGGAACTGTTATATGACCATTTCACAGATGGGAAAACTGAGGCAGAGGGCAACTAAACAACTCTGTGGAGGCCAAAGTGGTATTGCCAGGATTCAAACCCAGGCAGTCCTGGGTCCCAAAGCCCACATTCCAGCCCAGGGTGGCCTGGCTGAGCGGTCGTTGGCAGCGTCCCCATCTGACCTCTGCATTCTGTAACAACACACAGGCACTAACCGGGGGGCCCTCCCGTGTGTCTCTTTGCTCCCTGAAGCCTTACTCGGGGCTGGATGATGATGTCCCCAACAGCCACAGTGGGTTCTTGGCTGTCCCTCTGTGGCCTCGGATGACAGAGACCTCGATGGCCCAGAGTGCCAGGTGCCCCACTTGGGTAACAACTAGCTCTTCCAGTCAGAAAATGAAAATCCCTCCCCACTGCAGGTGTGCCTCTGCTCAGGCCCACAGGCTGGTGCTTGGGGACCTGGGAGTGGTGTCCTCTCAACCAGCCTGAGAGAGACTGCTCTCCATACCTTGAGTTGTTCAAGTCAGCCGCCACTCTGCTGGGGCTCAGGACCAAGACGAGGCTACGGCACCCACGTAGGGGTAGGGGTGCCGTAGGGGAGGGAAGAGGGGAGGCAGAGGGGGAAGCAGGGGAGCCTGGGGGTCAGGGGCCAGGTTCTAGCCCCACATCTGCCCCCACTGGCTTTTGTGACTCTGGGTGAAGCTGGGGCCAGGGCTCCTATTTGTTCCACTCACTTCTGCCGAATTGACCAAACATCCGAATTGACGCCATCTCTGTATTTGGATGCCTGGCTCCCTTCCCTGCAGATAAGGAGTGACCAGGGAGATTTATGTATGCTAGAAGGATGCCCTGCTCACAGCACTGCCACCTTGCTGTCAGGCCGGCACAAGGCACAGACACTCATCCCAACACCACCTTGGAGACCAGACAGAGTGGGCCCCAGAGGGGGCAGCTATCTGTGGAGCTGGGCCATCTACTCTCCTCTAAGAAGCTGACCCTGCTTTCTTCCATCAGAGGGCCTTGAGGACCCCTGTTGGCTCCTACTTCATACCCCTGGCTATCACCCCATCGGATGCCCTGAGGGAGCACTGGGCTCCAACTGTCCACCCGAGGACTCTTCAGAGTGCACAGCCCTCAGGCTCCTCCCACCCAGCAAGCCCACACAGACGCTGGCTGTCCATCTGCACGTTGGTGGTCACTCTAAGTGTCTAGAAAGCAGGACACACCCCAAGTCAGTCGGCCCAGCTGAGGGGTGACATGGAAGAGAGAAGCAGAGGCTGGATCCTCATCCCCTTAGGTCTTGGCTTTCCACCCAGAGCTCTCGTGACCACGACTGCCACGGAACACCAGGCAGGAGGCTCCCCAAGGCTGCCCGGGCCCTGGCTGCCCAGGTAAGGCCTTGCTGAGGGCATAGGACAGAGTCTGGGTCCTCACGTACAAAGGGCAGAGAAAGAATACATCTATTCCAGGCAACATGGTCTCAGTCTGAGGCTGATTCAGGAACCAGTGCCCATGGCCACTTTGACCTGACTGCTGTCAAGCCCCACAGAAACAGAGAGGAAGGCTCCACAGGACGTGCCCCCCACCCCAGCGCATCCCTGCCTCCTGGCCATGGGAGAGCTCATGGCCACCCTGCACCTCTGGAAAGCCCCACTCATGTGAGAATGAAGTGGGGTGACATGAGTCTCAACATACAAACCAATTCTAGGTACGGTTGCCCTGCCTGCATTTAGCCTGCTCTGCCTCGTTTGCTCCGCGAGGTGCCCCCCTTGTTCTGGAAGCTCTCTCTCCCTTTGGCTCTGGCTGTGACACTCTCTGCCTGGGGTCCCATGGTTCCTCTCTCCCTGTCGTGTTCCCGTGATGGCCTCATGCATCCTTGCTGTCTGAGGCTCTCACACTTGTGCCTCGGCCTCCCGCTCTCCTGAGCCTCACTGCTGGATCTGACTGCTGGCTGGACACGTCCACTCAGCACAGCCCAGGCACCCTGCACATCCCGAGGTGAACACCCCTCCCGGTCTCAGCTAGTAGGGTCCAGGCAGGCTCCAGGGGCTGCCCTCCACACACCCTTCCACCTTTCCCTAAAGCCCGGCCACTCTCCACCTTCGGCTGCCACTTACCCTTTCTAACACACAGCCCCCACTCCATCCATCTGCCCCCGCCCTGGGGGTGCCCTGGTGTGGCCCCCCAGGTGTACGCAGCACAGTGCAACCGGCTGGGGTGTGTTCTCTCCCGTGCCTGGTCACTAAGGATTTTTCATTTCACCCCCGTGCAGCCTCTCTCCTGGTCTGTTGCAGTCACCCTCCCTGGTCTCCTTATCCTCTGCTGTGTGTCTCTTTATCTCCATGCTGGGTGTTTTTCAAGAATCCTTGACTGCAGGGGCCGTGTGGAGGTGAGGCAGGAGCGGGTGTGCTGGGCCACACGTGAGTGCGCAGAGGCCGACTGAGAGAAGGTGGGGAGCCAGTCCTGTAGGACGTGGTGAGTGAGCCGGGCATGCATGGAGCCTTCAGGCCCTCGGTCTCTGCCTGCCCAGCTCCCGGGGTGTGCATCTCTCTGAGGACCTCTACCAAAGGATGTCCCTGAGACCCGCCTACTGACAATACCCCTGTCTCACCTGTACCTCTTTTCCTGAGCCACCAGGGATGGCTGTCTGCTTCTTGAAAGCTAAATAGCCCTCTGGGTCCCACCTTGCATCCTCTAGGCCTACCACTTACTGCAGCCATTGCCATGGCAACCAGCTTTGGTGACTGTCACTGGCCGTGCCTTCCCGAGGCTACACCTTTGTATCCAGAAGCTTTCCTGTCACCCCAGTGAGGGAGCCTACGGGCACTTAATGTTCAGAAAGCTGGAGTGGAAGGGGACACTTGGACAGATGCCCTGTGGAATCTCCCTTTCTGGGGGACAATTCTGAGACATCCCTTCTTCCTTGGCTGGCTGTCCGTGTCTTCCACTCCTGTTTCCCAGAGTTACTGCCCAAAAGAAAGCACCTACACCATTGCCCCATCTCAGCACAAAGTCTGCCCCGCCCAACCACACACACAGCCCTGTGTCCTTCCAGTACTCCCGTATTGGATGAAGAGTAGGAGGAAGAGGACCACGTGGGAGGAGGAGAGGCCGGGCAACCACGGAGGTTGTACTCTGTGCCCTTCCCCTGCTCAGGGCCAACCCAGAGCTGCAAAGGATGTGGCCAGAGGTGTGGGGAAGGGAGCATCACTAGCAGCCCAAGCCCTCACTCACAGTCCATCCTGTGGTCACTCGCTCGCCACCCCAGGGGCCCACAGGATGCCTGGATGCTGGCAGCCCATCCGAGGCCCTGGCAGCCTCAGGGCTGGTGGGCCTTCCTGTCCCCAGGGAGTCTTTGGCCCCTGTCGGAGTTCTCAGCTCCACCTGGAGCGAGCACGAGAGAAAGGCCTTCATATGGACACATCCCCATGTCCCTCAGGAAGGCAGCAAGCCCAGTTTCTGTCTCCTCCATCAAATGCTCTCAGTGCTCTGAGATTTGCTTGAAACTTAAACTCTGTATCAAGCTCCCTGGGCCAGATTCTGAGCTTATGTAACTCCCTGGGAATTCCCATGTGTTGGGCTGGCTGTTCCTAGAATCTTATTACGATTCATTACTTGGTTCCGGATGTGGAGCCTCAGTGAAGCTCTGACCTGGTAAATACGAGCATCTGCCTTGGACTCAGAGACCCACGCTACAAAGCACAGACCAGAGCTGTTAGAAGAGGTGGCTCTGGGGTGTTACCTGCCCACAGCCGCCCATCCATCCCTGCCACCCCCAATTCAAAGGAATGAAGACTTGCAAACAGCTCTGACCTCTTCAGTGAAAGGCCAACACTCAGGGAGCTATGAGGATTATGTTCAGGATGTCGGGTGGTGTCTGGGGGCCGGCCCGTACCCAGGCCAGCCAGGCAGCTGGAGGGAAGATGCGGGTCATGGGGACTGTCCCTTAAGGTGGACCCTTCCCCACCATGTGCAGTTTCTCTACCCCCAGGTCTTGGGCGTGGAATGCACTTCGTATCCAGGCCCAGAGTCTGTGCTTCCAGCCAGAGGGGACAGATGCCAGTACCCCACAGTGGGCTTGTGCATGGTCACAGCTGGACTGGTGTTTTCTTCCCCACACTTTCCACTTCCTGTCACCATAGGACTGACCGGCATCTGGAAGCCCCCTGCTGTGTTACTGCACTGTGTGAAGTCATGGTGGGGGCCTTGGGCCTGTGGGAGAAGGATGTCTCCTCCCACCCCAGAGCCCGGGCCACCCAAGCCAGGCTGTTCGCAGAGATGCTGCTGTAACTTCCTCAGCTGGCCTCCCCCTCTCCAGTTTGGGACATGCCCCCTCCCTTCCTCTCTGGTTCCCACTCCTACCCCCTCCCACATACAGCTTCTCCTAGAGACACCCAGAACGCCGAGCCAACCCCTTCTGGGTAGTTCCGTGCGCCGGGCCCTGCCTGGTGCTAGAATGTGAGTCGAGGAATGACAGGCGCCCTGCAAATCACCATTGCCTCCAAGACCAAATGCCTCAGCCCCTGGGCCAGGATCTTTGCTCAGCCTTGATGTCTGGCTCAGGGTGGTGGCCTGAGGCAAGAGCCACTCTCTAAGCTCGGGAGGCAGGCTTCATGGAAACCTGGCAGCCCGCGGCGGCCAGCGACTGTGAGCTCGGCACCACCTGTGACTCCACACTGCCTCAGACGATCCAAATGCAGATTGAAGAAGGTTTGGAGGCAGTGGCTGAGAATAGGGAGCTGATGCAGCCAGCAGGCCCGGGGACAAATCTAGGGCCTCCTCCCTGGGCCTGGAATGGGCGCACACCCTGCCCACTGCTAACTCCCCGCACCGTGTGAGCGGCCATGCCCCCGGCCGTGAGCAGAAGCGGAGACGGCCACTCCCCAGATGACAGGAGCAACTAGCAGCATGGCACCCCCTTCCCATCCTCTCTTGCAGCCCTGATCTCATGCCCACCTCCCCACTGTGGCGCTTAGGAAGGCTAGAGTCCGCCAAGAGGCCCGCTTGTCCCATCAGCCAGATTCCCAGCGCCCCAACATGGCCATTGGCATCAGAGACATCCCTACTCAGGGCAAGGTGTACTTTGGCCTAATCGCCTGTTTTCATACTCAGCACCCTCAGCTCCAAGGTCTCTAGCTGAATAGAATGGTTCTGATTTAGGTGCCTTCCCTGGGGCCTCGAGATATGGGAGCAATCCTCTGAGCCTCCTCCCCCTGCAGAGGAAGGCCAGCGTCTGGGGATGCAGACTCTGGGCCCCGGAGGCCCCCAGGCTGCTGAGCCCACTTGGCCCCCCAACATGCCTACTGCACGTGGGCTCTCAGCCGGCGCGGTCCGGCCTTACTGCAGGGCTCATTTCACAGGCGTTTCCCGGGTTAGAAAGAGTCAAGTTCAAGTGCTGAGTCCTTACTGACAATGTGATCTTGGGTCAGCGATCCTTCATCTAGAAAATGTGGATATGACAGACCTACTCTCAGGTTTAAAGATGAAGTGGCACGATCTTTGTAAAGTGCCTCCTGCAGGAGAGGCCTCCCAGGCCCTTCGGGTTCTCTCCAGCACGAGGACCACGGGACCCCCCCCTGCTGGGGCTGAATGGAAATTCAGGCCCAGAACAGAAACTGGTCAGATACAGATAATAGGGCTCACAGGCTATGGCCGCTGTGTGCACAGAGAGCCTGGCCCCTGCTCAGGAGAGAAGACACCCCGTGTCTGCTCCTGGGGATGGCAGCCTGCTGCTCACAGCTCCCGCCCCCTGCCCCAGGGCCTGCCCCGAGACAGCCAGGGGTGAGGCTTTCATTACTCACCACACTAAGACAGCAGAAAGGAGGCAAAGCTGTCCTGCGGGTGAAAATCATGGCTGGCCCCCCTACAGGAGCCCCCAAGCTTCGAAACGGGGCCGGGAGTGTGAGGGGCAGCTAACCGCGGAGCTGGCTCTCTGCTCACCAAGTAATTAATGCAAATTTCCTTGTCTCCTGCCTTCAGACGACGATCTCAACAATGGTTGCATGTTCCAAAACAGACAGTCCAATTATTTTCCCGTAATAACTTCTTTCAATGCAAAAAATATTTCACCATTTCTCCTCATTGGTCAAAATGGATCCTGGTTGCTGTGGGTGGTGTGGGCAGCATCCCCTCACCAAGTGCCTGGTCTCAGCTTAGTGAGTCACAGCCTGGCCCCTGACGTTCACGATTCAGGGAACAGTGGTGGCAGACACCGCTGAGCTGACCTCCCCAGCAAAGGCCTTCCAGGAACGCCAGACCCACCCCTGGCCCCCCAGGCCCAGAACCACCCAGAACCACTGTGCCCTGCCCTGGAAAGGGTAACCCTCGTGTACAAAGAGCTGCAGAGGCCCTGATGATCCCACCCTCCCTCTGGAAGCTGGTGCCGCCTGCAGCCCGCTGGGTCGATCTGAGGGCTCATAGGAAGCTCCACTGGAATATTTCTCCTCACAGCTTCAGGGCTACCTCAACAAGGAAGGCCAGACAGGTCAATGGAAACCGGAAACAGAAAACCTGCAGGTTTGGTGCCCACAGTGCGGAGGTCCTGGCCATTTGCTTTGTTGAAGTCCATTAGTGGGATCGGAGGGGGCGGGCTCTCTTCCTTCCCCAGGCCCACCTGTGGACTGTAAGGGTGCCCTTAGGACCCGGCACCTGTCTGCTCGCTCACCGATTCTGCACCTTGGCCGTGCGCTGGAATCAATGGAAGCTTCCCAAGGTCCCAACACTGGATCCCTGCCTGAGCTCCTAAAACTAGGGGTCTGGGGTGGAAGCGTCCCAGATGACCTAATGTGCAATTCAGGGTGACACCTTCTGCGTGTATACAGCAACTCCAGGGACACACTCACAAAAATGGGTTCGGATGTTGCACACAAACTGTGACGTGTCTGGGGTGAACTCATGGGGTGGGTCTCAGATTCTTTGGGGGTAGTTGCGTGGTTGCAGCTCCACAGTCTGCGAACGCTGGCTGAGCATATATATGTCCCCTAAGGGAAGTCGAGGAAGGCTGGATCAAAGGACCCTGGCACTGAGTCTCATGCTATGACTTCAGAGCCAGATGCAGTTAAAAATAGAGTGGCTGGCGCATTGAGGTCCTGCTGCTAAGTGGGCTGCCCTGTGAGCTGCAAATTCACCACACCTGGTCTATAACCGTGTTCTCAACCCAACAGTTTGTTTCTCTAATTGGTCTCATTAGAGTCCTTAAATGAAATTCCTAACAAATAACTTTCAGGATAGAAAAATAAATATGGGCAATTACATATGGGCAATTGTGTTACTTTTCTAGTTTCAATCTATCTAGCACGCATCTGTTTCTAACCCTTATGCAAGAGCTCTTTGCATACAAAGAGCAACCACCTCACAGCTACTCAGCTGCTTAAGCTGGCCCACAGATACAGACCAGAGACAGCAAGAGAAGCAGCAGAGATTGTCAACCCAGGCTGAGAAGAAAGCTGCCAGCAAAGGGGATGTCCCCACTAAGACATGGCCTGTCCTTCAAGCGGGGCTTCATACTGTCACCACTTTGGTGGAAAACAAGAAGGCTCAGCTGGTAGTGACTGCACATAATGTGGATCCCATTGAGCTGGTTGTCCTCCCAACTGCCCTGTGTCATAGGATGGGGGTTCCCTACTGCATTATCAGGGGGGAAGGCCCAGCTGGGGCATCTGGTCCCCAGGAAGACCTGCACCACTGTCGCCTTCACGCAGGTTAACTCAGAAGACAAAGGGGCTCTGGCTAAGCTAGTGGAAGTTAGCAAGACCAATGACAATGACAGATATGATGAGACCTGCCATCACTGGGGAGGCAGCGTCCTGGGTCCAAAGTCGGTGGCTCACATTGCCAAGTTGGGAAAGGCACAGGCTAAAGAAACGGCCACCAAACTGGACTAAGTGGATGCTGTTGAGTTTTCTGTACATAAAAGTAATAAAAAGTTCTTTCAGCCAGTGTCAAAAAAAAAAAAAAAAAAAAGAACAGACATGCATTAAAAATGTACTAATCACATATGCATGGATGCCACACAGTTAGTTATCATTTGGTTGACAGATGTCCCAGAACTCTGATATGTAGAAAGCAACTGGGTGTTCCACATGTTTTTGTCAAGGGTAAGAGGGTGTTGCTCTCTTAATGCTGTTGTCTGCTCCGTAGCCCAGGCCAGGGCACTGATTGTGCCACGCCGTATCTCCTCATAGACGGTCAGAGTCTGCAGATGGGAGGAGGGGTGGGCATGCCTCCCAGCTCAGCAAGACCAGGTGTGGGAAGCAGGGGCAGTGGGGAGCCGCTGGGGGAGGAAGGCCCACGGACCCACAAACAAGTCCCGTGCCCACATGGATGGGGCCACAGGGACAGCTGCAACAGGACACCTGGCCCCTGTCCTGAGGGCCCTTGCAGTCCTGGTGGGAGGTGACTGGGGGAGGTGATGGTGGCCCTTCTGTCAGCGAGGATGGAGACGGCGATGCAAGTGGTCAGCTGGCCACACGGGGCGCAGAGAGTGGGCTCTGCTGCTCTGGCCCCACTGAGTGAAGGACACTAGTCAGGGAGAATGTGCCCATCAGGCAGCTCAGCAGCCCTGCAAACGTTCCGGCCACTACCCCTTTTGCTGGGACAGTTCCCTCAGCGCTGAGTCGGCCTTTTCTCGTCTATAGGATGAGGAGAGAAGCAGTGTGTGTGTCACGCACCAAACATCGCCATCCACAGGGTCCTCCAGTGACCACTTATCAAGCACCACCAGGGCCTCATACATGAGTTGCCATCAAGGCTTCTCAGCTGAGGAGGAGCATGATCAGGCCAGAACTGACAGAACTCCCTTTGAAGTTTGTCACAGAGGAGGCTGCCGGGGAACCCAGGGATGGGGAAGAGGCTCCTGCCTCCCCAGCAGAGCGCTCCCATCACCTGAGGGCTCCCAGCCTCATTTGCCCACCCCCGCTTCCCCTTGCATCATCACAGCCTGGGTCCATGGTCCAATGATGTTTCTGGGGATGGAGATGCATTTATTCATCTTTCTCAGCCCCCCCTCAGTGCCAGTGACAGAGTAGGATCAATAACCCTTTGGGATGCCTGGGTGGCTCAGTCGGTTAAGCGTCTGCCTTTGGCTCAGGTCATGATCCCGGAGTCCTGGGATCGAGCCCCGCATCGGGCTCCCTGCTCAGGGGGGAGTCTGCTTCTCCCTCTCCCCTTGCTCCTTCCCCCTGCTCATGCTCTTTCTCTCTCTGTCAAATAAATAAATAAAATCTAAAAAATAAATAAATAAATAACCCTGCACTCCCTGGGAAAGGCCAGCCTGGCAAGCCAAGAAAGAGCTCCGGCCCCTGAGGATGCGCAGCCTCGCAGAGAGAGAACCTGTTCCAGTGAAAACAAGGTTTTCTAGAGGAGAGGCCACTAGAGTCAGAGAGATGCTCTCCAGAGCTCAGAGGTGGCCTCTAGTTCCAGCATCCCAGTGCATGTCCCTGTTTTAGGGACCCTGGGACCCAGGTACCTACAAGAGAGGCCCAAGAACCAAGAAATCAGGTGGGAACCTGTTGGAAGTGCCCAGTGGGGCTCCTGACTTAGGAAGGAGGCAAAGGTTGGTTTGCTGCATAACTGGAGGTGGAGGTCCTGCCACATGCTCAGTCCCAGAAGCAAGGCTGTGGGAGAGAAGGGGATGGGGGACAGGCTGGCCCAGCCATTGGAAACCGCGCCCCCCCCACCCCGCCCCCGGGCTCACAGCCTGGCCAGAACTCTGGTGTCCTTCTGCCTCTGGTGCAGATTGTGATGCAGGGCTGGGTGGGGCAGGCTAAAGAGGCTGGGAACAGGTAAGGTCTGGTCCTGCTGGTGGAGGGGGAGAGCACACAGCACGGGAGCCGCTCCAAAAGGCAGCAGGGAGCCTGTGAACAAAAGCCTCGGGCAAACTGAAGTTAAGGAAGCACATTAAGAATAGCTTTTGTTGTTGTTTTTGTTGTTTTTAAAGTGGGAAAAGGGAGATAGCCAGCAAAGGAGTTATATCTAGAATATATAAAGAAATCTCAACACTCAAGAATGAAAAACAATTAGAAAATGGTCAAAAGGCACAGAGACATTTCACCAGAGAGGATATATGAATGGCACATAAGTGCATGAAAAGATGTTCAGTATCATTAGCCATGAGGGAAATGCAAATTAAAACCTCGCGATACCACTACACACCTAATGAACACCTGGCTAAAATAAAAACTAGTCACAACAGCAAATGCTGGTGAGGATGTGGAGAGATGGCTCTGATAAACAAAACTGGTAGTTTCTTAAAAAAGTAAACATGCAACTGGCGTATGACCCAGACATTGCACACTCTTGCGCATTTATCCTGGAAAAATGCAAACTACATTCACACACAAAAAAACCCTGTACACTAACGTTCATGGAAGTTTTATTCATATAGCCCCAAACTGCAAAAGACCCAAATGTCCTTCAATGGATAAGTAGTAAACAGACTGTGGTACATCCATCCTATGGAATACTGGTCAGCAGTAAAAAGCAAACTATTGACTGATACAGGCGACAACCTGAATGGATCTCAAGGGCATTATGCTGATTGGAAAAAAAAAAGCAAATTCAACAGGTCACATACCATATGACTCCATTTATATAACAGGTTTGAAATCATAAAATTATAGAGTTGGAGAACAGATTGGTGGTTGTAAGGGGGTGGGGAGTTACAGGAGGGAGGTGGGAGTGGCTACAAATGGTAGAAGGGAGGCTTGTGGGGATGGGGATGGGTTGTACTGTATCTTGGTGGGGGTCACATGAGTCTATACATGTGATACAGTTGCATAGAACTAACTACACCCACGCTCACACACACGCGCACGCTCACACAAGTGCCAGTCAAACAGGTGAAGTCTGAATGAGGCCAGTGGATGTACCAGTCTCGAGTTCTTGGCTGGAATACGGTACTGTCATTTTGCAAGACGCCAGTACTGGGGGGAGGTCTGGTGAGGGGTATATGGAATCTGTGTGAATTACTTCTCAAAATTGTGTGTGAATCCACAGCTATCTCAAAATAAAATTTTTTTTAAAAGGAGGGGCAGAATTGGAACTGAGTTTAGAGCAAAAAGGCTAAGAAAGTGGGTGGAGGATAGCCCTGCTGTAGAATTGTGATGTTAAAGATGACAAATTGAAGGAGGGGGTGCTCTCAACACCTGCACCCCAACTTTACATCGTCCTCTCCATCAAGGAGAGTAAATGTCAGATGAGAAGGGGGCCAAGGGAGGAAGGTGCCACCCAAAGGGCTAGCCGTGCAGCGCTGAGCTAGGTGTGCTGAGGGTCAGGTCCACACGCTCGCCTGCCCTCCTGCTGTCCTACGAGCCTGCTATGCTGGCTTAGGCTCCCCAGTACGGCTGAGAACATGCTTGGGAAAGTCCAGAGCTTCCTAAGCTTCTTTGGTAGCACCATCCAGCCAGGCATGGCTGCTGGGGTCAGGGAGCTCCTTATGCTTAGAAGTGTCTGAGCAGAGCTAGGGAGGCTTCATGCTGGAATGGATGACAATGGTGGTGCTGAGTCAGCCTTCAGGGCGTGCTGACTGTCTGACAGCTTAGCTCTCCCTTAAGTCTACTCTGTTCCACTGTTCTATTTGTTCTCACCCCTTTTATTTGCGTCCTGATGTTTTTGACAATCCAAAGAAATCGCTGGCTGGAAGGGTCACCTAGAACAGCCCTTCCAACAGGGGGCTTGCATCCACAGTAACAGGTGTTCCCTTTAGCAGCCCCGACTGCAGCTTAGCTCCTTGGGGGCCCCTGCCGTTAGCACTTTAATACAGACTAAATCAACTCATTACCTAAGTACTGTTATAGTAGGTGTTAATTGAAGGTGACTTTTCTGCGGGGCAGGGCAGGCTGTGGATGAGCCAGGCTCCAGAGCTGCAGGTCTAGCACAGCGCTGACTCAGCACCGCGCAGCTGGGCAGCCGGCATGCCAAGATGGCAGCATTTTACTCGGAATGCTCAACGTTTTAATGGAATTTTTCTTCAAAACCTAATTTTAAAAAAGAAACTGCTAAATGAGCATATGCTCAGTATGAATTGAGTCTCCTACCAGTTGAGATCAGTAAAAGTTAGCCAAGTAAGTTTTGAGGAGGCATCTTTGTCTCTCCAGCTGTCTGCACCTGTGATCCTTGGCCCCAGCACATAGAAGCATCCCTGGGAAAAAGTACCAGTGTTCAGCCCTACCCCATCAATATGGTCCAGTGGGCCTGGGGTCAGTCCAGGCGTTGGCATCTTCTACAAGCTTCCCAGGGACGTTAACATGCTACCAAGATTAAGAACCCTTGTTCAATGCCTTCATTTCAGGGAACAACTTGGCCCTCAAGGCTGCTAACGTAGAGCAATCAGGCTCACGAGAATGATGGAGAAGAGAGTGTTCAAATAGATATGCATTTAGACAGAGCTGCAGAAATTCCAGTTCCATTTATGAATTGTAGATTGCCCAAACTAGAATAAGTGCTAAAAGGAACAAACACACATTGATATGTAAATGAGCTGTCACTAAATTTCCTCTGGTAATGGATCTCCAACCCTCAGACATTTGCTTCGTTAACACGCTCCCACTGACAGGTTGCCCTGGCTCATTTTCATGACTGCTGGTTCCCTCTCCTCCAGCCTCTATTTTTTACAAGGTTTTATCAAGCATCTTTTCTGGGCACAGGTCTGGGGACACACAATATGTAAAATGCCATCTGTCCCCTAAAGCACTTGGACGGGGGGCTCTCTCGGCCTCTGAGTGCCCACCCTCTTGCCATCTGGAGTGTCAGGCCGTGCAGTTCCTGAGCATTTCACTGGGCCCTGTCTTGAAGCAGACAGGTCCTCAGTGTCCGAGAGCACCAGGGGAGGCCTGTCTTCAGAGGGACTCACCTGCACCATGCAGGACTCTAGCTGGGGTCTCCGAGAGAGCAATGACAGCCCCGTGACAGGCAGGACCTCCCGGAAAGGTTGACCAGTAACTCCGAAATTTCACCTTTTAAGGAGTGGCTTTAGAGTACAGGAAAATGTACCAAGAAGCTTGAGATGTTCATACTCTTTGGCCTTTTGGGAAATCTAACAAAAGAAATAATCACAGATGGGCACAAAAAACTATGTCAAAAGATATTTGCTGAAGCATTATCCATAATAATGAAAAAAATGATAAGGAACTTAAATGTCCATGCACAGGTAATTGTTTAACTCATCTGTGATGTGCAAGAGTATCAGGCAGCCACCAGACACTGTGTCTATAGGGCCAGGTTCAAGATATAATAGTAAGTGAACAGGCAGGTAAACTCTGTGATAGGCTGATAGAGAAAACCATGCTTAGAGTAAACTAAATGGAAGACAAACATAATCAGAGAAAATACTCACCCCTCAGCTTGAGAATCACTTGTGGTTTTCATTTTCTTCTTGATTCTTTTTCTTTATTTTCCATATATTCCATGAGTTCTCTGATTTAGAAACCCTTAATAATTTTTTAAAGATTTATTTATTTTAGACAGAAGGAGAGAGCAACGTGAGAGGGGAGAGGGGCAGAGGGAAAGGGAGAGAGAGAATTTCCAACAGACTCCCCATTTAGCGCAGAGCCCATCTTGGGGCTTGATCCCAGGACCTGAGGTCGTGACCCAAGCTGAAATCAAGAGTCGGATGCTTAACCGACTGAGCCACCCAGGCACCCTGAGAAACCCTTAATAATTTTAAAAGTAAAAGGCATCTTTACCTGGCGTGCCGGTGATGTGCATGGCCACTAGACATGCCTGCTCAGAAAGCCAGCGTCATTAGCTAGCGGGGATTCGCAAGTGCACAATCTTCAGGCAACCACAAGCAATTCAGCCATGTTATTTTATTTCTTGCTATAAGGAGTGTAGTCCATCCTCACAGTGGTGGCCAGTCACCCACACCTCCCAGGACCACATCCAGCTTGGGGCTTGCCTAAGAAGACATCAGCCAGTGTCATACAAGCAGAGGTTGAAAAGAACTTGCTCCTTAGGGTACACCTTCTCTTTCTGCTGGCGCTTCATCTGCCACCTGGTGAAAACCCTGCAGGGGACACACAGTCCAGCTGACAGCTGGTCCCCCCCCACAGGGGGCCCCAGAAGCCAGCAGCATAACTGTCCTGCTGAGTCCAGCCCAAACTGCAGCCTTACGGGCAGATAAGTGGTGGATGTTTTTAGCCGTTGTTAAGGTAGTTGTGGTACTACTGCTGTCTACTACAACTAAAGTAGAAGATCAAACCCTGCCACTTACTGGGCGGGGGGGGGTGGGGGTGGGCGGGGTGTGAGGCCTCATTCGCTGAGCCTAGGCACATGGTGGGGGTAGAGAGGCCCAGAGGCCCAGGAGACCGGGCAGGTGCACATGCAACAGCCCTAGCTCTGTCTCACTGCAAAGGCGGGAGCTGGCCCATGTCCTTGGAGGGTGGGGATCTGTGCTGTCCCCAGCTCCTGCAGGTCAGCAGCTGTGATGGAAACAGCACGCCAGGCAGGGCTATGTGCCACAGCGATTTACAGGCGCTGGCTCAGTAGAAACTGCTGTAATTAGAGTAGAGAAGCAGAGCTGTGAGGCGCAAATAGAAAAATCTGAAATAGGATAAATCTCCAGCTGAGTGGTAGCCCACAGGGACGTTCCAGTCCCCGAGGCATTAGCCACAATGGTGACACTGGTGCTTGCCAGCCCTGCCAGGAACATGCCCAGGCAGCTCAGGGAGACAGGAGGACTGGGAGGCAGCTGCCCATGGCTTTCAGCCCCTGGGTCAGCCTGGGTCCTGGGGAGGACAGGAGGCTACATGGGGGAGGCAGCTGAGGTTTCCACCCACAGGTTATTCTAGAGAGTTAATATGCTGAGAGCTGTCAGGTGCCTCCTAGGGAGTAAGCGCTGAATAAGAGAAATCAACGGAACAGTGTGCATCTACATATAGCACATCTCCTGAGGAGACCACCTGTGCATGGCCTGGTCGATGCAGTCTTATCCGCAAGGTGGGGGCAGTGTGTGCCGCTCCGCGGACCAGGTCCCCTGCCGAAACAGGCCCTGCCCCCACGGGCCCACACAGGACCCATCAAGCTATATAAGAGCCACATGGTGGGGCTGGGTAACCCCAGAGTTACTTTCAGCTCATCCGCATTCCCTCTGGGACACGACCCCTGGCACTTTACCTGGAAGCTGTGCTGCACTGCCCACCTCCCTTGCTCCCACTTGCCCCCAGAGCCTTCCAGGAGGCCTTTTCTGACCAGGAATGCCTGGTCAGAATGCCCACCTCCTGGAAGAGTTCAGCACCTCAGTAGCCCTGAGCCATGTCCTGGCCAGAGGGAGGCAGACCCCCAGGCCACACCAGATCGACCCACCTGTGGCCTCCTCACACCTACATCAAGATTGTCCCATCCCAGTCCCCCCCACCTTCCTTCGCCAGCTCACAAACCAGCAATGGCACCTCCCAGCCCTTTGATCCTCCGGCCCGGACGGTTCCCCCAGGGCCCGCCTGAGACCCACAGGTGGAATACCAAAATCTTTCTGTACCAGTTGGCCAGCTCCACCTACTCACTGACTTCAGTCACTTACTGAATTTGCAGCCCTCCTACCCCCAGCTCTGGGTCCTCTGGGGCCACCTCTGACTAGTCCTGAGAAACACCCTTTTAAGAAAAAGGCAAAGTAAAATCACCTGACTCCATTTTCTCCTGCCAGGATAGTGACAGGCTGCAAGAAAATTGGAGGGGCAGCAGCCTGTGCACATTCGAAGGCCCTCGATTCTGGGGGTTTTCTGGCAGGTGTCTGCTCTCTCCACCCCCTAACTGAGCTCTTGGGGAAAATATGGGAGTGTCTCCAGCTCTCTGGAACTGCTGCTCTCCACCTCTCATGCCACCCAGCCCAGCCCTACACAAATGTCTAAAACTAACCATCTTCCATGCCAAGGCCTTCTGGAAGGAGTGCATGTGAGTTGGGTCTTGAGCGAGCAACAGGTGTATGCTGGTGGGACGGTGGCTGGGCTGGCGATGTGGGCCCCACAACGTGCCAGGTCCCCAAAGCGGCACAGTGTAGTTGGCATTCAGGGCACATCGTCTCCTGCAGTCAGAGGATGGAAAGACCCTCAGTGACATCTGGGTCGCCTGCCGGCGTAGCTCAGGATAGCCTGCTTAAGGGCCCATTAGTCGTAAAATGCCAGGAGAAAGGTCACATGACTGACCGTTGCTCTTATTATAAAAATCAGGCTCCCTTTCTAAAACCTAAACGCTTTTCCTCCCCCACTGTCTTGCCTGCTTGATGCATGTCTGAGTGCTCCAGACCACAGCTGCGTGTCTGGCTCACCGGCTCCACTTGCCCGTCTTAGCTCAGTTATCTGGGCTTTCACTGGTCCTACCACTTGTCATCGGAAGCAGATGCTGCTCTTGCTGATTCTCCCAGCTTAATCAGAGGCCTTGGTGGCAACCTCTAAAACGACCGCGCTGGGCAGCTACGTGAGCAGGGAGGAGGCCACGCCAGGCCCATGCCTCGCCCTGTGTCTGCAACCCGGTCGCAGGTCAGGGTTCACGGTCACGAGGCCGTGAGCGCCCGGCGGGGAGGAGCTACCTGCTAACCACAGCTTCTGAGCCCCCACTGCCAATAAAGAGCCAAGCTTCCAGCAGTCAGGAAACGGGGGGGAGTACAAAATTAAGCTGTATTATGTCTTTTTACAGATCCCTTCTTTTACTTCTCACAAAGGCTTCATCTGTCATCCTCTGAGACCTCAAATTCAAAGCACAGGCTTCTTTTTCTTGAGTTTAGACCTCAGGGCTCCCTCCTGCTGGCCTTGTGTACTTGGGCAAGTCACCTCTCTGAGTTACTTTCAGCTCATCTTTAAATGAGGACAACAATGCCTACTTTCTGGGGGTGTAAGGCTTAAAGGAAATGTGCAGAATGTGTCTGATGTGAGAGCTGGTACAGAGGGACTCTATTTCTGATTTGTGGTTCCCCAAATGCACCCTCTCTCATCTTTGCCTTAGACCATCACCCCCTCACTCTTGGTTAATTCCCATTCAACCTTCTGGTCTCAATTAGATGTCACTTCTTCCAGGAAGCCCTCCTTGATTGCTTCTGTGTTCCCAGAGCCCTGATGTCTGCCCCAACCAGTGAGCCTTGGCTTCCAACAAAAGACTGCCCCACCCCAAGTCAGGGACTCTGCCTCATTGATTTATTGGTCGTTTCTCTAGGACTTGGGATAGGGTCTAATCAGTACAGTGCTTGCCACCAAGTTGACACTCAACAAATTTTAATTGAAAAATTAAATGGCTTAATTTGACTTATAGAAATAACTCATAGCCTATTCATAGAGGACCCCCACAAACACACGCAGACACACTTCTACAAATGCTTACATACACATGCAACACCCCACACAAGCTCAGAAGCTCTAAATTCTCTTAAGTATCTAAACCCAGCTCAGTCAACATTTGTTGGTCAGCTGCCACATGCAAGCATGAGCTGGTTCTAAAGGGGAAAAGAGAGAGGGCACGCGGGCATGCACGTCCACATCCATAGAAAACCAGCCAGGTGCGCAGGAAGTGGGACACAAAACAGAACGTGGCATTATCTGAGGCAGAATGGCATTTGCTTCCTTCCTCCCCACAGTGGGGAAAAAGAAGATAAAGTAAGATGAAGAGAGAGAAATGTTGTACACCTTTCCCCATATTCAAGACGTGCCCTGACAAGGTCCTAAACAACAGAGAAAGACTGGGGCGCTCTCACAGATTGGAGGAGACCAAAGAGGCCAGACAAATGCAAAATGGGGTCCTGGCCAAGAAAACGAACATCAGTGGGACAGTTGGCGAAATTCGAATGAGGTCAAATAGTAGCATATCAATGTTAATTTTCTGACTTAGACAATCGTGCTGTGGTTATTTAAGACGTTAATGTAAGGGGAACAGGGTGAAAGGTGTATGAGAATTCTGTATTTTTTTGCAACTTTTTTGTAAGTCTAAAATTATCTCAAAATAAAAGATTTGTTTAAAGAAAATAAGCAGATGTGGCTGACAGGCTGCTAATCTTAACAAATCTGCTTTGCAATCGATTCCTTTTGAAGGACCTCAAGCCGTCATCAGAATCACCTGGGACTGAAGCCACCTTCCCAGCTCCATAAAGAGAGCTGGGTGTAAATAACTGGCTGAGGGATCCCTGCGGAGGGCAGAAGGCCAGGGGAAATTGGGGGGGTGGAGGATGAGAGCAAGAGAGCAGACCGGGAGGTCTCCCCAAAGCCCATCCAGGGGGACTAGTGGATGGTCTGTTGATCTGGGCTGAAGGTCAACTTGATGAGAAGAGTCCAGAGAGTTTGGGTCCCTCCGGGTTCCAAGCATCACCATCTTTAAGGATGATTCCAGCAAGCTAAAGGACACACATGGCATAAGGGCTCTAAGATGGGCAGGAAGTTCCAGAGACTAGAACGTGGGGAGCGGAAGACGGGACAGTGAGAAAGGCTAGGCTTTGAGAGACAAACCTGAGGTGGAAGGAAAGGATATGACGGTAGTGAAAAGTAAGTGATGTGTTTGGATGAAGAGGAAGTCTCTGGGTTGCTGGGGATCCAAGTGGGGGCTGAGGTCATGGGGGCAGAGCAAGAAAGCCCAGCAGCCTAGACAGGCTCTGCACTCTTCCTTCTGGAGAAACCCCAGAGGATATACCAAGGGGGTATCCTGACCACAGCACAGGAAGTTCATCAGCCTCAGAGTGCACAGCTGGGGAGGTTGAGGCTGATGCAGGGTCTGCAGTCAGGCATAGGTTGAGCCCAGCAGGGCTTCTGCGAGGACAGATTTGATGACACCATGTCACCAACAAAAGTTTTAGCAGTTAAGTGGTGTCTAAAACAGATGTCCTGCCCTCCCTCCAGTCTCACCTTGCTCCATCCTGAATGCCGCACTACCTCCCTCTCCAAGCCCCCCGCAGAGCAAGGACTACTCCGGGAATTACCCATGAAAACATCCATGCTGAATGTAAAAGATGGCCATTTTAGGCTATGTCAGTCCCCACAACCAGCAAGGCTGACCAGTCACAGGGCTCAGCCCGAAAGGGACAGGGGTGGGTCTATGGTTTAGAAAAGTAATCCTGTATTACAAAAGGGGAGAATAGATCCAGGGAGGCCCGTGGCAAAGCTCCTGCAATGCACAGGGCAGAGGTACTGGGAAGGAAAGGAGGGTGACTGGGAGGGTGGCAAGGTCAGTGCCAAATGTCCTGCAGCGAGAGCAGAACCCTTGCTCCCAAAGTGTCTTAATCCCAGGAACTTTTGAACCCTGTTACACTCCATAACAGAGGAAGTAAGGTTGCTAACCAGCTGACCTTGAGATGGTGAGATCCTCCTATGTTATCTGGGCGGGTTCAGTGTAACCACAGTACCCTTGAAGGTAGACGAGGGAGGCAGAAGAGTTAAGTCAGAGAAATGCCATTTAAGAAGGACTTGAGGGGCGCCTGGGTGGCTCAGTCGTTAAGCATCTGCTTCCGGCTGGGGTCATGATCCCAGAGTCCTGGGATCGAGCCCCGCATTGGACTCCCTGCTGAGCGGGAAGCCTGCGTCTCCCTCTCCCACTCCCCCTGCTTGTGTTCCTTCTCCCGCTGTCTATCTCTCTGTCAAATAAATAAAATCTTTAAAAATAAAAATAAAAATAAGAAGGACTCGGTCTGCCATTGCTGGCTTTGGAGATGGAGGAAGGGACCATGAGCCAGCAAAAGCACTGCGACTTCTACAAGCCGGGAGAGAGGCAAGGGCACGGATTGCCCCCTAGAGCTTCCGGAAGGAACAGAGACTTGCGGACACCTCGATTTCAGCCCAGTGAGACCTACTCACCGCCAGAAGGGCAGAATCATAAATTTGTGTTACCACCACTAAGTCTGTGAGGCTTTATTACCGCAGCCACAGGAAACGGACACGGTGGCCATCACTGTGGTCCACTGACGCGTGCCCTGGAGCAGCGGCGGGCTGATGAGCCCCGCCCCTCCAACTCATGCAGCGTTCCCTGCACCGCCCCCCCGCCCCCCGTTTGACCTCAGGGCGTCCGTCCCTGCAGGGTCTGGAGGGCTTCCCAGCCCGGTCCTGCCTCTCGGCAAGGATGGAGTGGGCTTGTTTGAACACGGCCAGGATAAGGAGCCAGCCAGGCAAAGGCAGATGGCCAGCCAAAGCTGGCGCCAAGCACGCAGAGAAGGAGGAGGGGTCCTGACTGCAGTGACCAGCGGCATCCCTGGAGGCACCGAGGAAGCTGCTGAGAAGTTTCCAGGGAGACGGGCGGGGTGGGGCCCAGGAGACCGAGCACAGAGCCCCGGAGGCCCCCACGGAGGAGGTGACCACTGTGGCTGGGCTGAGGGGAGAGCAGAGACGAGTTTCAGCCTTGGACTGGGCGAAAGGACACCCCGGCCGCCTGTGAGGGGTGGGACTTGGATGGGGCGTGGGTGGGGCGTGCAGGTCACGTGGAAGTCCTGCAGTGGCCGGAGGTGAACTTGGGCAACAGCGGCAGAGAGCCGCAGGGACTGGGTCGTGTTTGCTTTCTTTTTGAGGGACAGACTAAAACCGTGTGCTCAGGAGCAGGGAGGTGTTGAAGGTGTCCTGGAGAGCTGGCGGGAGGAGGGACGGACCCTGGATGTTTTACTCATCCATCACACCCCTGGGGCTCTATCTCAGGAGCACGATGGGACAGTTCCTTTCAGGGACCCACCAGACTCCAGGCTGTTCCCCACCCTCCAGTCTCCACCTCCCCCAACTGAATGAAACTTCTTGCCCTTTGGGGCATGGAAATTTCTCTTAAATCATCACACATTCTTCCCCACTCTATTGTTTATGGAATAAATCCCATGTTCTATGTCTTTCCGGCCCTCAGCTTTCTGGCAATAAAAACAACTCTTTTCTTCAAAAAAATAAACAGAGACCCCTGGGTGGCTCAGTCAGTTAAGTATCTGCCTTTGGCTCAGGTCATGATCCCAGGGTCCTAGGATGGGTCCTGCTCCCCTCAGTGGAGAGCCTGCTTCTCCCTCTTCCTGCTTGCGCTTTCTCTCTCTTTGACAAATAAATAAATAAAATCTTAAAAAAATAAAATAAAAAAATGAACAGCTCTTGCCCTGACTTTTGAGACTGATGTTTCTGCTTTGGGTCTGAAGAATCTAACGAACAGTGTCCAGAAAATAAATACAAATGGCCTTCGCCATATGAGAAGATGCTCAGCCTTACTCATAATCAGAGAAATGCAAATGCGAAAACCACAGTGAGAGAGCACTCATCGCCCATCGGACTGGCCGACATCCTCAGATGCCCCCATGCTACACTGGCGATCCGCAGGGAGCCGGCATCCTCTTACCTGCCATTGTGCAAGTAGGCAGCATAGCGCCAGGGAGGGGAATGGAGCTACATGGACACCCCTGTGTACAAGAGTGACATGTGGAGCAGGACATTCATTGCAGCCTTGTTGTAACATCAAAGGACACAACACAGCCAAGTGTGCACCACCAAGGGACTGGGTGAACACACATGGCACATCCCCACCAGGGAGCCCACAGGGCTGCAAATCAGACAGAGAGGTGAGCACAGATTGGCAAATGTCTCCACATGGTTTGTTAAATGAAGGAAGCAAGATGTAGGACAATAAACAGTGCATATCTTTTTGTAGAAATGTACATTTTTAAGTAATAAGTGTATATATAAAAGTAGTAAGTGTATAAATACTCATATACATACATACACTTCGTATTTGCTTGGTTTTGCATAAGCAATACTAATAAACTGATGATAAACACGATTCTAATAAAAATGGTTAAGGGATAGGCGGAAACAGGACTTTGACTGCAGAGCGGGGCACAAGACAGCTCTGGGTATATCTTTCTATACAGTGTTTACTTTTTACACATATAAATGTCTTACATCCTCAAAATATAGTTTTCAATTTAAAAATCAAATGACGTATTTGGGAGTCCGAGCTAAACAACTGCCTGTCTCTTGGGTTAGTTGATGGGGAAATCACTGTGTCCAGTTTCACCCAACCATAAGACACATGGGAGGGAGGGCTGGGCCAAGGTCAGTCCTCCTCATGGAGTGGCCCTGTGAGCTGTCTGCTGAGCCCGAGACAATGGAAGGTAGGGCTGAGCCTCCTCAGATGTGGTCAGAAATGGCTTCTCAGGAAATGAAGGTTTACAAGAGAGAAGAATTCAGAGCCCCCATCCCCCGGTACCCCCTGCCACCCCAGAGGCCAGTGCCTCCATGTCTTTTCCCATTCCAAACCCCAGGCCTGGTTGAACAACCCCCTATCCAGCCAGGGAGCGTGTGAACAGAGGAAGCAAACAGCGTGCAGATCCAGGCAGACGACCCTTCAACCAGGATCTTTGAAAATTTGGCACAAGTACCTCTATCTTTGGTCTCAGAGCTTGTCCCTTGAATATCAATGCTGTCAGAGGTTTTTTTTTTCTTCCCTCTTTTTTGATGTTCAAAGCTGCAATTCTGACACTTGGTTTCTGATGTGAAAACATCCTACTCTCCAGACTGGTTCCGTGTTTGATGTCAGCCCTTTCAAATGTTCAAGACGTGCTTTGCTGAAATGCGGACTCTGCAAGCCTCTCTCTTGGCTATTTCTCTCTGCTCAGTTATCAGCTGCTGCGGTGCTGAGCACTTATAAAGGGAAGGAGGGTGCACACCCTGCAACACTGCTGAGTTAATAAAATCACGGCAAATCCAACACATTACCCTGAAGCCAGCCCTTTAATGTGACTCTTATATATGCATCATAGCCCTAATAAATGTAAATCAGTCTGGGAATGACTTCTCAGCTGTTCGTCCGGAGCATCACTAATTTATATTTTTTTCAATTAACTCATCAAAGGACCTAGATTTTAATCAAAGACTTCAGAATCTTCTCTGAGGCCAAGTCAAATCACTGTCAATGTGAAGGGGAGTCTCTAGTGGTATACCACAGGGCTCTGCCCAGTAAAGCATTCTGTAATTTAGGTGAAGGCATCAAGGAATAAATATCACATCTATCAATTACCCTAAACTCAGTGGAACAGGTAGATATAACAGATGGCAGAATCAAGGTCACAATTACCCTGAAGAGAGGAGATTAATGCACCAACCTGAATAATTGTAAAACCTTGTATATAGAAACCAACAATTCATTGCACTTGACCAAAGATCATTTGCAGAGTGACTGGAATTCCTCCAGAAGGATGATATGACATAAGTAAGTTCAAAACCGCCTGTGTGGGTTGATGTAGAGTGTTCTACTGCACCCTGCTCCGGCTTCCTGCCCCACCAAGAGTCCAGCTGGTGGCTGGCAGGTTGTAGGAGCATGTGGGAAACCACCGAAGATGTGCAGCTCTGGAGCCTGGAGAAGGTTAGTGGTAACACAGCACTGCTCTCGGAGCTCAGGGTTGGAATAGCCTCTGACTATTGGGAGGGGCTCCCAGGATGAACAGGCAGAATTTGCAAGAGAGGTAGGTTTCTCTTCAATTATAGACTAGATCACTTTCCAGGCATTATTAATACAAAATTTTGAGTGGCATCAAGCAAGCAAATTATAAATGACCTGCTTTATACTTCATATTTTTAAAACCCTAGAATCTTTTGTTCAAATGAAATCTCACCTGGAAGGCTAACATATAAACTAGATGGGGTTATTCTTCTTGAAACAGAGGTGGGGGCCCAGAACACCATTTTTATGGATGCCCCCTACAATCTGGAACACTCGTAAAGGTTCTCTGTAGAAAAGCCCCAAATCCCTGTGATAAAGAGGCCTTGAACCATGCATGCTCTTGACTCCTTTTATTTCTCCCTGGCAAATATGACACTTCTGTAATCTAACATTTCTGTAACAACTGACAAGCTGTCAGTTATGTTGGGGCGTGATGTTCTAACATACTCCTAGAGGAGATTGTAAGGATGTTTAGACTTAAAAATATGATCCGGAACTGATATCACAAAGGTAAGTTAAACAGCTCAGCTATTACATTTTATATCCAGCATACACTATATTCCCAGAGTCCCCCAGAATTTGATTTGGGGCCAGATCTCTCAGGCTTCCTTATTCCTCATCTCCTCTTACTCAGTATCAGGCATGAGACCATTGTCCAGGGACATCCCTGTATAGCCACTTCACAGCCACAAGTCAAGTGGAAGTGCACCATTCCAAACAAATCTTCACTGGTCACTTCCTGAAATGCCCAGCTATGTTGATGCTTCCTGGTGCACAGGGTTTTGTGAGGGTAAGTTCACTCTTACATCCCATTTAAAAAGCTTCTTCTTACCTCATCAAATACAAACATTTTACTGGTGTGACACAGACTGCTATCATTCTCCCCTTCTTCCATAGAATTATAAATTTTATCTGAGTACAAATGGCTTCCTAAATGCTTTCCCAGACTGCCATGCCGCTAGGCCTGACCATGAGCAGGGTAGGCGTGGAAAGCTATACACACCCCCCCACTTCTCTCCGTCTTTCTGCAACTGGAGCACGGTTGTATAGGAAGCCAGCCCTGGCCACGAGGACAGGAGCAAACTCTACAGACAGCAGGAAAGCAAGAAACAGGGAGCTCGGACTCCATCAAGCTGCCTGCCCAAGGTATTGTGTGAGAAAGAAAGAAACTTTTATCTGTTTAATCCCCTTTGACTTCGAGTTTCTTATTATAGTAGTCTAGCTTTTTTCCTCTTACAGCTGTGTTTTATAGTGTCCGCTAGACTTCTTTCTGATCTGACGTTCTATGAGTTGTCATCTCTTCTTCGATCACGACCGGAGCTGGAGCAGATATTGCTGAGTGACGAAAGCTAGTTCTGACTTCTGCTTACAGACATAATGGAAGGCAGGAATTGGATTTACCTTCCAGGTTATATAACTAGAAAATCAAGCAGAATACAGGACTTTAGAACACAAACATTATAGAACAGTGATTCTTGAGAGAAGGGAACCAAATGAGGTACATTAGTTTGCTGGGGCTGCCATAGCAAACTGCCACAGGCTGGGGGTCTTAAACAACAGAAATGTATTTTTTCACACTTTTGGAGCATAGAAGTCTGAGATCAGGTGTGGGCAGGGTTAGTTTCTTATGAGGCCTCTCTCTTTGGCTTGAGAAGGCTGTTCTCTCCCTGTGTCCTCACATGGCCTCCCTCTGTATGTCTGTGTCTTAATCTTCTCTTCATATCAGGACCCCAGTTACATTGTATTAGGGCCCACCCTAATGATCTTGCTAAATCTTAGCTCTTTAATGGTCCTACACCAAACACAGTCACATTCTGAGGTACTGAGGGTTAGGACTTCAACATATGAATGGGAAGGGGGGACACAACTCAGCCCATAACAGAGTGTGCCCAGTGAATGCCTAGGTCCTGCCTGGAGAGTTTCTAAGCTTAAGTACAAGGAAAGGGGACCCAAAGAGAGCCTGTTGAGTTCTGGAGACAGAGGCCAAAGTAAGCAGAATTTGTGGGAAGGAGTACCAAAAAGGAGGGGGCTTTACCGAGTGAGCAAGCTGTGGAGGTCTGCATAGGGACCCCTCAAACCTTTATTTAAGTACCAATCCATGTGAATGAATGATGCAATCTGGGGAAAGCACTAGCATGAGGAAGTAGGCAAAATAATCCCCAGAACTGACTTGACCAGTGGCTTGTGCTCCCACCAGCAAGCAAGAAGAAACCTCCTAATACAGGAGGCCATTAGATACCTCAGAAGGGTATGGTCTCGGTAATGCAACCAAATTAGCTCCAGAATGAAGCTGCTTGGACAAAGTTCAAACACAAATCTCATAAAGGTTAAACTGATTCCAAGGAATTTAACTGCATCTAGAACAAAGCCAAAACTATTTGAAGGAATACAACAAACTCCAGCACTCCATTTTTAATTATATAAATTTCACAATATTTGGCATCCAATAAAGAATCACCATCATACAAAAAAAGTAGTAAATATGATTTGTAATGTTTAAAAAAATCAATCAGTAGAAATAGACACAGACAAGACATAGCTTATAGACTTAGTAGACATAAACATTAAAACTACTATTATAACAATAGTCCATAAGTTTAAAAAGGTAAAAGAAAGCATGAAAATGATGGAAAGAAAAATGATAGATTTGTAAAATACACAAATTTAATATAGAGATGAAAAATATCTGAAATGAAAAATACACTTTATGCTCCTAACAGCAGATTAGATGATTCACGAGAAAGATCAATAAACTTGAGGGGTGCCTGGGTGGCTCAGTTGTTGAGCATCGGCCTTCGGCTCAGGTCATGGTCCCAGGGTCCTGGGACGGAGCCCCACATCGGGCTCCCTGCTCAGTGGGAAGCCTTCTCCCTTTCCCACTCCCCCTGCTTGTGTTCCCTCTCTCGCTGTGTCTCCATCAAATAAATAAATAAAATCCTTTTTAAAAAAATCAATAAACTTGGGCGCCTGGGTGGCTCAGTTGGTTGGGCGACTGCCTTCGGCTCAGGTCATGATCCTGGAGTCCCTGGATCGGGTCCCACATCGGGCTCCCTGCTCGGCGGGGAGTGTGCTTCTCCCTCTGACCCTCCCCCCTCTCATGTGCTCTCTCTCATTCTCTCTCTCTCAAATAAATAAATAAAACCTTTTTTAAAAAAATCAATAAACTTGAAGACACAGCAGTAGAAATGATCTAAAATGAACAAAGAGAAAAGACAGAATATTAAGAGAACATCAGTGAGCTGTGGAACAATACTAATTGGCCTAACACATCATATAACTGAAATGCTAGAAAATAAGGAAGGTGGACCAAAAAAGACTTTGAAGAAATTAGGAAAAAAACTTTCCAAACTTGATGAAAACTATAAATGTCCAGATACAAGCGACTCAATGAGCACCCAGTAGAAAGAACATGAAAACCCCATGCACATTCACACACCATACATACACAAATCATAATCAAACTCCAGAGGACCAGTGACAAAGAGAAAAGCTAAAAGCAGTCAGAGAAAATAAAAGCACATTACATAGAGAGGAACTAAATTAAGAATAAGAAAGACATCTCATCAATATAAGCCAGGAGTACCTTGGTTGCTCAGTCAGTTAAACATCAGACTCTTGGTTTCAGCTCAGGTCCTGATTTCATGGGTCATGAGATCAAGCCCCATGTCAGGCTCTGTGCTCAGCGGGATTCTGCTTGGATATTCTCTCCCTCTGCCCTTTCCCCCACTCATGTTCTCTCTCTCTCTCAAATAAATAAAATCTTAAAAAAAAAAAAGAAAAAGAATACAAGCCATTAGACAATGACACCTTTTAAGTACTGAGTGAAAAAAAATGTCAACCTAGAGTTCCGTGTTGGGGGAAATATCTTTCAAAAACAAAGGCAAAAGAAAGACATTGAGACAAACACTGAAAAAATTTATTGCTGGCACTCTTGGATTACAAGAAATGGTAAAGGAAGTTCTTCAGGCAGAAGGAAAATGACACCTGAAGGAAATTCAAATCTAGACAAAGTAATAAAGAGTGTTGGGAATGGTAAATATGTAACATAAAAGACTGTTTTTCTCATGTTAAAAAACACTTTAAAAGATAATCAATTGTTTAAAGAAAAATCAAAAGATATATGGACTTTATAACATGTGTAGAAGTAAAACATATGCAAACAATAACACAATGGCTGAGAAGGGTAAAATGGAAGCACACTGTAATAAAATACTTAGAAAATATGTGAAGTGGTACAATATTTATATTTAATATCATGCTAATTTAATTATCATGGATAATTAAAGATGTATATTGTAAACTCTAATGCAATTACAAAATCCTAAAACAAAGAAATATGCTTTTCCTAAGCAAAAACAAAGGGGGGGAATAAAATGGAAACATAAAAAATACTAAATTAATCCAAAGGAGTCGGGAAGAAAAGGAGAAAGAAGAAACAATGGGATGGAGGCAAGATGGCAGAAGAGTAAGGGACCTCAAATTTAGCTAGATAACTATCAACTCACTCTGAACACCTATGAATTCAACCTGAGATGTAAGAAAAAAATTGCTGTAATTCTACAAATAGAAAAGCAACCACTTTCTGCAAGGTAGGAGGTGCAGAGAAGTGAATCTGAGGGGAGATATTGGAAGATAAACAGCAGGGGGAGGGAGCCTCTGTAAGCCAGCTGTCCGAAAGTGATATGGTAGCAGAGCACAAAATTGAAATTAGAAGTCTGCTCCAGTGGGGGACGTCCCTGCCTGAAAGGTGCTTAGGTGGTGAAGCGGGGCAGAATCCTAGGTAGTACAGTGTGGTCTCAGGATTCCTGGGGTCACAGAAAGAACATGGGTCCCTGAGCTGGCAGAGTTCCAAGCACTGGAGAGGGGAAGCTGGTTATGGTCAGTGAGCCTGGGAGTGGGCTTTCAGCTCAGTTTGCCATAAACTGGGAGCCCCGGCAGGATCCAGTGACTGCTCTCTGTGTGGTGGCCTTGCAAAGGGCAGAAACATGGAGACCCTTCTCCCATCCCCAGGAGGATCAGTGCAGGTGTGCACCACAGGAGTCTGCAGATTTGGCACACACAAAAGTGAAGATTGCTTTTTCCTGAGGGTTTACTGAAGAGAGAGGGACGGGATCTTTCAGTTCCAGAGCTGGAGATCAGGGTGCCGCCATTTTTATTTTCATCCCCTGAAGCAGTGTGGAAAGCCTTCAGGGAACAAAAGCCAGAAAGAAGAATCCAAAGCAGCTTACACTGAGCCCAGCCAACTGACAAGGGGTGGTGCAACTCTGCCCAGGCAAAGACACCTGAAAATCAGCACAGCAGGTCCCTCCCCCAGTAGACCAGCTGTAACATCAGTTTACCAAGCACACAGAACCTCAAAAATCCAGCGCTAGGGGAAAAGCGCATATAGAATTTGAGGTTTTTTCTCATGAGTCTATCTTTCAGTTTAAAATTTTCCTTTTCTTTTTTTCTTTTTTTCCTTTTCAACTAGTTTCTTATTTTATCAACTCTTTGTTTTTAAGTATGTTTTTAACTTCCATTTTTACATTTACATTTTATATATTCTTCATTTTTTGTTTCCTTTCACTATGTTCATTTTTATTTTTACATATATATAAGTTTTAATTTCTTTAAAATTTTGGGATTAGGGTCTCCTAACAAACAGACCAAAATACACCCAGGACCAAGTGGATCACCCTGTTTTGTCCACATGGGGGATTATACTCCTCTTTTTTCCCTTTTTTTTTTTTCTTTCCTTTTTTGGTTTCTGACCTATTTGGATTTGTCTAGTGTGTATTTAGCTTAAGTCATGGTTGATATTTTTGATCTTATTCTCTCATTCATCTGTTCTTCTCTGGAGAAAATAACTAGAAGGAGGAATTCACAACAAAGGAAAGAACCAGAGGTAATACTCTCTGCCACAAATCTAATTGATATGAATATAAGTAAAAAGTCAGAGCTGGAAATCAAGATAATGATTATAAGGTTACTAGCTGGGCTTGAAAAAAGCATTAAAAACACTAGAGAATCTCGTACTGCAGAAATAAAATCTAATCAGGCTGAAATTAAAAATAATTTAACTGAGATGCAGTCTAAATTGGTTGCTGTAGGGGCACCTGGGTAGCTCAGTTGGCTAAGTGTCTGCCTTCAGCTCAGGTCATGACCTCAGGGTCCTGGGCTCAAGCCTCCCCGCTCAGTGAGGAGCCTGTTTCTCCCTCTTCCCCCACCCCCCCGCCACTTTGCTCTCTCTTGCTATCTCTCTCTCTCAAATAAATAAATAAAATCTTTAAAAAGAGAAATAAATAAATTGGACGCTCTAACAGCTAGGGTAAATGAGGCAGAAGCAAGAGTCCATGACATAGCAAACAATATGATGGAAAGGAAGGGAGCTGAGGAAAGGCAAGAAAAACAACTAATGGACCATGAGGGGAGGCTTCAAGAAAACAGTGATACCATAAAGTGAAACAATATTAAAATTATTGGGGTCCCAGAGGAAGAAGAAAGATAGGGGGTGGGTGGATAGGAGGTATATTTGAGCAAATCATAGCTGGGAACTTCTCTAATCTGGGGAAGGAAACAGGCATTCAAATCCAAGAGGTATAGAGAATGCATCCCAAAATCAGTAAAAATAGATCAACACCCCAACATATAATAGTAAAGCTTACAAAGTTCAGCAATAAAGAGAAAATCCTGAAAGCAGCTCAAGGCAAGAGATCCTTAAACTACAATGGTAGAAACATTAGACTGGCGGGAGACCTATCCACAGAGACCTGGCAGGCCTGAAAGGGCTGGCATGATATATCCAGGGTGATAAATGAGAAAAACATGCAGCCAAGAATACTTTATCCAGCAAGGCTGTTATTCATAGTGGAAAGAGCAATAAAGAGCTTCCAGGACAAACAGAAACCAAAAGAATTAGTGATCACTAAGCCAGCCTTGCAAGAAATATTAAAGGGGATCCTGTAAACAAAAAGAGAGCCTAAAGAAACATAGACCAGAAAGAAACAGAGACAATAAACAGAAACAGGGACATTATACATAATACAGTGGCACTAAGTTCATATCTGTCAATAGTTACTCTGAATATAAATGGGCTAAATGCTCCAATCAAAAGACATAGGGTATCAGATTGGATAAAAAAGCAAGACCCATCCATACGCTTTCTATAAGAGACTCATTTTAGACTTAAAGTCACCTCCAGATTGAAAGTAAGGGGGAGGAGAACCATTTATCATGCCAATGGACATCAAAAGACAGCTGGGGTAGCAATCCTCATATCAGACAAATTAGATTTTAAACCAAAGACTGTAGTAAGGGATGAAGAGGGACACTATATCATACTTACAGGGTCTAGTCAACAAGAAGATCTGACAGTTATAAATATTTATGCTCCTAACTTGGGAGGAGCCAATTATATAAACCAATTAATAACAAAATTAAAGAAACACATTGAAAATCATACATTAATAGTAGGGGACTTCAACACCCCACTCAAAGCAAAGGACAGATCCTCTAAGCAGAAGATCAACAAGGTAACAAGTTGTTTGAATGACACAGTGGACCAGATGGACTTCACAGATATATACAGAGCATTCCATCCTAAAGCAACAGAATACACATCCTTCGTGAGTGCACATGGAACTTTCTCCAGAATACATTACATACTGGGTCCCAAATCAAGTCTCAACTGGTACCAAAAGATTGGGATTAGTCCCTGCATATTTTCAGACCACAACACTTTGAAACTTGAACTCAGTCATAAAAGGAAATTTGGAAGGAACTCACACTTGTAGGTTAAAAAGCATCCTATTAAAGAACAAATGGGTCAATCAGGAAATTAAAGAAGAATTTAAAAAATTCATGGAAACAAATGAAAATGAAAACACAACTGTTCAAAACTTTTGGGATACAGCAAAGGTGGTCCTAAGAGGGAAGTATGTAACAATACAAGCCATCCTCAAAAAATTAGAAGTCTCAAACACAAGCTAACCTTATACCTAAAGGAGTTGGAGAAAGAACAGCAAATAAAGCCTAAACCAAGCAGAAGAGAAATAATAAAGATCAGAGCAGAAATCAGTGAACTAGAAAACAAAAGAACAGTAGAACAGATCAATGAAACTAGAAGTTGGTTCTTTGAAAGAATTAATAAGATCAATAAACCCTTACTCAGACTTATCAAAAAGAAAAGAGAAAGGACCCAAATTAATAAAATTGTGAATGAAAACGGAGAGATCACAACCAACACAAGGAAATACAAACAATTTTACGAACATATTATGAGCAACTATATGCCAACAAACTCGGCAATCTGGAAGAAATGGAAATTACACATTCCTGGAAACATAAACTACCAAAACTGAAACATGAAGAAATAGAAAACCTGAACAGACCCATAACCAGCGAGGAAATTGAAGCAGTAATCAAAAATCTCCCAACACACAAGAGTCCAGGGCCAGATGGCTTTCCAGGAGAATTCTACCAAACGTTTAAAGAAGAACTAATACCTATTCTGAAGCTGTTTCAAAAAATAGAAAGGAAAGGAAAACTTCCAAACTCGTTCTATGAGGCCAGCATTACCTTGATCCCAAAATCAGATACAGACCCACCAAAATTACAGACCAATATCCCTGATGTACATGGATACCAAAATTCTCACCAAGATACTAGCCAATAGGATCCAACAGTACATAAAAAGGATTATTCACCACAACCAGGTGGGATTTACTCCTGGGCTGCAAGGGTGGTTTAACATCCGCAAATCAATCAACATGATTAATAAGAAAAAGGACAAGAACCATGTGATCCTGTCAATCGATACAGAAAAAGCATTTGACAAAATACAGCATTCCTTTTTTTTTTTAAGATTTTATTTATTTATTTGGCAGAGAGAGAGAGCACAAGCAGGGCGAGCGGCAGGCAGAGGGAGAGGGAGAGGCTTGGTGGAGAGCCTGATGAGGGGCTCAATCCCAGGATCCTGGGATCATGATCTGAGCAGAAGGCAGATGCTTAACCTACTGAGCCATCCAGGTGCCTCCAGCAACCTTTCTCAATTAAAATTCTCCACAGTGTAAAAACAGAGCTTTTCCCCTAACATCAGGAACACGACAGGGATGCCCACTCTCTTATTAATCAACATAGTACTATAAGTCCTAGCCTCAGCAATCAGACAACAAAAAGTAATAAAAGGCATTCAAATTGGGAAAGAAGAAGCCAAACTCTCTCTTCACAGATGACATGATACTTTATGTGGAAAACCAAAAGACTCCACAGAAAAATTGCTAGAACTCATACAGGAATTCAGCAACATGGCAGGATATAAAATCAATGCACAGACATCAGTTGCATTTCTATACACTAACAATGAGGCAGAAGAAAGAGAAATTAAGAAGTCAATCCCATTTACAATTGCACCAAAAACCATAAAATACCTAGGACTAAACGTAACCAAGGAGATAAAAGATCTGTACTCAGAAAACTATAGGACACTTTTCTTTCATAAAAGAAATTGAGGATGACACGAAGAAATGGAAAAACATTCCATGCTCATGGATTGGAAGAAAAAATATTGTTATAATGTCTATGCTACTCAAAGCAATCTACACATTCAATGCAATCCCTATCAAAATACCATCAATAGTTTTCGTAGAGCTGGAACAAACAATCCTAAAATTTGTATGGAACAAGGAAAGACCCTGAATTAACAAAGTAATGTTGAAAAAGAAAACCAAAGCTGATGGTATCACAGTGCCTGACTTCCAGCTCTATTACAAAGCTGTAATCATCAAGACAGCATGGTACTGGCATAAAAACATACACATAGATCAATGGAACAGAATAGAGAATCCAGAAAGGGACATTCAACTCTATAGTCAACTAATTTTTGGCAAAGCAGGAAAGAATATCCATTGGATAAAAAACAGTCTCTTCAACAAATGGTGCTGGGGAAATTGGACAGCTATATAAAGAAGAATGAAGCTCGACCATTCTCTAACACCATACACAAAGATAAACTCAAAATGGATGAAAGACCTCAATGTGAGACAGGAATCCATCAAAATCCTAGAGGAGAACATAAGCAGTAACCTCTTTGACATTGGCTACAGCAACTTCTTTCAAGACATGTCTCCAAAGGCAAGGGAAACAAAAGCAAAAATGAACTTTTGGGACTTCATCAAGATAAAAAGCTTCTGAAGGCACCTGAGTGGCTCAGTCCTTAAGCATCTGCCTTCAGCTCAGGTCATGATCCCAGGGTCCTGGGATTGAGCCCCACATTGGGCTCCTTGCTCAGCAGGAAGCCTGCTTCTCCCTGTACCACTCCCCCGCCGCCCCCGCTTGTGTTCCCTCTCTCGCTGTCTCTCTCTCTGTCGAACAAATAAATAAAAATCTTTAAAAAAAAAAAAGATAAACAGCTTCTGCAAGCAAAGAAAACAGTCAACAAAACAAAAAGGCAACCCACAGAATGGGAGAAGATATTTGCAAATGACACTGCAGATAAAGGGCTGGTATCCAAGATCTATAAAGAACTTCTCAAACTCAACACCCAAAAAACAAATAATCAAGTCAAAAAATGGGCAGAAGACATAAACAGACACTTCTCCAAAGAAGACATCCAAATGGCTAACAGACACATGAAAAAATGTTCATCGTCATTAGCCATCAGGGAAATAAAAATCAAAACCACACTGAGATACCACCTTACACCATTAGAATGGCAAAAATTGACAAGGCAAGAAACAACAAATGTTGGAGAGGTTGTGGAGAAAAGGGAACCCGCTTACACTGTTGGTGGGAATGCAAGTTGGTACAGCCACTTTGGAAAACAGTGTGGAGGTTCCTCAAAAAGTTAAAAATAGAGCTACCCTATGACCCAGCAATCGCACTCCTGGGTATTTATGCCAAAGACACAGATGTAGTGAAAAGAAGGGCCAAATGCACCGCAATGTTCATAGCAGCAACATCCGCAATAGCCAAACTGTGGAAAGAGCCAAGATGCCCTTCAACAGATGAATGGATAAAGAAGATGTGGTCCAGGCGCCTGGGTGGCTCAATCGTTGTGTCTGCCTTCGGCTCAGGTCATGATCCCAGGGCCCTGGGATCGAGTCCCGCATCAGGCTCCCTGCTCAGTGGGAAGCCTGCTTCTCCCTCTCCCACCCCACCCCCCCCGCTTGTGTTCCTGCTCTCACTGTGCCTCTCTCTGTCAAATAAATAAATAAAATCTTAAAAAAAAAATTTAAGAAGATGTGGTCCATATATACAATGGAATATTACTCAGCCATCAGAAAGGACGAATACCCAACTTTTACATCAACATGGATGGGACTGGAGGAGATTATGCTAAGTGAAATAAGTCAAGCAGAGAAAGTCAATTATCATATGGTTTCACTTATTTGTGGAACATAAGAATAGCATGGAGGACATTAGGAGAAGGAAGGGAAAAATAAAGGGGGGAAATCAGAGGAGGAGACTAACCATGAGAGACTATGGATTCTGGGAAACAAACTGAGGGTTTCAGAGGGGAGGGGGTGAAGGGATGGGTGAGCCTGGTGATGGGTATTAAGGAGGGAATGTATTGCATGGAGCACTGGGTGTTATACACAAACAATGAATCATGGATCACTACATCAAAAACTAATGATGTACTGTATGGTGACTAACATAACATAATTTAAAAAAAAAGGAAAAAATGGACCATGACATGCAGAAGAATGAAACTGGACCACTTTCTTACAACATACACAAAAACTCAAAATGGATGAAAGACCTAAATGTGAGACAAGAATCCATCAAAATCCTAGAGAACGCAGGCAGCAACCTCTCTGACCTCAGTCACAGCAAATTCTTGCTAGACATATCCAAAGGCAAGAGAAACAAAAGCAAAAATGAACTATTAGGACCTCATCAAAACAAAAAGCTTTTGCACAGCAAAGGAAACAGTCAACAAAACTAAAAGGCAACCTATGGAATGGGAGAAGATATTTGCAAATGACATATCAGATAAAGGGCTAGTATCCAAAATCTATAAAGAACTTGCCAAAGACCCCAAATAGCCAAAGAAGTCATGAGAAAGAGCACAGCCGAGGCATCACACTTCCTAATTTTAAACTACTATGAAGCTATAGTAATTGAAACAATATAGTACTGGTATAAAAGTAGACACATAGACCAATGAAACAGAATACAGAGTTCAAAAACAAACCCTGGAATTTGCTAACATTTGACAAGGAGCCAATAACACTCAGTGGAGAAAGGATATCTTTTTTGACAACAGTGTTGGAAAAACTGGATGCAGAAAATGAAATTTTGCAGAAAAACGAAATTGGACAACTATCTTACAAAAATTAACTCAAAACTGATTAAAAATTTAAACATAAGACCTGAAACAATAAAACTCCTAGAAGAAAACATAGGGAAGATACTCCCTATGACATTGACCTTGGTGATGATTTTTTAAGATATGACAAAAAAAGCAAAGGCAACAACAGCAAAAATAAACCAGTGGGACTACATCAAACTTTAAACCTTCTGCACAGCAAAATAAATGATAAACAAAATGAAAAGGTAGGCTCTGGAATAGGAGGAAATGTTTGCAAAGTACATATGGGATAAGGTTTTAATATCCAAAATATATAAAGAACTCCTACAACTCAGTAACAAAAAACAAACAATACAATTAAAAATGGGCCGCAGAACAAAGTAGATATTTTTCCAAAGAAGACAACTGAATGGCCAACGGGTAAATGAAAGAAATGTTCAACTTCACTAATCATCAGGGAAATGCAAATCAAAACCTCACACCTGTTAAAATGGCTATTACCAAGAAGATAAGAGATAACAAGGGTTGGTGAGGATGTGGAAATAAGGGAATCCTTGTACGGTATTGGTGGGAATGTAAATTGGTTCATCCATTACAGAAAACAATACAGACCTTCCTCAAATAATTACAAATAGATCTACCATATGATTCAGCAAATAGAGAACTACCAAGAGAGGAGCAAGAAAATGGAGGAGTAGGAGACCTAAATTTCGTCTGGTCCCAGGAATTGAACTAGATAAGGATCAAACCATTCTGAACACCTACGAACTCAACAGGAGATCGAAGAAAAGAATAGCAACAACTCTCTGAGCAGAAAAGCAACCACTTTCTGGAAGGTAGGATGTGCGGAGAAGAGAATCCAAGGCGATATTTGGGAGGATAGACAGCGGGGGAGAGGGCCTCCGTCAGCCACTTCTGGCAAGTGATAGAGCAGCTGAGCACAAAACCGGAACTTTTAGAAGTCGGCTCCCCTGAGGGATGTTGCTCCAGTGGCTAAGCAGGGGGTGGAACCCTCGTGGGATAGTGTGGTCTCAGGACCCTCGGGGTCACAGAAAGACCGGGGATGCCTGAGTGTGGCAGAGCTCCCAGGTATCAGAGCGGGAAAGCCGACTGCAGAGACGGAGCCAAGGCACGGGCTCTCAGCTCGGGGTTGCCATAAACCGAGATCCATGGCACAGTCGGGCCACTGCTCCTCCAGCAGGGACCCAACAAGCAGCAGATCAGGGGAGACTCCCCTTCCTCCCCTGGGAAGAGCAGCGTGGGAGCGCACCGCAGGGATCTCCTGGGTTTGGAGACTCCACACCGAGTCGGGTGCCAGAGATAGAAATGCTCGGTCACAGGTCAGGTGAGCACGGAGTGCGGCTGGAGACCAGGGAGATGGGAATGACTGACTGCTTTTCTCTGGGGGCTCACTGAGGAGTGGGGCCCCAAGTTCTCGGCTGCTCCGGGGCGGAGATTGGGAGGCCGCCATTTTCACTCTCCTCCTCCAAAGCTGGACGGAAAGCTTGCAGGGAACAAAAGCTCCCAAGAGCAAACCTGAGCAGATTACTTAGCCCAAACCGGGCTAGGGTGGGGCAATTCCGCCTCCGGCGAAGACATTTGGGAACCACGGCAACAGGCCCCTCCCCCAGAAGATCCACAAGAACAGCCAGCCAAGACCAAGTTTAGCGATCAATGAGAACGGCAGAACTCCAGTGCTATTGGAAAACTGCACATAGAATCCGTGGCTTTTTTCCCATGATCCTTTAGTCTTTCAAAGTTAATTTTTTAAATTTTCTTTATTTTTTCTTTTTCTATATTTTTAAAATTTTTCTTCTTTCCTTTTTCAACCAACATATTATTTTATCAGTTCATTTTTTAAATATTCTTTAATTTTCACTTTTATAGTCATATTCTATCCCTTCTTTGTAGTTAACCTTCTTTTTTTGTATATATATAAGTTTTTCATTCTTTAAAATTTTGGGATACAGTTTCTTCTAACAGACCAAAATATACACTAAATCTATTGTATGACTTTGTTCTAGTCTCCCACCTGATCACATTCTCTTCTTTTTTTTTATTTTTTCTTCTTTCTTTTTTCAACCAACTTCTTGTCAATTCCTTTTTTAAAATCTTTTTTAATTTTCATCTTTACAGTCATATTCCATCCCTTCATTGTATTTACCCTTATTTTTGTATGGAGATATGTATATATTTTGTATGGAGATATATATTTTGTATGGAGATATATATATATATATATACACACACATAAGTTTCTTTCTTTAAAATTTTGGGAGGCAGTTTCTTCTAACAGACCAAAATACACCCAAAATCTAGTGTGTGGCTCTGTTCTATTCACCAGCCTGATCATATTCTTTTTTTTTTTTCCCTCTTTCTTTTCCCCCCAGTTTTGGTCTGCTCTGATTTGTTTAGTGTATATTTTTCTGGGGTCATTGTTACCCTTTTAGCATTTAGTCTCTCATTCATCTATTCTTCTCTGGACAAATTGACAAGACGGAAAAACTCGCCTCAAAAAAAAAAAAAAAAGAACAAGAGGCAGTACCAACTGCCAGAGACCTAATCAATACGGACATTAGTAAGATGTCAGAACCAGAGTTCAGAATGACGATTATAAAGATATTAGCTAGGCTTGAAAAGAGCATATAGGATACTAGAGAATCCTTTTCTGGAGAAATAAAAGAACTAAAATCTAACCAAGTCGAAATCAAAAAGGCTATTAATGAGGTGCAATAAAAAATGGAGGCTCTAACTGCTAGGATAAATGAGGCAGAAGAGAGAATTAGTAATATAGAAGACCAAATGATGGAAAATAAAGAAGCTGACAAAAAGAGAGATAAACAACTACTGGATCACGAGGGCAGAATTCGAGAGATAAGTGATACCATAAGACTAAACAATATTAGAGTAATTGGGATCCCAGAGAAGAAGAAAGAGAGAGGGGGGTAGAAGGTATATTGGAGCAAAATATAGCAGAGAACTTCCCTAATTTGGGGAAGGAAACAGGCATCAAAATCCAGGAGGCACAGAGAACCCCCCACAAAATCAATAAAAATAGGTCAACACCCCGACATCTAATAGTAAAACTTACAAGTCTCAGAGACAAAGAGAAAATCCTGAAAGCATCTTGGGACAAGAGGTCTGTAACCTACAATGGTAGAAACATTAGATTGACAACAGACCTATCCACAGAGACCTGGCAGGCCAGAAAGGACTGGCAGGATATATTCAGAGCACTAAATGAGAAAAAATATGTAACCAAGAATACTATATCCAGCTAGGCTGTCACTGAAAATAGGAGAGATAAAAAGCTTCCAAGACAAACAAAAACTAAAAGAATTTGCAAACACCAAACCAGCCCTACAAAAAATATTGAAAGGGGTCCTCTAAGCAAAGAGAGAGCCTAAAAGTAACATAGACCAGAAAGGAACACAGACAATATACAGTAACAGTCACCTTACAGGCAATACAATGGCACTAAATTCCTATCTTTCAGTAGTTACCCTGAATGTAAATGGGCTAAATGCCCCAATCAAAAGACACAGGCTATCAGATTGGATAAAATAAACAAGATCCATCAATATGCTGTCTGCAAGAGACTCATTTTAGACCCAAACATACCTCCAGATTTAAAGTGAGGGGGTGGAAAACCATTTACCATGCTAATGGATATTAAAAGAAAGCTGGGGTGGCAATCCTTATATCAGACAAATTAGATTTTAAACCAAAGACTATAATAAGACATGAGGAAGACACTATATAATACTTAAAGGGTCTATCCAACAAGAAGATCTAACAATTGTAAATATCTATGCCCCTAACATGGGAGCAGCCAATTATATAAGCCAATCAGTAACAAAATCGAAGAAACACATAGACAATAATACAAAAATAGTAGGGGACTTTAACATCCCCTCACTGAAATGGACAGATCATCTAAGCAAAAGATCAACAAGGAAATAAAGACTTTAAATGACACACTGGACCACATGGACTTCACAGACATATTCAGAACATTTCATCCCAAAGCAACAGAATACACATTCTTCTCTAGTGCCCATGGAACACTCTCCACACTAGATCACATCCTGGGTCACAAATCAGGTCTCAAACAGTACCAAAAGATTGTGAGCATTCCCTGCTTATTTTCAGACCACAATGCGTTGAAACTAGAACTCAATCACAAGAGGAAAGGTGGAAAGAACTCAAATACATGGAGGCTAAAGAGCATCCTACTAAAGAATGAATGGGTCAACCAGGAAATTAAAGAAGAATTTAAAAACTCATGGAAACAAATGAAAATGAAAACAAAACTGTTTAAAATCTCTGGGATGCAGCAAAGGCAGTCCTAAGAGGCAAGTATATAGCAATACAAGCCTGTCTCAAGAAACAAGAAAGGTCTCAAATACACAACCTAACCCTACACCTAAAGGAGCTGGAGAAAGAACAGCAAATAAAGCCTAAACCCAGCAGGAGAAGAGAAATAATAAAGATCAGAGCAGAAATCAATGAAATAGAAACCAAAAGAACAGTAGAACAGATCAACGAAACTAGGAGCTGGTTCTTTGCAACAATTAATAAGATTGATAAACCCCTGGCCAGACTTATCAAAAGAAAAGAGAAATGACCAAAATAAATAAAATCATGAAAGAGGAGAGATCACAACCAACACCAAAGAAATACAAACAATTATAAGAATATATTATGAGCAGGGTGCCTGGGTGGCTCAGATGGTTAAGCATCTGCCTTCGGCGCAGGTCATGATCCCAGGGTCCTGGGATCGAGCCCCACATCAGGTTCCTGGCTCAGTGAGGAGCCTGCTTCTCCTTCTCCCTCTGCCTCTCTCCTTGCTCATGCTTTCTCTCTCTCTCTCTCTGTATCTCTGTGTCTCAAATGAATAAATAAAATATTTTAAAAAAAGAATATATTATGAGCCACTATATGACAGCAAATTAGACAATCTGGAAGAAATGGATGCATTCCTAGAGATGTATAAACTACCAAAACTGAACCAGGAAGAAATAGAAAACCTGAACAGACCCATAACCAGCAAGAAAATTGAAGCAGTCATCAAAAATCTCCTAACAAACAAGAGCCCAGGGCCAGATGGCTTCCCGGGGGAATTCTACCAAACATTTAAAGAAGAATTAATACCTATTCTTCTGAAACTGTTCCAAAAAATAGAAATGGAAGGCAAACTTCCAAACTCGTTTTATGAGGCCAGCATTACCCTGATCCCAAAACCAAAAACCCCACCAAAAAGGAGAATTACAGACCAATCTCCCTGATGAACATGGATGCAAAAATTCTCACCAAAATACTAGCCAATAGGATCCAACAGTACATTAAAAGGATTATTCACCACGACCAAGTCGGATTTATCCCTGGGCTACAAGGTTGGTTCAACATACACAAATCAATCAATGTGATACAATACATTAATAAAAGAAAGAACATGAACCATATGATCCTCTCAATAGATGCAGAAAAAGCATTTGACAAAGTACAGCATCCTTTCTTGATTAAAACTCTTCACAGTGTAGGGTTAGAGTGTACATACGTCAATATCATAAAAGCCATCTATGAAAAACCTACAGTGAGTATCATTCTCAATGGGGAAAAACTGAGAGCTTTCTCCCTAAGGGAAGGAGCACGGCAGGGATGTCCACTATCACCACTGCTATTCAACATAGTACTAGCAGTCCTAGCCACAGCAATCAGACAACAAAAAGAAATCAAAGGCATCCAAATCGGCAAAGAAGTCAAACTCTCACTCTTGGCAGATAATATGATACTTTATGTGGAAAACCCAAAAGACTCCACCCCAAAACTGCTAGAACTCAGACAGGAATTCAGTAAAGTGGCAGGATATAAAATCAATGCACAGAAATTAGTTGCATTTCTATACACCAACAACAAGAGAAATTAAGGAGTCGATCCCATTTACAATTGCACCCAAAACCATAAGATACCTAGGAACAAATCTAACCAAAGAGGCAAAGAATCTGTACTCAGAAAACTATAGAATACTCATAAAAGAAATTGAGGAAGACGCAAAGAAATGGAAAAACATTCCATGCTCATGGATTGGAAGAATAATATTGTGAAAATGTCAGTGCTACCTAGAGCAATCTACACATTTAAAGCAATCCCTATCAAAATACCATCAACTTTTTGGGGCGCCTGGGTGGCTCAGATGGTTAAGCATCTGCCTTCGGCTCAGGTCATGATCCCAGGGTCCTGGGATCGAGCCCCACATCGGGTTTTGTGCTCAGCGGGAAGCCTGCTTCTCCCTCTCCCTCTCCCACTCTCCCTGCTTGTGTTCTCTCTCTTGCTGTGTCTCTCTCTGTCAAATAAATAAAATCTTAAAAAAAAAAAAAAATACCATCAAGTTTTTTCAAAGAAATGGAACAAATAATCCTAAAATTTGTATGGAAGCAGAAAAGACCCCAAATAGCCAGAGGAATGTTGAAAAAGAAAAGCAAAGCTGGTGGCATCACAATTCTGGACTTTAAGCTCTATTACAAAGCTGTCATCATCAAGACAGTATGGTACTGGCACAAAAACAGACACATAGATCAATGAAACAGGATAGAGAGCCCAGAAATGGACCCTCAACTCTATGGTCAATTAATCTTCAACAAAGCAGGAAAAATGTCCAATGGGAAAAAAGACAGTCTCTTCAACAAATGGTGTTGGGAAAATTGGACAGCCACATGCAGAAGAATGAAACTGGACCATTTCCTTACACCACACCCAAAAATAGACTCAAAATGGATGAAAGACCTAAATGTGAGACCAGAATCCATCAAAATCCTTAAGGAGAACACAGGCAGAAGCCTCTTTGACCTCGGCTACAGCAACTTCTTCCTAGAAACATCGCCAAAGGCAAGGGAAGCAAGGGCGAAAATGAACCATTGGGACTTCATCAAGATAAAAAGCTTTTGCACAGCAAAGGAAACAGTCAACAAAACCAAAAGACAACCGACAGAATGGGAGAAGATATTTGTAAATGACATAAAAGGTTAGTATCCAAAATCTATAAAGAACTTATCAAACTCAACATCCAAAGAAGAAATAATCCAGTCAAGAAATGGGCAGACATTTCTGCAAAGAAGACATCCAAATGGCCAACAGACACATGAAAAAATACTCAACATCACTCAGCATCAGGGAAATACAAATCAAAACCTCAATGCTATACCACCTCACACCAGTCAGAATTGCTAAAATTAAAAAGTCAGGAAAAGACAGATGTTGGCGAGGATGCAGAGAAAGGGTTGGTGGGAATGCAAGCTGGTGCAGCCACTCTGGAAAACAGTATGGAGTTTCCTCAAAAAGTTGAAAAATAGAGCCATACGACCCAGCAATTGCACTACTGGGTCTACCCCAGTATACAGTATATATTTGGCATATACTACCCCAAAATACAAATGTTGTGATCCAAAGGGGCACATGCACCCCAGTGTTTATAGCAGCAATGTCCACAATAGCCAAACTATGGAAAGAGCCTAGATGTCCATCAACAGATGAATAGATAAAGAAGATGTGGTGTATATATATACAATGGAATATTATGCAGCCATCAAAAAAATGAAATCTTGCCATTCGCAATGACGTGGATGGAACTAGAGGGTATTATGCTAAGCAAAATAAGTCAGTCAGAGAAAGACTATCATATGATCTCACTGATATGAGGAATTTGAGAAACAAGACAGGATCACAGGGGAAGGGAGGGAAAAATGAAACAAGATGAAACCAGAGAGGAAGACAAACCATAAGAGACTCTTAATCTCAGGAAAGAAATGAGGGTTGCTGGAGTGGAGCGGGGTGGGAGGGATGGGGTGGCTGGGTGATGGACATTGGGGAGGGTATGTGCTGTGGTGAGTGCTGTGAATTGTGTAAGACCGATGAATCACAGACCTGTACCCCTGAAACAAATAATACATTATACGTTAATTTTAAAAAGTATAAAAAAATAGAACTAAAGTATGATCCAACAATTCTACCTCTGGATATCTATCCAAAAGAAATGAAAAGAGAATATTGAAGAGGTATCTGCAATCTCATGTTCATTGCAGCACTGTTCACAATAGTCAAGATATGGAAACAACTTAAGTGTCTGCCAGTGGATGAATGGATAACGAAGATGTGGTGTATGCATATATACAATGGAATATTATTCAGCCATGAGAAAGAAGGAAATCCTGCCATTTGTGACAACATTGATGGACCTCGAGGCATTATGCTAAGTGAGATAAGTCAGATAGGGAAAGACAAATACTGTATGATATCACTTACATGTGGAATCTAAAAGAGCTGACCTCTTAAAAACAGAGAGTAGAGTGGTGGTTACCAGGGACTGGGGGAACTGGCAAGATGTTGTCTTAGGATGAAAATTGCAATTAATAGATGAATAAGTCCTGGAGATCTAATGCACAGCATAGAGATTATAGAGAACAATACTGTTTTATAAACTTCAAAGTTGCTAGAAGACTACATCTTAATTGTTCCCACAACAAAAAGAAATGATAATTATGTGATGTGATAGAAGTGTTAGGTGACACTACAGTGAGAATTATGTCACAATATATAAATGTATCAAATCAACACATGTATTCTTTGAACTTACACTATGTCAATTACATCTCAATAAAATACTTTTAAAAAATAAATTGAAAAGGAAGAAACATGATTATTTCAATAGAGAAAGCATTTAACAAAATCCAGCCTCCATTCCTGATTAAAACAAAAGAAGGCTAATCCAGCATCCTTTAGGCTTGGTGTTACTTCTTCTGGAAAGACTGCTTGAGGCCCCACCAAGTCCAGATTGGGCATTCCATTTACAAGCTTCAGTAGCATCCTGAGCTTCTCCATCAGAGCCCTCAAAACAGCAGAGCTCTGAGCTGTGCCTGCTGGCTGGGTTATCATGCCTTGAACTTTAGCCCACTAAAGATATCTGGAAGCTGGGTAAATGGATAAATAAAGTTATAGGCTAAGCTTTACAAAACATTCTCAAAGCAGAAGAAAAAGATAATTAAAAGACCTATATAGGAACTATGTATGCTTGTTTAAAATGTATGGTCTGCCAAATTCAAAAACAAAAAGAGATATGATAAGCTTTATAGTAAAAACACATACAGATGTAAACATGGCAGCTAATTGTTTAAGCTATTGGAAAATGTACAGGTGAAGCAGGGAGATAAATGTGCCAGGAATTAAGAACAAGCTTATTACTCTTCTTTGGCACTAAATTGAACTTTGAGCTCCCCAGTAGCCAAAGCAAAAAGAGGATGATATCAGATATCAGATGATATGTAGAATTCTCACTGGCTCATAAAGGAAGACAGAGCCTGATTAGTAGCAGAAACAAGCTGCTTATAGAGATAAATAGATGGGGACAAATTACTCAAGAATTATATGATTGCCACATCAACAACTGGGAACCTTTCATACAGCAATACTACCTACAAATCTATGCTTGCTAAACTGATCAACTGGCACCTCACTGAGCATGACAAGGTTTTGCTCTACACAGCCATGGATGGGCAGGACAGGAGCCAGCTTCTTGGGGGGCACCGAGCTCATGTGCCATGATCAAAAGCAAGTCAATGTGGAAGATTTTACAGAAAATCATAGGGGATGGATAGAGAGGGCTTGTGTGGAGTCTTGATTTTAAAATGGGGGTATGGAGGCCCATGGGAGAGAAGTGATGTGTGAGTCTGTTGACCAGATCTACTTTTATGTTTTGGATCTCTACTAAAAGAGGATCGAGTTCCTAGCCTGGGCAAGGTGGGGTTTCAGCAGCTGCCACTTTCCTCCAAGAGGAGCAGGTGGGATGGCCTCTGTACTTCATGCAGTAGGGGTGCAGCCCAGCTAGCTCAGGGAGCCACAGGCAGGGGAAGATCAAAGTGCAAGGGACCTCTCTCATAGAGGAAGGAGGTCAAGAACAAGGTCAGTTCTTCTGAAGGTAAATCAGTAAATAACAACAATAGCAGCAAACTGCCCTGCCTAGTTGATAGATCTTGTGTACTTCTTGTTTAAATAATTTAGATATACTGTCAATTATCAATATATTGTCTCTCAACTTCAAATTCATCCTTCATTGCTTGCTCATGAAAATTAAGATGGGCCCTTTACATATTTTTTCTTTGCCAGCTGGCACCACATTAAATTTTGTTAGTTGAGGGCATTGGGAAGAGGCATTCTCCTTCCAAGTTCCAGCAGGCTCCTGCAGCACTTAGGTGGTTGTAGACAGGAGTGCCTTTTCTCAGACGCCTCCCTGAGAACAGCCTTCCTAGCACCCTGTAGGGTGGGTTTCCTGCAGGTTTCCCAGGGCAGCACCACAGAAACTGCTTCGTGTGCCTGGCAGGGGCTTTGGGGTGGGGAGGGCAATTAATAGAGAATAGGCTGAGAATAGGCTGGCCTCTGGGTGAGTCATTCTCTGATTTTTGACCAGATCCTGCCACTCCTCCACCCCACTTCCCCAGGAGCTCCTTCTCAGCCCCAGGGGCAGTGGCTGCTCCTTGTAGCTGTTATTGCTGTACTCTCTGGCATTTTCTCTGCTTCTTACTATCCAGATCCTCTTTAATTCTGTTATAGTTGATAATTCTTCATATTAAATTTTCCCTGTTCACTATGCGGTTTCTCTCTCCTGACTGCTCCTGACTGATGTATATAGAATCTGCTAGAAGCATTTTCTCCAGCCACTAAAAACAATCTTGTATGGAGCACACAAACCCCATTTGTAATGCCCACAGATTGGCATCATCCATCCAGCTGACAGTTGAGTGGACTGCATGCCAGACCCTGGAACTCCAGAGATGAATTGGACATGGACTCTGACCTGAAGGATTTTGTGGTGTAGTGAAAAGCTCAAGCACATAAGCCATCTAAGCACCATGATATAGGAATATGTTTTGTGGGAGTTCCAAGAAGGGAATCCTGTCAACATCAGGGGCCTTCCCCCTGCTGGTCCAGCTATTCTGTCCCTTTCCGCATCCCTAGCCAGCCTGCCTGCTCGAGGCCCAGCACTGCACACATGAACCCCTGCACTGCGCACTGCCAGCCTGCTCCTCTCCACAGGTGAGGAGAGCTCAGACCCAGCTGGCTGCCAGAACCTCTGCAGGTCTCTGCCCTGGATACAACCTCCCAGGACAGCCAGGTCTCCAGGAGTAAGCTGAGGGTTGGACAAAGAGCACTTGTGTGTGCACGTGGGGGGTGGGGAGAGGTAAGATGGGGTTGTTGGGCCATAGACCCACAGTCCTGTGCATATAAGGACCCTTGGTCTGAACATTGAGGGGCAGGCTGCAGGGCACTGGTATCCATTTGTCCTCCTGCCCAAAGGCACCAAATCATCCCGAGCCTCTCCCTGAGTCCCTATACCCACAGCACTGACTGCTCTCATGTCCCCCTGCCTTATATATGCCTGACATGCCCTGCCTCCATCTCCCACCTGGGAAATTCTTCTCCCTGCATCCCCTCCCCACTCCAGTAAGATTTATCAAATAAAAAACAAATACAGACATAGTAAGGAAAGACTTTATTCCAAAGGGTTGTTGTAAGGGCTGGAGATAGGGACTGTTGTGATAGGGGGAACGCTCTGATCATGGCATCTGCATAGCTCAGGGTCAGGCAAAAAGGGCTTTCCTGTTATAGGGAGCAGGGAACAAAGCTGGAGAGAGCCGGCTGTGGGGAAGTGGGGTGGAGGAGTGGCAGAATCTCGTCGAAAATCAGAGAATGACTCACCCAGAGGCCAGCCTATTCTCAGGAGGGCCCAAGGAGGGGCTGAGAGGCTGGGTCCAGCTGAGGGTGGGTCAGAGTTGGAGCACTTTATTCCGATTAATCAGTGGGGACCAGTCTGGGTCGAATCTTGTCCATGGCAAACAAGGGGACATTGTGAATGTCCTCTAAATTGTATGGGAAGGGGGATCTTGGCAGAAAGTCATTTCCTGGAACACAAAGGGCAGGGGTTTTCCCAGCCTTCAGTTTTCCAGGATCACAAAGCTTGGGTAAAGCTTGACATTATCACTTTTACTTTCGATGTTCTCTTGGATTTCACCACATGAAGAGAGAGACAGAGAAAGAGAGGAGGGTCAGTAGACTGATGCTGACCTCACTGTGTCCTGATTTCTCAGCCCCTGCTGTGGCTGCGGACCACCACCTTCATATTCAAACTCCTAGGGAGAGTCCGACTAGGTTATGTGGCCCACAGCCCACAGCCTCCCTTCCATCTCCTCCTTCGCAACTCTGTAGCCCATATTTTAGCTTTGCAGCAGCTTCTGATTAGGCTTTGCAGAGGGGAGCCAGGGGAGCACCACGGGGCAAGAGGGGCAAAGTGCCAATTGCTTGCCATTCTCATCAGCATGGCCCTTGGGAGCTGCCATTCCCATGTTACTCAGGGCTCCCCTGTGCTCTGCAGCACCTGTATAACCAGCCCCCCACAGAACATCCTCTGTGAACTCCCTGGGTTCCCCTCTTCCCGATGATCCTAATGACCCAGACTGCTAAATTGCTGTTAAATGCAATCAGGCCCTTCTTTCACTCTCTCATCCCAAACAGGTTAATCCCACAGGCTGCTAGCCACCCATGGCTGTCGTGGGTCGGGAGCCCTCCTGAGTTGAACCAGCTACAGTTACAAGACCATGTGGACCAAGAGGGTAATTTTCTGGGCAAGGTGCTACCAGAGGCTGGTAGGGTAGGTGCCCAATGCCTCACAGCCTCCTGGGCACAAAACTGAGGTTCCCCAAGAAACGGGGAACCCATGTGGGAGCCTCTGGAGACAGGTTTGAACAACTGGACAGAGGGTGTTCCATTAGCCAGACTAGGGTACCCAGGAGGAGGGTGGGCAGTGGACATGAGGAGGCCTGTTTGGGACTGCTGAAGTGTTGGTACCTGTTGGCCACCCAGCTAGATATATTTCCAACACATGGTTAGAAATATGGATCTGGTGCTTGGATGAGAGATGAAGGCCACAGTACAAATATGGTACCATCGGCATGTGGCTGAAGTGAAGAGTGGAGGTGAGCACACACAGGAGGACTGAGGAGGGGAGGGGAAGGAAAGCTGAGGATGGAACTGGTGACGCCATCTTTCAAGTGATTAAGGAAACTAGCCCAGCACAGAAGGTGGAGAAGGGGAAGTAGGTGAGAACAGAGCTTCATCTTCCCAAACCTGCCTCAGCGTCTTGACAGGGGAGAGAAAAACAACTATCTTTCGGAGTATTCTGAAGATAAGTGAAATAATAATATGACAACATAATGCAGCCAGATGGTGCCTCACACAGAGCATGTTAACCTCATTACATTAAATAACACACGGGGCCGAGCTCAGGAAAAGCAGGGGCTTCCACTCACTCATTCCTGTTCCTCCTGAAGGCACCACAAAGACAGCTGGGCCTCAGGAAGATCTGAATGGATGACTTCTTCCATATCTGGATGTGGGAATAGAATAAACCACTTAGCAAATGGGTCACAGTCCTGTCATCCCAAAGTAGAGATGATAATCTGTCCATCCCAAGACATCAGAGAAAACTATCAAGATCAAAAATTTATCTAAAGCTAGAGATTATTTTTATGGTCTGTCATTACTTTCGCTTATGAACACCAGGCACTATTTAAGGTCATATGTAGCACTTAGGTATAAAGTAATGTCACATCTTATTTTTACCCAAATGATAGATTTCTAGAAGAGATGGGAAGTTTTCCTTAAATCAGACATCTCTGAATATCCCACCATACTTTAGAATACTCTTAAAAACCTCTCAGGTATTTTCTGGACAGTCTCAAGTGATTTACTAAATTCTCACCTCTCTTAAATTGGCATTAACCACTTTGACACTGGGTAAACCTTACCTTTGTTCAGAAATTTGCACAAAACTATCGATAGTCCAGAAGATAGCTGTCCTAACAGCATGACTAAGACACGCAGCCACATACAACTCAGAGTGATTACTTAGCAGCATCTGCTGGTGGGAATCATAAACACCTGGATTTTAAAAGGAAATTATTTTAGTTATGGCAAATTGTTTATATATTCACTAGGAAAAGTCTAGCACCTCAGAAGGATTGTATTATTTTTTGTTGTTGTCGAATGAGGAGGAAAAAAAGGAAAATGGTTCACGTTTAAATGGATGGTTCTTAAGATGTAAGCATTTGAAAATCAATATACCAATGTGCACTGTGATATGTGTGCAAACATGTGTGAACTGGGGCCCACAAAAAGAATAGCAAGACAGTGACTTATCCTTTTTGTTATACCTATTCTCTGTATTTTCAAAAGAAATATTAGACACTTATTTTTCTCTTAGAAAACAGTTTTTTATTTGCATCTGCTACTGAAGAACAGCAAAACATCTATCTTCTAAAGCAGAAATTTTGATGTGGAGTTCCATGGGAAATATTGATCAAACCAAGGCTGTCCAATGGGATAACATGGGTGTGAGGTAATGTCTGCATTCCAATAATATTCTCCACTCAATGTCACATTCATGTATCAATTTTTTTTTTACATAACAACCTTTAAACATTTTTTAGAAGGAAATAAACTCTTAGCAAATAGAAACAGATAAGTATTAAAGTGATACAATGTCATATGAACTATGAATCCACTAAATTCATGTAAATACAATTTGTAACCGGCACTGAAAAACAGCCTTTACTATGATCAAATTAGAGAATAGGAGATCCTGGGAGGTGCTTTAAAAAATTTCCCATCTAGGGGCGCCTGGGTGGCTCAGTAGGTTAAGTGTCTGCCTTTGGCTCAGGCCATGATCCCAGGGTCCTGAGATCCAGCCCCGTATCAGGCTCCTTGCTCAGAGGGGGAGCCTGCTTCTCCCTCTCCTTCTGCCCCTCCCCTCTCCCCCTGCCCCATCCCACTCGTGTACACGCTCTCTCTCAAATAAATAAAATCTTTAAAAAAAATTTTCCCATCTACTGATATTTCTGAAATCCCATCACTCAAACTTGTTCAAGTCTTGAAGATTTTTCCGTTCTTTAAGCATCTTTTTAAAGCTAGGATTTTTATGTCGGGTAACACCTTAAAACACTGAAATTAACAACTCTGCAATAAGAAACCTGGAACAAACAGAAATAACTGAGGAATACAGGGTCAAGCCCTGGAGAATACTACCAGGTATTGGCATGGCGGGGGTGGGGAGGGGCTGGTAAGCTGCCCTCTCTCCTTAGGTGTCTAACCTGAGGGACATTATAATCAGTTTCCAGTTTCCAGATGCCCAAAAAGAAATTCCCCTCAGCTCACATCTTCCTGGAGACATTCTATTGACAAGGCTGTGTTGGTAAGACTGTCAGAGCCAAGTTTTGTGAACAAACAGCTACACTGTTCACTGGGAAAGACAGAAATATCTGGTTTCTTTATTGGGGAGTGCAGGGCGTTACAGCAGGAGACAAGGAGGGTCAGTAACACCCGCCCACCTGCTTCCTTGAGTCAAACAGGAGCACTGACATTAATTAGAGCAGCTGAAAATCACTAAGTGCTTTAAAAGCCACAGATTGCTGAGAGGGCACCAGACTCCGAAACAATGTTTAAGCCAATGCTACTGAAATGTCTAGGACCAAAAGTTTCTTGTTCTTGTGTTTTACCTAATTGAATCAGGCAATTTAGGTGAGGTGGTAGTGGATATAATTCTGAGAAGGCCTGCACTCATCCAGCACAGCCTGGGGTGGGGGCGCAGGGAGGGTGATTCCCCCTAATTATGGGCTTCATTTAACAAGCTCATCTGGCTCTCACATTAAGCTTAGACTTTGTCAGCAATAAAGGTGATTATTTTGGCCTCCCACTGCCAGTTTTACTTTTCAATTTCTTTCAGAACTCAGGTGAGGAAACTGGGGGCAATTAGCCTCTGAAAATTTTTAACTGGTCAGAAACATTGAGAAATAACAGAGAATGGATGCAGACCAAGGAACTCATGGTGAGGTTTTGTGGGACCAGGTGTATGGGGCTCAGAATGTGGCACTTCCCCCCCCTTCTTAACACTTTAAAGTATTACAGAAAGTGCACATGTAAATGTACAGCCTGACAAGTTTTCACAAAACAGTGGCACCCATGTAACCAACACCAAGAAACTTACCAGGACGCCAGAATGTCCCTTCAGGCTCCCTTCAGCTACCACTCCTCCCCTGCAATGACCATGATTCGGACTTCTAGCTACACAGATTTGACATGGGTGGGTGTTGTGGCTTGGTGTCTTGTAGGCTGTTTTTAGCTGTGCACTTGGCTTTACACTTCTTGACTTGGCAGAAGTTTAGAGCACCTGCTGCTTTGACCTGTGGGTGACAGCTACTTGTAGCTAAGAAAGACAGGAATTTATGCAAAGGTCAGAAGTCTTCTTTGGGTCTCACTGGGCTAAAATCAAAGCACAGCTGAGTTCCCTCTGGAGGCTCCAGCGGAGAATCAGTTCCTTGCCTTTTCCAGCTTCTGGAGGCCCCTGCGTTCCTGGCTGTGGCCTCTTCCTCTGTCATCAGAGCCAACAGTGGTCCATCCCTCTGAGCCTCCCTCTGACTACAGCCAGGAAAGGCTCTCAGCTCTAAGGAACTAAGTGATTAGACTGGGCCCACCCTGACAATCCAGGCCCATCTTCCCACCTCCAGGCTAGAGCTCACTTACAACTACAGTCTTTTTTTGCCAGGTAGGGTTCAGCTTCCCGGATTCGGGGCATTAGGGCACAGACATCCTCAGTGGTCTGGGAGAGGCAAGCGCTGCCCCAACCTACCACAGGGAGAGGAGTGAAAGAACACTCTGTTCCTTAGACATCTGGTAGGATTCTTGGGTGAAGCTATCTCGGCCTAAACTTTGAGGATCTTAATTATGGATTACCTATTATTATGAGACTTTCTATTAATTTATCAGTAAGTTATTTTTTAAATGAATTTATCATTTCTTCTGTATTTTCAATTTTATTTATGACATCTTAATGTCTAACAGGATCTGTAGAGTGACATTTTCTTTTTTCATTCCCATTGTTTCTGCCTTTTAACTTTTACTTTTTAAGAAAAAATATCAGGCTTATTTGAGGTATATGAACGTTTTCCACCACTCCAAGAGGTTTCCTTGTGTGCCTTTGAAGTCAATCCACACACCCCACCCCACCCCCGGCCTCAGCATGCCTGGTAACCAACCACAGCTTATTTCTGTCCCTATAGTTTTGCTTTGACAAAAATGTCACATAAATGGAGTCACAGAGCCATTTGTGTTTGGCTTAGCATAATACTTTTGGATTTATTCACATGTCTACATGTATCAGTGTAGCTTGTTTATACACTCATCAGTTGATGGACATTTGGGTTGTTACCAGTTTGGCAGATTATGGAAAAAGCTGCTATAAACATTTCAGTACAGGTCTTTGTATGAACAAACATTTTCATTTATCTTGAATACATTTTTTAGGACTGGAATTGCAGGCTTGTACAACATGACAGACCAATGTCCCCCTAGATCTCAATCTCTGGAATGTTTGAAGGTTAGGTTACATGGCAAAGGGTTACTAAGGTTGCTAGCCAGCAGATAGAGAGATGTTGCTAGTGGGCCCCATGCAATCACCAGGGTCTCTGAAAGCTGGAAGACGGAGGCAAGAGGAAAAGGTCAGACTGAGGCCATGTGAGAAGGATTCAACTCACCACTGCTGACTGTGAAGACGGCGGAAGCAATCATGAGTCAAGGAATGTGGACAGCTTCTAGAAGCAGGAAAAGGCAGAGGATTCTCCCCTAGGGCTTTCAGAAGGCACACAACCCTGGCCACACCTTGATTTTAGCCATGTGAGACCCATGTCAGCCTTCTGGCCTCCAAAACTGTAATACTGTGTTTTTTAAGCCACTAAGTTTGTGGCAATTTGTTATAGCAGCTGTAGAAAACTAACACATACAGTGAGGGAACAGGAAACTGCCAGACTTCCTGAAATGGCTGAACCATTTTGCATTCCCACCAGCAATGGTCATCATTCCACAACAACCCCCCTTTTTTTTTGTCAGGTTTGTTGTTGTTTTCAACTTTAGCCATTCTATGCCTCTTTCCTTTCTTCTTGGTCATTCTTCCCATGGTTTATCAATTTCAATAATCTTTTAAAAACATAAGAACTTTTGATTTTTTTTCCTATTTCATTAATTCCTGAAATCCTGTTTTCATCTTTATTGTTTGCTTTGGGTTTAGTTTACTATTTTTTTCCTAACTTCTTGAGATGAATGTGTACAGCACTGGTCTTCAGCCTTTTCCCCTCCTAATACTAGCCTTTAGGATTATAAATTTTGACTCTAGGAATGGCTTTAGCTGCTTCTCACAAGTTATGATGTATAATATTTTCATTATCATTCAGCTCAAGATATTTTTCTAATTTCCTTTTTGATTTCTTCTCTGACCAATGGGTTACTTAGAAGTGTATTTATTAGTTTCCAAACATGAGCATTTTTGTTATTACTGATTTCTCTTAATTATAATATGATCAGGGAACACAGTCTACATGATGTAACTCCTTTAGAAGTACTCAGGCTTACTTTGTAGTCAAATGTCCTAGTCAGTTTTCATAAATGTTCCTGGTGGGCCTGAAAGCAGTGTGTGTTCTGTGATTTGGGATACACTGCTCTGTAATTGTTCACCAGGCCAATGTGGCTGAATGTTTTCTTCAAGGCTCCCATATCTGTACCAATATTAGTCTGCTTAGTCTATCATACACAAAAGGTGTGTGAAAATCTCCCGAGTGTGGATTTGCATACTTCTCCATGTATTCTCATCATTTTTGCTTTAAATACGCTAAGGCTGTTACGTACATACAAATTTGGAATTTTTATATATTCTCGTACTCGAGAAATCTATCTCCATCTCTAACAGTGCTTTTGCCTTAAAGTTTTTTTAATACATAGAAAATGCAGGTACACATTAGCTTTTGGCTGGAGTCTGCATGATGTACCTTTTCCTATCTTTTGTCTATGAAGACAGAGAAAGTTTCAGACTTCTCTTGTCAAACGCTCACAGCTGATTTTTAAAGACTTTCACCTAAAAAAAATTACAGCATATAATCCATGTAATTACTTATTTATTTGGGTCTAAATCTACCATATTACTAAATGCTTTCTGGTTGTCATACCTGTTTTATTTCCTTTGTTTGCTTTTGGATGATCATTTAGTGGACTAGTGTTCCTTCTACTGACTTGAAAGTCACACACTTTACCATGTCTACGTGCACTCCAAGTCTCATGTTATGAGCTGACTGGGACTCTCAGTTAATGCAAGAACTTTAGATTACTCAATTTATCCCCCTCCCCCAATTTATATGCCACTCTAGTCTTGTATTTTAGTTCTCTCTGTATTTCCATCTCCACAAGACATTGTTTTGCAGCCATTATTCATTTTGATTTATCCAGATGGTTACCATTTCCATTACCATATATACCCTTCTGCATCTGTATTTTTTTAAACACTACTTATTTATTCTACTGCACGCTGTATTAAGAACTGCTTGCCTGGACTGCAGTCTCTCTACTGAGTCAGCCAGCCCGGGCCAGTCCCAGCTCCTCCAGTACATCTTTCCTGTGAACTCTGGAGGAGTATCTGACCAGGTGAGGTCAAATCTTTCCATGGCTCCTACTGCCTACTGGATTGGGTTTATAAACTCTTTCTTGATCTGTCCCCTACCTAATTCTAAAATCTCATCCTTACTTATGTCCCACATCTGCCCTATACTCTCTACTCACAGTTAGTGATTTTCTAGAGTACCCAGATTTTATCAAAAACATGCTATTCCTTGTACCTGGATTGCCATTCTCCATTTGTGTATCTGAAAAACTGCTTCTAATCCTTCAAGACCTAGTCACTTCCCTGGGTGCTTTCTTGTGCTCTGTGGGTGGAGGCCAAAGCCCTTCTGAGAGTACTCTGTGCATAAATCTGCTCTCTTGTTACTGTTCTGGTTGCTCCATGAGGGCAGGACTAGCCTTAACCATGCATATCCCCATTTCCTAGCCCAATAGGAAAATGGGGCCTAAATTGAGATCATCCTCCAAAAGGGGATTATACTCCCCATAATGCATTTGTTTTCCTTTGTGTTGTTCTGAAGCTGAAATCACAGTCTATGTGAAAGAGCTTGAAAAATCAGATAAGTATATAAAGATTAATGGTTGGTAGTGAGTGGTAACTATTTCACATGCTTTATGGAAAAAAAATTTAAACAAAACATGTCTACCTTTATTTTGTTCCCAGGAAATTTAAGTATCAGGAGATCATAACTTACTTTGTCACCCTGTGCCTGAATAGTGAAAAATATATCAGCTTTGTAAGGAGAATCTGAATGTTGTTAATTGTTCTAAAAATTTTGTTCTTTGCAGGATAACTCTTTTAAAATAAAATCTTACCTGGAATCCCAAATACATAACATCACGTTGTGAATGAAGCGCATGTGCTGAGTCTTTCTCAAAACAGAGTCACGAGCAGCACAAAATGATTACCCCTCTGCTAAGTTCAGAGTTTGGGCAGGTTTCCATAATCTCTTCAACTAGAGAACTGAATAACTTTGTTTTAACATGCCAATGACCAATCTGGCATTTAAAAGTAACTTTATTAAAGTTGAGGATAGCTGTTTAATACACAATTTGATATAATAAATCTACAGCTAGCCACCACTCACATCACATAATTGAGCTTCTGGGATGACACTCTCCTCGGCTAACGCTCAGCGCTGTGGCAGTGGCTGGGCTCTGTACGACAGGCTACCTGCCCTCATGGACTCACGGGCTCTGTACGACAGGCTACCTGCCCTCATGGACTCACGGGCTCTCCTGCTCCCACCTTCCAGAACTTGGGCATTCCTGATCCTGAGAAGAAAGTTCAGAGCTTTTTCTGTGATATTTATAACTTACTTTACTGAAGTTTTAAAAGGCTAAGAGACATTTGTGAATTTCAAATGTAAAACTGGAATTTGAAGTGTTTGTCCAGATAAATTGTACTATGAAATGAAAGGTTTTATTTGCAACTTACACAACTTCATGAAAAAATACACTGCTCAGAATCTGACATACGCTAAGTAAAACATTTTGTTTTCTGAAAAATATGGGTAATATATGCCTGTCTTAAAATTTAATTCAAACACATGATTAAATGAACGAATTTTGATAAAATGTTTAAGATGACAGTTTGCAAAAAGAAAAGTTATTTAACCACATTTGAGTAAATATATAGATGTATATGTTACTTGTCAAGAGTAAGTGTCAATTTTATTTAGGGTATTCAAGTACAAAAAATGAAAATTTATATACCAATGACTGTTAAGAAAAAATTAGAAGGCATTAAATTGTTCTAAGAACGCTACAAAGGCACTGAATTCAAATATCCCTTAATATATGGATTATCTAAATTTTCATCTTTAATATTCAGTTGCTCACAGTTATTTTCTTAAGAAATATTTTTAATAAGATGATTCTACCTTATGATTTTTCCCCTGGAAAACAGAGTTTTAAACAACAAGTATGTAAAACATTCTAATGAAATAGAGTGGCAATACCCCAGGTTCAAAGGTACTCATCACTAGATGATTTATACCTAGATGTTTTTACTTTTACACACATCTTGTTTCATCACAACAATACATCAACCACAATAAGGCACACTGAATTGTGGAAGGCCATGTTACATAATTTGATACAAAAGCTTAGGATCATGTTACCAATTGGATAATGGTATCAAAAACTAAAAAAAAGTTCTATGAAACTATTAAGAGGTTAGAGCTTCAGGTACATAATACATTTTAAAACATATTTCCCAAAATTTACCTTTAGTATGTACAAAAAAGGAGTTCATCTTGGAATATAAATGCAATCAGATAGCCATATAATGAATGACTTCTGTATTTTCAACGGCATTGACACTTTGCTCTGTGGTACAATGCATGTAAGTGACAATAACTGGGCAACAGGGGAAATGATTTAGATTCATCACAAACCAGCAACTTGAAAACTTCTAACAACAGTGAATATAAAAGTGGTATCACCCACTGTGGCTTATGTATTAACCTTATACTTAAAAATATTTTTCCATAAATGGCAGTAACTACAGCCATTTGCCAAATATAGAATAAATGATACAGCAAATAAAAACAGCAAGAAAATCAAAGTATACTTCTAACATTTTAATAATTTTTGCTTGTGATGACCTTCTGTGATCTGGAACCTTTGTTTTACATAAAATTGGAGCTGGAAAGAGAAGAAAAAACCTTTTGATTGGTACAATAAAAAAAACTACATAGGAAATAAAAATTACTAGAATCATTAGTTTTACAAGGTAAACTTTTACAGAAAGAGCAAATATACATCTAATATACTATAGATATCTTTGGAAAATAAAAAATAAAAAAACATCAAACTCCATTTTCTTGAATATGAATTCTTTTGAGCTCTCAAAAAAACTATGGGCTTGGCCCTGACTTTATAAACAAGAGCACATGCTAACAGTGGTCTTTAAGTGGAGCAGGGCAACAATTTTTACAAAGCAAATGTAAACTGTCTTTCATATATGGAAGAAACTTGGGGAATCCAATTTTAGTAACGCTGGATTGAGGTGAAAGGATAAGAACAGGTAAAAGGTCCCTTAGCTTTATAATTCAAAGCATATCTTAAAGCAGTCATAAACTATAGTTTATCATTTGAAATTCAATGATTGAATAAAACATAACTATTAAAAGTCATATTCATTCTTCTGACAAATAATTGCATGTCCACTATATAGCAGGCACTGTTCTAGGCTCTGGGGATGGATGCATCAATGAACAAAACAAGATCCATGCCCATGTAGAACTTATATTGAAAGATCAGATGTGAGAATTCATTCCTTTTCTTTTCCCCACAAACCATTAAATCCACAGGTCAGTTGAACCCACCAAAACTCTGTGGATTTACTTCTCCATAGTTCAAAAATGGAAAGCTGCCATGGGCCAACATTATGTTTTCCTAATTATTTTTAAGTTAAATTATAGTATTCTGAAAATGCTGGGTTTGAAATAAGATGTGATGATAAAATTAAACCAGAAATGTTGCTCTGTGAGGAACAAAAGGAGAGCTAGATGCTGCCAAAACAGAGGTAGCTGGAGTAAACTAAGGCAAAGAGTCACCAAGAAGCACTCAACAGAACAAGTCAGTGATGAATTTCAAGAACAGTCAAATAGGCAAAATGACACGGACATTTTAAGTGGGAGAAATAAAGGACATAAAGTATAGAAAAGGAAAAAAAACTTATTTTCTAAAACTTTGGTAACTTTGATTTTAACACATACCCCAAACCTATAAGCCTTGAGATTATCATCCAAATGCTACTCATGGCCGCCCCATTGTACAGGGGCCCTCTCTACCTTCCTCTGCATCTTTACGTCCACCACTGGTTTCACAAGCTCTGACATCAAAGCACAGGAGTTCGAATCGATAGCCTGGTTCCCTTATTGAAATAAAAATTCTCACAAAATCATCATCAGTAGAATTTGTTAAAAAAATGAACTAAATTTTTCTTATCAAATATTATTTTACTTCTATGATTCCCCAACAAAGTATATAGCTTCCATTTAGACATGAAATTTAACATAACTAACGGTAGGTCAGCAGTTATTAGATGTGTACTAGAAACACAGGCTGGACAATGAAATAAGAGCAGCCATTTTTCCCCTCAGGTAAATGAGCCTTTTTACATTATGATATATTTTGTTCATTCATTCATTTGCTCATTTTGGCAAATATTTACTGAGCACCTAATATGTGCTAGATGCTGGGGAAATAGCAGTGAACAAGAGGGACAGGTCTCTGCTCTCAAGAAGCTGACATTTTAGTTGCCAGAGCCTGATAATAAGGAAACAGACTGTGATAAGCACAAGATCAAAGAGGGCAATGAAACAGAAAGTAATGGGGGAGGGGACCACCAGAGTGGGGGTTTTGGGAAGAGCTTACTTCTTACGGTCCTTGTCCTTCTTCAGGTTGCTGCCCGATGCCATGTAGGACTGGTTCTGGTATATCTCTGAGGTAGCTTTCTTTTTTGAGAAAGCAATTATTTCTTCTTCCAAGAGTCTTCTCTTCTCTTCAAGCTTCATTCTCTCTTCTTGGTGAACTCTTTTAAGGTGTTCAAATTTGGCCTGCAGCTGTGAAATAAAGGTGCAATTCCCATTAATGACACAGTGTGGCAGCACACACACAGGAATGTTCCCGAGCTTAGCAACAATTGCTAACACTAACCTATACAGTAATCTACAAATTTTCCTGATGTCTCAAAAGTTCATGCTTGAAGGAAAAATGTACATATGAAACTGCCTTGGTAACTTTATTTTTTATTTTTTTAAAAGATTTTATTTGTTAGAGGGGCGCCTGGGTGGCTCAGTCGTTAAGCGTCTGCCTTCGGCTCAGGTCATGATCCCAGGGTCCTGGGATCGAGTCCCGCATAGGCTCCCTGCTCTGCAGGAAGCCTCCTTCTCCCTCTCCCACTCCCCCTGCTGTGCTCCTCTCACTGTGTCTCTCTCTGTCAAATAAATAAATAAAATCTTAAAAAAAAAAAAGATTTTATTTATTAGAGAGAGAAAACAAGCAGGGGGAGCAGCAGAGGAAGAGGAAGAAACAGGCTCCCCGCTGAGCAGGGAGCCCGATGCGAGACTCGATCCCAGGACCCTGGGATCATGACCTGACTGAAGGTAGATGCCTAACGACTAAGCCACCCAGGCGCCCAAGTAACTTTAATTTTAAATGAGTTCCCATGCAAAAAAAAATGAACAAAAAAAATAAATAAAAAGCCACAGCCTCATGTAAAAACCTGTTTTTAAAACATTTGACCTTTTCTTAAGAGTTTTTATTTTCTTGCTCTGTATTTTCTCCACAAAGCCTCTTCAAATAAACTTTCTAAAATCCATGTTCAATAAAAGTGAGGGACACAAATCACAAAATCAAGTTATCAAAAAAACACCTTATTTTCCAAATAAAGTTACCAAGTGTAGTGAAACAGTAAAAAGTTACATTGGTAAACCTACCTGGAAAGTGCCAATTATCAATTTAAATCAAGAACCTTAAAAATCTATTACATTTTTCTCCAGCCATTCACCTTGAAATCTAAAGTAAATCAAGAAATCCTAAACTGAGTAAGTGTTATTCATAAAAATACTTACTGTAGTAGAATTTACACCATAATGGGAAAAAATAGCCTGTGTCTAATAAAGTCAAAAATAAATTTATGCAAAGTACACTCAATGCAGTCATTAAAATGAGTTTGTAAAAGGTTATAACATTACAAGGTGAAATTTCCCTAGTTTGGTGTTTATCTGGAAAAAAAAATCTAGGGACATGAGCACATTCCCACATGAATCAGCTGCGTGCCTTACCTGCCAAGAACACAAGTACAGCATCTAGAATCTAGAGCAAAAAAGGCAACTTTTAAAATTCTCTAATCTAGTTAGATTAACTTTAGTATTTTCAGTTCTGGGCAGCATTCATATAAAAAAGTGGGACTTAGGGCGCCTAGGTGGCTCAGGCAGTTAAGCATATGACTTCAGCTCAGGTCATGATCCCGGGGTCCTAGAATCCAGCCCCACATCAGGCTCCCTGCTCAGTGGGGAGTCTGCTTCTCCTTCTGCCCCTCCCCACCTTGCACATGTGCACGAAGGCGCTCCCTCTCTCTCAAATAAATAAAATCTCTCTAAAAGAAAAAAAAGTAGGACTTGGTTTCTAGAAAAGATGGCATATAATAACTGAAGAAATGTTTTGCTAAAAATCAGAGGTTGAGGGGCACCTGGGTTGCTCAGATGGTTAAGCATCTGCCTTCGGCTCAGGTCATGATCCCAGGGTCCTGGGATGGAGCCCCGCATCGGGCTCCCTGCTCAGTAGAGAGTCTGCTTCTCCCTCTCCCTCTGCCTCTCCCCCTGCTTGTGCTCTCTTTCTCTCTCAAATGAATAAATAAAATCTTTTAAAAAAAGAAATCAGAGGTTGAGGGTGGAAACTGAAGAGCTAAACTCCATCCTAATAAAAATTAACTGTTCCAAATATGGAAGAGGTTGTGTTGTACACCAGTAAAGCCTGACTGGAGATGTATTTAAATGGAGAGAGAAAAGAACTGAAACAGATTAAGTAAGACCCTTCTACGCTAAGATTCTTTTATTCCTGAGGATGGCATTTCAGAGAGGCATCAGTTCCTTAGTATTTGCTTATTTAAATAGTTCCTGCTTTTGCAAAAAGCTGTTTGTATGTGTGTGTGCTTAAAGGGTGGGGTAATCTAGTTGTCATTCAAATCAGTGGTATAAACAAGAGAGTCACAACTCTCTGAGTATGTGTGCATTTCCTATAAATGTGGGAGAGGAGCTGAGTAGAGCCTGTAAAGACAGGATACAGGAGTGGATTTATATTATATTAATTAAGACATCTCTGATTACTTAAGTGGAGGCTGCATACTTTATATGCATAGTTACATATCTTGAAAGGTTATAGGGTGCTTCATATATCATTCATGAGGTTGACTAAAAATTGCAGAAATACTATAAAGAGAAAAATGTTTTAAAAGGGGAGGCGGGGGGGCGGGGCGCCTGGGTGGCTCAGATGCTTAAGTGTCTGCCTTCGGCTCAGGTCATGATCTCCAGGTCCTGGGATTGAGCCCCGCGTTAGGCTCCCAGCTCAGGGGGGTGGGAGTCTGCTTCTCTCTCTCCCTCTGCCTCTCCCCACCCCCCCCCCGGCCTTGTGTTCTGTCTCTCTCAAATGAATAAATAAAATCTTTAAAAAAAATAAAAGGGGAGGCAGGGTAGGTGTGACATCACATCACGTGGAGTTCACAACTTTTGATACCAACAGTCTACACCATATACAAGATTCACTCATGGTTCCACTATTCACTACAATAGGGATTTAATTCAAACATATTTTCAAATATTCAGAAGTAGTGTTTACAAAAGATATAGCAGTGTACCATACTGATGATACTGTCTTAAGGGCACTGGTGAGAAGTTATCAACAGCACAGAGGTCTGTTTTTCTGACCTTGACTCTAAAGTATTTAATGATACTGACTTTACAGTATAAAAACTGGTCATGAAGTACCTTGTAATATTAATAAAGGGGCCGGGAATCTACTGACTCTAATGCTATATAATAAAAAATTTAGAACTCTTGTGAGAATTTTGGTTGTTGATGCCTTAGGTTTACATTAACTGCATTTTTTGTGCTTCACAAAAAAGCACTTGAACCATAAAAATAAAAGTCTTCAAAAGATCTGCTGACAAACAGTCTTTCTTTTTTTCTTTTAACCATGTGATTACCCTGAATTTTTAATTTCCTTTTAAACAATACACGTTTAAGCAAAATATTCTTATGTGGGATTTTAAAAATTAAAAACTCAACTAGAAACCACTTCTACGTCTTTTCTCCTCACTGGAGAAACTAAGACTCATGATACATGAGATAAACTCTTAAATAAAGAGTTTTACTCTACTACCATCTTAAAGATGAATCTACTAATGAAAAAAAAAATCAGCATCCTTACTTCCTACTCATCACAACTCTTTCCTCAATATTTATATTTAAAAATAACTCAAAACTAGGGGATTATTCTCCAATACAAGAGACTAAACAAAGAGAATACCCAAATGTGACATGAGACCTACAATTGAATTCCAGTTCAAAAACAAAAGTAAAAAAAAAAATCACCAAAAAAACCAAACCAAACCAAACCAAAACAAAAAAAGCCACACAATAAAAGGCCATCTTGGGACAACTGGGGAAGTATGAATGTCGACTGGAGATCAGGTGAGATTATGGCATTCTTATTAATTTTCTTAGGTGTAAAAAAAAAAAAAATTTTTCTTAGGTATAATACTGGTACAATGGTTATGGAGGAAAATGTGCCTAAGCTTCAGAGATGCATACTGAAGGGCCTCGGGATAAAGTGTCATAATCATAATCATAATGTCTATAATCAGCTTTCAGATGACCAGGGAAAAATATACATCCTCCCCTCAGATGCATACACACGCATTTATAAAATACAGATGACAAATTCCCTTTTGAGCTAATCCTTTTTGACCACCATCTTGAATATGGCCATTTCACTTAAAAGTAGCCATTGTGGTTAGGTCTATAGGAAATAGCTTAACTCGAATAAAAGTAAAATTATTGCCTTAAGAACTAGAAGCAAACAGTACTATGGAAATTAACTGTGATGTTTTATATGTATGCATGTGCACATGTGCACCAAGGCTATCCAAAGGTCATTTGACCACCTGACTCATGTGGAAAGCCTGACTTCAAACTGAAAGAGCTACTTAACTGCTTTCATAGTTACCCATTTCATAGCAAGCATCAATCCCAACAACTCTCAAGAACTCTCAAGAAAGGCTTTATAAAGCCATAGCTAAAACATTTCTGGTTCAAACTTAAGACATTTAAAACACTTCTTAGAGGGCGCCTGGGTGTAAGCATCTGCCTTCAGCTCAGGTCATGATCCCGGGGTCCTGGGATCAAGCCCCACATCGGGCTCCTGGCTCAGCGAGGAGCCTGCTTCTCCCTCTCCCTCTGCCTCTCTCCCTGCTCGTGCTTTCTCTCTCTCTCTCTGTATCTCTGTGTCTCAAATGAATAAATAAAATCTTTAAAAAAAATAAATAAATAAAACACTTCTTAGTAACCTAGTCCAATACACGTACTTGGTGAACCACTTCTAATGGAAGACTATGCAAAAAGGCCAAAATTTTTACTTGAATTCAGACTTTTTAAAGTCCATATGCAAAGACTATGTGTTAAAATAGCTACTTATTGAAGAAGTAGTCTCCAAAAGCATCTCAGCTAAATTCTTGAGATAAATCTCCCCAACAGGACACCTAAAAAACAAATGCAAATCATATCAAACCAGCATACTTGCCTCTCTTTCAGCTTCTTTCAATATGGCTTCTTTCTCCTTTACTCGCTGCACAAACATCTGCTTCATTTCTTCTTCCTTCCTCTGACGTTCACCATAAAATTCATGTCTTTTGGCTTCATAGGTTTCTTGAAGACTAAAAAGTTATTTGTGGTACTCTCATGTTAAAAAATGATGTAGGAAACTTGCAAACACTCAAACTTCTTGGGTTAAGCCTTGTAACTATAACAACATGTACCAATACCTCTTATACAGAGCAGTCCGAAACATGACATTTCCTACAGCATGAGACTTAAAAAGCCACCAGCGCTACAGCTAATAGAGAGTACTAGATTTCTGAAATCTCTGACTTGTCAAGTCCTTTACAAGAAGTATTCTCATTTTACCCCAAATGAATTCCTCTTTCAGTCTTTGTTAATTAGCATCACTGTGTCTGGAAACCTTGAAGTCTTTAAGTCATCCATGACTCTTCCCTTAACCTTATCTCTGTATCTGATCACCAAGGTCTGGGAGTTCAGTCTGTGACCTTGACATCATTTTAATCCAGTCTTCTGATTTCTACAGATACTCTGGTACAGCCCAACTCAATCATAAGTGATTTTCTGCCTTCACTATTACAAATTAATATCCTAACTGATCTCTGGGCTTTTAGTTCTTCTTTCTTTCACTTTCTTAATCTTGCCACTCCTAAGACTTTCCAAAAAACACCACAGATCTCATTATCTTTTTTTCCACTGCATTAGTTATGTTATCTACAGAATAAGATCCCACTTCCTTTAAATAGCACTTAAGAAACTTTACAATCTGGTCTAATTCTACCTTTCCAGATTCATCTCTTACCAAACAAATCCAATCCTCCTAAGGTTCCAGCCATACCAACCAATTCGTTGTTCCTAAAACCACACATTTCATGCTTTAGCTTGTGTAACTTCTGTGCTTCCAACATTACTGCCCACCTGCCAACCCCCATTCTACCCAGCTAATCCTCTACTCCTTGAATTTGAAAGGCCAAATTCAAATGCAACTTTCTCTATAAAGCCTTCTCTGGGAGCGTCTGGGTGGCTCAGTCAGTTAAGTGCCTTTGGCTCAGGTCATGATCCCAGGGTCCTGGGATTGACCCCTGCATCCGGCTCCCTGCTCAGTGGAGAGTAGTCTCCTTCTCCCTCTCCCTCTGCAGTTCCCCCTGCTTGTGCTTGCTCTCTCTCTCTCTCAAATAAACAAATAAAATCTTTAAAAAAAAAAAAAAAAAGCCTTCTCTGGTCTCCCCATTTGGAACTAACTATGCCTTCTAAGCACTCTCATGGCACTCTGTACCTCTTCTTTGGCATTTATATCCTACTTGTCTCTCTAATAGATCATTATCTTTGTAACCCCACTATCCAGCAAAACTCTCTAGACATTTCAGGCTCTTCATAACTGTTCATTTAATGACAGAAATTGCCAGGAAGTAGAGCCAGATTTAACCAAGCAGAGCAAGGATTGTCCTGGAACACTATGCCCAGCTGCCCCTTTTTTTATATATATATTTTTTGTTTTACTTATAGCATTTCAGAGGTATCACAGACCTTCTTATACGTCAGAAACACCAAGCCCTTCCATTTCAGCTCACTATGAGACTATCACAAAGATTTAACAGGGAACACAAATGTACTTTCCAGCTGTGTTGCAGTGAGAAATTTCTACTGCTTACAAAAGTATTTTATATCTAAGTAGATATAAATATGATGAATTAAGGAATTTTACAGTCTTAAATAAGGTCCCACCTCCTTTAAATAGCACTTAAGAAACTTCACAATCTGGCCTAATTCTACCCTTCCAGATTCATCTCTTACCAAACAAACTAATCCTCTTAAGGTTCCAGCCATACCAACCTATTCACTGGTCCCATAACTGGAGAAATAAATCTTATAAATAGAGAATTCTAGAAGTTCAAGGAGAATTAGAGTAAGAAATGTTGCACAACAGCTATTACAGCTGATTGTATGGGGTATGCATAGCAGGTGTTCTGAGGAGGAACAGATCCTAAACATTGTCTGTAAGAGCAAAATGTACAAACTGCCCTAGATAACCACATAAATGCTCAAAATCTCAAGGAAACATTTTACTTTTTACCAGGCTTTTTGCTTTTCTGTGTTTGTTTTGGTCTTATTTTAAAGAAACCTCTATATCTATCAGGCTACTTTCATCATTTTCAGAAACCTCACTACATTTTGCTGATCCTACACTGGATTGATAGTCTTTAATGACAAACTTGATTTAAATAATGTTCTGAATTCATACCAAATGTAAGCTTAAAAAAGTTCCCATTATCTGTTTATATAAGCACTTGAGTTGCTTAAGAGGAAAATAAATCTACCTGGCAAAGAGAAAAGACCTAACATTTGTTGAATAGCTCCTACCAACAAGGTACTTTTCTGGAATCCTTTCTCTACCTAATTCCCATAGCATCCATGAAGAATAAGCACTAATACTCTGTTTTACAGATAAGAAAACTAAAGCTCAGAGAGGAAAAGTAATCAAAGCAACATAGTCGTTAAGTAAAAAGCTAGAATTTGAACCAGGTTAGGTTTTTGTTTTATCAAAAGATTAAAAAGTCATGTACTGCTCCTGCATATTTTCCATCATGTCACATCGTTTTTCAACTTTGACAACCAGAAGTCCATTTTAAGTAAAACCAATTGTAAGTTAAAAAACCCACACTATCTTTCAAAAGGTGGTAAAAAAAAACTCCTAGAAGATCTGTAAGGGAACAATTCACATAGTTAGTGTTGTAAAACTAATGCAACTACTATTTACAATCATGGATTTATTCATTAAACGAAAATGAAAAAGTTTTCTTGCTATGTTAGTATAAAATTCTTGCTTTTTCTAGTATAAAAGTAGCTTGTTGTCACAAATATTCAATGAAACATATTACTATACTTGCAAATATCACTGATTTAAAGCAAAGTTTAGAACCAAAGAGGAAGAAAAAATTTTTCAAATGCTCATATTCATCAAGAAAATCACTGCAGTCCCTTCACTTAGGACTTCTTTGTGTTTCATATACAGTTCTTAAAAGCCTGCTGAACTTTTTCCATTTCTGCTATAGACTAAATGCAGAAAGTTATTTATTTCTTGAGAGTTTCAAAGACACAAATTTTACAACACAAAAAAAATTATGTCAAACTTAAGCAACTCTAAAATACTACAAAAATCTTCCTTTCAAAACTACAGGTCCCTCGACACTTCAAATGGCAGTGATTTTATACTCAAACATTAAAGACGATTAACTGTTGGAATGAGAATGGTTATGTTAATCTAAAATAACTTAGGGATTTAAGAAGGTTTATCAGTTATTTCTGATCTAGCTTAAATAATTAAAGATCAGTTAGTTAAGGCTAGAGGAGAGTATAATGCCATTTACTGGGACCTCATGATAAGCACATGAATAGTGTTGAGAGATTAAGACACTAACTATGACTCAGCATAACTGTTCACAATAAAATGTAAATGGAAAACAAGCTGAAGGTCTGGCAATGTAGAGGACTGGGTAGTAAAGAGAAATAAAAGTCATCCTAACATGTTCATATAACTGTTTTTTTAATTGATAGATATAATATTGAGGGATGGATTTTACATGCCAACCAAACCATAGTGACTACTGTTAGGTACACCCCAAATTAAATGGGAAATATTGCCCAGAAAATAGAATGGAACTTCTTGAAACTATAAAACCTTCCTAAGACATCAAGCTATAATGAACTATAGAAGCTTTACCAAATAATTTATTTACAAACAAGAAAACACCAGGAGAAGAAACATTCTGCCATGCCTGATTCAAGAAATCCAGTAAAAAATGTCTTCTCCCTTAAGGAGAGCAGCCTAGGAAGGGTAGAAGACTCAGGCAGGCAGAGGCCTCCCTGACACTGAGATCTAGTTCCCCAACCTTTCTTGCTTGTTCCCTACCCAATCTGTTACCTGGTGTAGACTGAAGAACCTCCTTTTTCCAATTTTCCATTCTTCATTTGATCAGTGAGCAGGTGCTTCCCGAACTGAAGAAATGCTCAAAAAAATGGATGTTCTAAGCAATCTTTGATTCTGAATGCCCACCATCTACCTATACTTCCCTTTGGTATTGTTAACCTGATTACCTTTTGGAGAGCTACCTCTTCCCCCTGGGGATACAGTCTGGTGGGACAATTAATTAGATTCATGCCCACTCCGGCCAAGACAAGGGTACATGTCCTAAGGTAGGCCTACTGGACTAGACTATAAACTGTCAAGCAGAGAATAAAAAGGCTGGAAATGGTTTCAGTTCATTCACTCCACTCCCAGCATAGAATGAAACTGGTTTCTACCCGTTCTAAGTCTTCTCTTTGAATCTGTAATTCTTAGCTGATGTAGCCTTCCATAGAACTACTGCCCTTTTTGTCTTATTTTCAAAGAGCTGTAAAGGAAGCAACTGCAATGTATTACACTGCTGTACTTCTATAGCAAGAACCTGATCCTTAGCTTCAACACAGCTGACCTCTCCTTTCCTGAAACTCTCTTCACTTGGCTTCCAAGACATGTCACTGCTGGTTTTCCTCCTTCCTCTACCCAAGGCTTCTCAGTCTCTTCTATCTGCTTCTCCAGCTGACAAATATTAGTGACTCAAGTCTGTTTCCAAGGCACCTTTCTTTTCAGATGTATTTCTCTCTCCAGGCAATCTCATCCATATTAAACATTCAGTTAGCCATCTAAATGCTGATGACTCTTTAAGTTCATTCCTTTGGCCCAGCCCTCTCCTCTGAGCTCCAGAAAAATACCCAAAGTGCCTATTCAACATTGTCACTTGTATGTTTCAGAGGAAACTCAAGTCAGCAGGTCCCAAACCAAGCTTATGCTCCATCATGCCCAGCACTGCTGCTCCACAAAAGAGCCAGTCCTTCCAGAGATACCTATTTCGAGGAAAGGTACAACCATCTACCTAGCCAATGAAACCATAATACCAGGAAACTAAAAGTCTTTCTTTTTAGCAGCATCTTCTGGCATTTCCTGCTTCTTTACCTCAGTATATCCAAACAGTCACTAAATTCTTTCAATTTCATCTTCTAGATATGTCCCAAACACACCCAGTTCTATTTTCACCACTTTTGCTTTCATCCAAGCAATACTCTCCTACTGGTCTCTCCTAAGCATCTTTGCACACCATTTTAATACTTTCTTTGCATTACAGCTAAAAGTGATTTTTCAAATGCAAATATGGTATGATAACTCCTTGAATGGTTTTGCCTTTCCCTTGAAACAAAGCCCAAATCCCAACCAGGTCCTCCACAGTTTGACTCCTGCCTACCTGTTTTCTCAATCTTATGCCCCCAACTTGTCTGCTCTCCAGCTGCACTGACCTTCTTACAGAGCTCTGAAGATGTCATTCTCTCTCTGCTTGCAGTCTTTTCATGTCTTGCTCTGAGTTCCCCAAATTATTAGCTCAAAAAGTTAACTGCCTCAAGAAAATCTTCTCTAATTTTCCAGATTAAGTCAGGAAACCCTCCCCCATTATATACCATCTCTCCTTTAGTGCACATTTCACAATTGTGATTAATTGTGCAATTTGATTTTGGCCTCCCCTATAAGAATGTAATCTCCATGACAGCCAGGTCTATAGGATCTTATTCCTATTATATCCCCAGCACTTAGCCCGAGCCTTGCAAATAGGAGACACTTTTTAAAATGTTTATGATTTGGGGGCACCTGGGTGGCTCAAGTCATGATCCCAGGGGCCTGGGATGGAGATCCACATCAGGCTCCCTGCTCAGTGGGGAGCCTGCTTCTCCCTCTCCCTCTGCCATTCCCCCCGTTTGTGCTCTCTGGCTCTATCTCTATCAAGTAAGTAAATAAAATCTTTAAAAAAAAAAAAGTGTTTATGATTTTTCATATTATTCACTGCTGACTTTCAAATTATCATCACAGCCTTAACTTCTCCCTAAGTGCCAGATTCATTTATGTAATAACCTACTGAAACTCTTCACTGGAATATTCATTTATTTAAAAGATTTATTTATTTATTTTAAAGAGAGACAGAGAACACATGTGCGTGCATGAGTGGACAGAGGGGCAGAGGAACAGAATCTTCAAACGGACTCCCCGCTGAGTGTGGAGCCCAATGCAGGGCTTGATCCCACAACCCATGAGATCATGACGTGAGCAGAAACCAAGAGTTGAATGTTTAACCCACTGAGCCACCCAGGCGTCTCTTCACTGTAGTATTTAATAAGCAACTTAAATTTAACATGTCCAAAACCTCTCAATTATCAACCATAACCCCTAAAATCTATCCTTTCCCCAGTCTTGCTCATATCAGTAAATATTACCACCATTCAGCCAAATTCAGGTCATTTTTCAGTGACTGGAGTCATCCTTGATTCTTCTGTCCTTTACATCCCATATCCAAACCATCAATGAGTCCTATGAATTTTACCTTCAAATTAGATGTCTTAAATGTGCTTCTGACCACCTCTACACTACCACTCTACCCCAAGCCTTTATGGTCTCACCAGGACTACTGTAGCAGCACCCTGACTCTATTTTCCACAAAGGGCCAGAGTGTCCTCCCACCTCCACCCCAGAAATTCTGTAAGGTAGAGTTTCTGTTTAATCCCACAGTGCTTACATATCACTGACTAGCAGTGTGTGGAACCAATGGGAGACAAACAGCAAATATCTGCTGAATGACTGAAATTTTAACTTAAATGCAGATTCTTGGGCTCCATCCCTGGAAATTCTGAACCCACATTTCTTAATCTTCCACAGATGCCTGATGACTGACTCACCAGGCAACCTGAATCCCTCTTCTCAGAGTACTTCAAGGCTGTCCCACTTGCTCTCACTCAGGATTCATGTCTTAGTAATGTACACTGAGACCTCTGAATTGACCCTCAAATTTGAAAGAACGAGAAGTAAGCCTCCTCTGGGAAACACTAGCGAAGCCAAATCTTCAATAGAGAAAATAATTTTATCAGATTGGCCTGTAATCAAAAGCATAGCATGCGTGAAATTGGTGAGGAGGGTTAAGTACATATAATTCTTTTTTTTTTTTTTTTAAGATTTTTTTTTTTTTATTTATTTGCGAGAGAGACAATGAGAGACAGAGAGCATGAGAGGGAGGAGGGTCAGAGGGAGAAGCAGACTCCCCGCTGAGCAGGGAGCCCGATGTGGGACTCAATCCCGGGACTCCAGGATCATGACCTGAGCCGAAGGCAGTCGCTTAACCAACTGAGCCACCCAGGCGCCCAAGTACATATAATTCTTAATTTATCATACTACTAGAGCGACAACACTAATTAAATCCATAGATTAAAAAATTTAAAAATTTAACCTCATCTACTATTAAATCTTCCCAAAGGTCATATGCAATGGCAGCACTGATTTAATGTTCTCCTTCTCCGTCTTTTTGTGTTTACTCTACTACAAATACTAACAGTCAGGGAAATGACAGAAATACAAATAATGAAATAGAAAAGAAATCCTTAGTTCCACAACAGAGTTTTAAAGAGTATTTTGCCTAAAGATCTCATGCTTTCCTCCATGCAAAAACTATTCTGGAATGTTACATCAAATCAAATTTGATGTAGTAGGTTAAGGATTAGAGTTTCATGTTTACATACCTTAATAATAAAAAAAGTCAGGAATGTGGCAGTACATAAAATTACCCAGCAAGTTTATAACACTGAATGCTGTAATTACTGAACAAGAAGGTCATCAGGCTCTAAAATTCTTACAAGTACCCTGTAATATTTTAAGAAACAGTCTAATCTCTGATTCCCTACAAGCACTTTCATTCTTCCTTTATAAGACATTTTCCTAAGTTTAACTAATTTCAAACTTTCATCAAGATAAAAACCAAGGTTGTTTTGTTTTTGGTTTAATATGATTCACATTCCAACTTTCTTTTAGAAGAACAGATAAATATACTTTTATCTTTTTCAGAAAAATACAACATAAAACCAAATAATGAGAGTTCTTTCCTTTACTTATTCATTTCAGCATGTATTGAGATAATGGGCTTCTGCCATTATGTTCTTTTTATTCATTTTTTTTATTTTTTAAAGATTTTATTTATTTATTTGACAGAGAGAGGGACAGCGAGAACAGGAACACACGCAGGGGGAGTGGGAGAGGGAGAAGCAGGCCTCCCGCCGAACAGGGAGCCCGATGTGGGACTCAATCCCAGGACCCTGGGATCATGACCTGAGCCGAAGGCAGACGCTTAACGACTGAGCCACCCAGGCGCCCCATTATGTTCTTTCTTAAACTCTTTGAGTCAGATGAGGTATTAGAGACCCTTCAAAAGCAAGAAGGCCTCAAGTGATCTGAGAAGCACAATAATTAATCATAAGCAAATGATTCTACTTCATGGTTTGCCAGATTTCTGAAAACCACATTCTCCAGCATCCTGGATATATAACAAGGTACAATCCTCTCTAACTTCCTCTTTGGTTGGCTTCTCACAGAAATCCCCTGTTACCTGAGTGGCTTATTCTCTGGGCTCACATCTGTAAAGCCCATTTCCTCCAGTTTGCAACGCCTGTAAAGTTCATAATGCCTAGTGTGGGTCTGTTCTCGCAGATCTTCCATGTTTGTACAAATGAGCATTTCCCGGAGCTTTACAAAGTCACAGTGGTTTTCATTTTCCACTAGCCAGAAAAACAAGAAAACAGCAATACCAATTTTTAATTCCTGGCACACGGTATTTGTTGAATGAAAGAATCTATAAAAACACATCCGAAATAACAGTGAAATGATCAGCCTAATACCTATGATTGTTTTATATAAGTACCCAAGGAAGAAACTCTTGCATTATACACACTGAATTATAGGCAATTTAAATGAACAGATTGGGAAATTGCTTTAAATTTAGTAGGCAATCGATAAACAGGAAAGAAATACATTATATTATGTTACCATATGCTCCAGTTATTTCACAAATATTTTGTTGGCAGTTTACAAACCATCCTTAGGACATTTTACAAAGTGCTTAAAAAGAGTCTGTAACATTATTTTACTAAAACTTCAAAGTAGTAATTCTGCATACTCAAGATGCCATCTGTACATGCTGTAATTATCAAATTCTTTTTATACAATGCCACATTTATGATGCTGTGTTTGACACCATTCAAGATTAGTGAATAAATACACTTAGTTCTCCTTACATGGCCCTTCTTCTAGGGTTAGGGTAACCAGAAGACTACAAGTAATTGTGTAACTGTAACCAACAGTTTTAAGTACAATTACTATTTTTGTATTTTTTATATATTAAAAATGTTAAGTTTGTTAATATTTTTATTAACTACAAATCTGTCAATTTAAAAAAGCAGCAGTATTGGGAAACCAGTACTAGTAGGGAATCCATTCCCCAGTAATAAAAGCACAAGTAAGTGAATGAACCAGATAGTACTAATTACTTAATCATTACAATGCTACATAAATCCTAAAATTTTTTAATTGGCTGACTAGTTTGTTTTGGAAACAGCTGGCGATACTTTGGTGATTAGAAATACATGAATGTACAAGATGGTTTATTGTGCCTAGAATTACCTAGTAATTAATTTATATATCATGTCTAAACACTAGTATTTATACGCAAATTCTGTTCTGACTAGTGCTTTCCACTTTCTGAATGTCTTGGCATACCAGGCACAAAATGTGTGTGGTATAATGGAGAAAATGGGGACACTCTGCCCAGCCTCCACATACTTGGCCAAAACAGAACACATTCCACTCTTCTGATAACCAAATCATAACCCAAAATAAGCATCAACTCAGAGAATGCACTGAATGCAACTTTCAGACTGTTAGGTGACAAACATATTCCTAGTCATCATTCATCTCATTTACCTTGTACAACACCCCAAGGGTACTGGCGAGCTTTGACCATCTTATTTCCAACTTTTACCTCATCCATACTTCCTACAACAGCAAATGGCAAATGTCCCTGGAAAGGAACCATGATACCAAATCATATCTCATGCTATTGTGATAAATGACCAACTAAAAAAGTTTTATGAAAATAACAGATTAGAGAAAATTTACTAAATAACAGAGTTATTAAAATCAAATGATCTGCTATGCCTCTGATTTTATTTATTTTAAAATTATTTTATTTTTTTAAGATTTTACTCATTTATTTGTCAGAGAGAGAGAGCACAAGTAGGGGGAGCTGCAGGCTCCCTGTTAAGCAAGGAGCCTGACGCAGGACTCGATCCCGGGATCCTGGGATCATGACCTGAGCTGAAGGCAGATGCTTACCCAACTGAGCCACCCAGGTGCCCCTATACCTCCAATTTTAAAACTTGGTAGTGAATATGTGCCAACTGTTCTATAAAAGTAAATTTCAGGCTCTGTAAAGAAAATTATTCACTGAGAATCCCCCACATGCAAGGTATCATGCTATAAGAATAAAAAAAATTGTAGTATAGAATTTTTGCCCTAAAAGACAAAAATAATGTTGAGGAAATTACACACATACACACACACACACAAAATAAATAACTAAAATATATATCTATATTTAGTGTGTGCACAGATACATGATACTAATACAAAGTAATATTTAAGTCCCAAACTAGTGCTAAAGATAGTAAATGTTACATAAACTTAGAGGAGTAAGGGATCACTGTGAGCAGAAAGATATAACCCAAACCAGAGATGGATCAAGGAGAGTAAGAACTAACTTAGGTAAGGAGAAGATTTTAAACAAATACATAATAGCTAGATGTAGAGAACAGAGAGTAGACTGGTCTGTCTGAAGCTGAGGATTAATATAGGAGAAAAGTCTAATGTAAAAGTTTTAAGTATTATATTTAATATTTAATAATTGACATTTGGTGTCTTAATTGTCCCTTTCTGAAAAATTATTCCAAGTGGGCACAAAAAATAAAATTAGATCTAAAGACAATATAACACATAGGTATTGAGATCACTTCATTTACATTAGTCAGCTTTTTAAATTTAAAGTATCTTAATGAAAAATCAGAAAAGGAAAAGGAGACATGGCAGGAACAGTTACTGAATATCACTGTGTTGGGCAGTGAACAAAGACTATACCCTCACAACAACCCAACTGTACGTATTAACCCAATTTTGTAGGTAAGTTAACAGTCTCAGGGAGGTTAATATCTCCCACAAGAACATACGGTTAAGTCAAAACCAATGACCCTTCAAAATATAACCAGATATTTAAGAAATTTAGTAGCCTAAAGAAACTATCACAAAGAACTTAGCCATCTTTAGTCGTATTAAATGAAAAGTTATGTGAATGTTTAATATGTACGTGTGACACTATAAGGGACACTGAGCTTAAATATCAGATTAGAAAGATATCCTTAAGGACTTTAAGATTCCAAAGCATTCTGAGGGAGAATATAAAGACTTCACATGTTTTTTAAAGACAGGATAAAAGGCATCTTTCTAAGGCAATTAGTAAGTATGGTGCCACAAAAGGAGTATCCCAGCCTCACCAATGTATCATTTTATTTAGGTGAAAGTAGAGGAAAGAAAATATGCTCAAAAATATATTCTCATATATTTTTTCCAACTCTAGAAAATAACACATTTTCCTATACTGAACTTTTTGAAAATTCACCTTGTGTGAAGTCTTTTTAGAAGACACAAGTTAAAGTGTTAGTAGGAATGTCACTTACAAGTTACTCTTTTCACATGTAAACAGAATTAACATTCAACTAGGAGCTTACATTCATTGAAGCATTGATTTTAGCAATAGTTTCATCGTCTGTTGGAAACTGATATATCTGAACACCGTTGCTAACCAATTCACTCATGAGCTTGATCTTAAACTTCTGTAATTCAGCTTTAGAAATTGCATCTGCTTTGGCAATCACTGGTATAATGTTCACCTATTGACAATAAAGAAAAACAAAATCTCATAATTGAGGATTTATTTTTTAACTCTGTAGTTTTTGCATTCAAAACCACTCAGTCTCTGACAAACTTCCTTAACCTAGATCAGGGGATGAATAAACTATGGGCCAGCTCATTGTCTGTTAATATAAATATTTACTAGAACACAGCTACACCCATTCATTTACATATTATCCAGAGCCACTTTCATTCTCCAATAGCTGAGATAAGTAGTTACATCAGAGACCATATGGCCTATAAAGCCTAAAGTATTTACTACCTAGTTCTTCACAGAAAAAGCTTGCCAACTCCTAACCCAGATCATCGCTGGCTGTCACTACCACCATATTCCCCTACACAATCATTCCTACAGATGCTGGCCTTAATAGTAACTGCTTTTAAAAAGCAGAGTTCTCATAAGATTAATCTTACATTTGAATTTAGGGTTAGAAATCTTATATTTTCTTCTCTTTCTCAAAGTCTCTTATAATTTTATCACATAAAATTGAGGTACGAAGCGGGGAGCCGTGATTCGGCGGGCAGATATCGGAGGATAAACGGCACTGGGAGGGTGCCTGGCCATGGGGATCCTACACCGCCGGTGAGTGACAGCCTCGCGCGATGCGGACGGGCACAGACTCGCAGACCGGTAGCAGCGGGGAAAGGACTTTAGGGCAGCCCCTGGGGTGGAAACCCGGAGTGGCGGGGTCGCACCTGCGAACTGCAGCTCCTGGGGCGGAAACCCGGAGTGGTGGGGTCACGCGCCCGCAAACTGGGAGCAGCTGGCGGTTTTGGAAGCACAAAGGGCAGAGACATGCTCCGACCTGGAGGCAGGACTGAGAGTGCTGCGGAGAGGCACACAACCCAGGACGCTGCAGTTTATAGCAGCACGGACAGAAACGGAGACAGTGTGGCCTGGAGAGCTCACTGAAGAACAGACTGCGATCTCTCTGCTCTGAGGCAGAGGGTTGGAAACGGTCTCGTCTGCTCTGACTCACGGAAGAGACACGGAAAGCCGCCAGGGAAAGGTGCCAGAGAACAAAAGCCCCAAAGACTGATTCCCACTGAGCCCATCCCCTGCCACAGGGGCACAGGGCAACTCCGCCCAAACGGGGTTGCCTGAGTAACAGCGCGGCAGGCCCCTCCCCCAGAAGACAGGCTGGGAAAACAAGAGGCCAGCAACCCTAAGGTCCCAAGAAAACAGGTGCATCTTGCTTGGGTTCTGGTCAATAATTTGGACTCTATACATTCCCTCAAACACCCATCAACAGAATGACTAGGAGAAGGAGCCCCCAAAACAGAAAAGACTCAGAGATTATGACTTATGCTGCAGATTTACAAATGGATGCAGACATAACCAAGATGTAGGAGATGGAATTCAGGCTAGCAATTGTGAAGACAATGGCTAGAATGGAGAAATCAATTAATGGCAACATAGAGTCTCTAAGGGCAGAAATAAAAGGTGAATTGGCAGAACTTAAAAATGCTATCAATGAGATCCAATCCAATCTAGATAATCTAACAGCTAGGGTAACTGAGGCAAAAGAATGAATAAGCGACCTGGAAGACAATATAATAGATAAAAAGGGAAAAACAACTCAGAATCCGTGAAAATAGAATCAGAGAAATAAGTGACACCATGAAGCGTTCGAATGTCAGAATAATTGGAATCCCGGAAGGAGTGGAGAGAGAGAGAGGCCTAGAAGATGTATTTGAGCAAATCGTAGCTGAGAACTTCCCTAATCTGGGGAATGAAACAAACATTCGTGTCCTAGAGGCAGAGCGGACCCCTCCTAAGATCAAGGAAAACAGGCCAACACCCTAGCATGTAATAGTAAAATTTGCAAATCTTAGAACCAAGGAACCCATCTTAAGGGCAGTTGGGGGAAGAGATTCCTTACGTACAGAGGGAGGAACATCAGAATAACGTCAGACCTATCCACAGAGACCTGGCAAGCCAGAAAGGCCTGGCAAGACATATTCAGGGTACTAAATGAGAACATGCAGCCAAGAATACTTTATCCGGCAAGGCTTTCATTTAGAATGGATGGAGAGATGCAGAGCTTCCACGACCGGCAGAAACTGAAAGAATATGTGACCACTAAGCCGGCCCTGCAAGAAATATTAAGGCGGGTTCTATAAAAGGAGAAAGACCCCAAGAGTGATCTACAACAGAAAATTACAGGGACAATCTACAAAAACAACGTCTTCACAGGCAACATGATGACAATTAATTCATATCTTTCAATAATCACTCTCAACGTGAATGGCCTAAACGCTCCCATAAAACGGCACAGGGTTGCAGATTGGATAAAAAGACAGGACCCATCCATATGCTGTCTACAAGAGACTCATTTTGAACCTAAAGATACATCCAGACTGAAAGTGAAGGGATGGAGATCTATCTTCCATGCCAGCGAACCTCAAAAGAAAGCTGGGGTAGCAATTCTTATATCAGACAAATTAGATTTTAAACTAAAGTCTGTAATAAGAGACACAGAAGGACACTATAACATTCTTAAAGTGTCTATCCAGCAAGAAGATCTAACAATTGTAAATATCTATGCCCCCAACATGGGAGCAGCCATCTACATAAGCCAACTGTTAACCAAAATAAAGAGTCGTATTGAGAACAATACGTTAATTGTAGGAGACCTCAATACTCCACTCTCAGCAATGGACGGATCATCTAAGCAGAAAATCAACAAGGAAACAAGAGCTTTGAATGATACATTGGACCAGATGGACCTCATAGATATTTACAGAACATTCCACCCTAAAACAACAGAATACTCATTCTTCTCGAGCGCACATGGAACTTTCTCCAGAATAGACCATATACTTGGTCACAAATCAGGTCTCAACCGATACCAAAAGATTGAGATTATTCCCTGCATATCCTCAGACCACAATGCTCTAAAACTGGAACTCAATCACAAGAAAAAATTTGGCAGAAATTCAAACACTTGGAAGCTAAAGACCACTCTGCTCAAGAATGTTTGGGTCAACCAGGAAATCAAAGAAGAACTTAAACAATTCATGGAAATCAATGAGAACAAAAACACATCGGTCCAAAACCTATGGGATACTGCAAGGGCGGTCCTAAGGGGGAAATACATAGCCATCCAAGCCTCACTCAAAAAAACAGAAAAATCCCAAATTCACCAACTAACTCTACACCTTAAAGAACTAGAGAAAAAGCAACAAACGACGCCTAAGCCACGCATTAGAAGAGAAACAGTTAAAATTAGAGCAGAAATCAATGAATTAGAAACCAGAAACACAGTAGATCAGATCAACGAAACTAGAAGTTGGTTCTTTGAAAGAATTAGTAAGATCGATAAACCACTGGCCAGACTTGTCCAAAAGAAAAGAGAAAGGACCCAAATTAATAAAATTATGAATGAAAGAGAAGAGATCACCACTAACACCAAGGAAATAGAAACAATTATTAGAAATTATTATCAACAACTATATGCCAATAAACTGAGCAATCTGGATGAAATGGAGGCCTTCCTGGAAACCTATAAGCTGCCAAGACTGAAACAGGAAGAAATTGACAACCTGAATAGGCCAATAACAACCAGTAATGAGATGGAAGCAGGGATCAAAAACCTCCCCAAACACAAGAGTCCAGGGCCTGATGGATTCCCTGGGGAATTCTACCAAACATTCAAAGAAGAAATAATAGCTATTCTACTGAAGCTGTTTCAAAAAATAGAAACAGAAGGAAAACTTCCAAACTCATTCTATGAGGCCAGCATTACCTTAATCCCCAAACCAGGCAAAGACCCCATCAAAAAGGAGAATTTCAGACCGATATCCCTGATGAATATGGATTCCAAAATCCTCAACAAAATCCTAGCTAATAGGATCCAACAATACATTAAAAGGATCATCCACCACGACCAAGTGGGATTTATCCCCGGGATGCAAGGGTGGTTCAACATTCGCAAATCAATCAATGTGATAGAACACATTAAGAAGAGGAGGGAGAAGAACCATATGGGCCTCTCAATTGATGCAGAAAAAGCACTTGACAAAATACAACGTCCTTTCCTGATTAAAACTCTCCAGAGTATAGGGATAGAGGGAACATTCCTCAAGCTCATAAAATCCATCTATGAAAAACCCACAGCGAATATCCTCAATGGGGAAAAGCTGAGAGCCTTTCCCTTAAGATCAGGAACACATCAAGGATGCCCACTCTCGCCACTGTTGTCCAACATAGTACTAGAAGCCCTAGCAACAGCAATCAGACAACAAAAAGAAATAAAAGGTATTCAAATTGGCAAAGAAGAAGTCAAACTCTCTCTCTTCGCAGACAACATGATACTTTATGTGGAAAACCCAAAACACTCCATCCCCAAATTACTAGAACTCATCCAGCAATTCAGTAATGTGGCAGGATACAAAATCAATGCACAGAAATCAGTTTCTTCCTTTCTTTTTTTTTTTTTAAGATTTTATTTATTTATTTATTCGAGAGAGAGAAAGAGAAACAGCATGAGAGGGGAGAGGGTCAGAGGGAGTAGCAGGCTCCCCGCTGAGCCGGGAGTCTGATGTGGGACTCGATCCCAGGACTCCAGGATCATGACCTGAGCCGAAGGCAGTCACTTAACCAACTGAGCCACCCAGGCGCCCACAGTTGCTTTCTTATACACTAACAACGCAACTGTAGAAAGAGAAATTAGAGAAACAATTCCATTTACAACAGCACCAAAAACCATAAGATACCTCGGAATAAACCTAACCGAAGAGGTAAAGGATCTATACTCTAGGAACTACAAAACACTCATGAAAGAAATTGAAGAAGACACAAAAAGATGGAAAAATATTCCATGCTCATGGATCGGAAGAATAAACACTGTTAAAATGTCTATGCTACCCAGAGCAATCTATACCTTCAATGCCATCCCAATCAAAATTCCAATGACATTTTTCAAAGTGCTGGAACAAACAATCCTAAAATTTGTATGGAATCAATAAAGACCCCGAATCGCCAAGGAAATGCTGAAAAAGAAAAACAAAGCTGGGGGCATCACGTTGCCTGATTTCAAGCTCTATTACAAAGCTGTGATCACCAAGACAGCATGGTACTGGCACAAAAACAGACATATACACCAATGGAACAGAATAGAGAACCCAGATATGGACCCTCAACTCTATGGTCAAATAATCTTTGACAAAGCAGGAAAAAACATGCAATGGAAAAAAGACAGTCTCTTCAATAAATCGTGCTGGGAAAATTGGACAGCCACATGCAGAAGAATGAAACTCGACCATTCTCTAACACCATTCACAAAGATAAACTCAAAGTGGATGGAAGACCTCAATGTGAGACAGGAATCCATCAAAATCCTACAGGAGAACATAGGCAGTAACCTCTTTGACATCGGCCACAGCAACTTCTTTCAAGATACATCTCCAAAAGCTAGTGAAACAAAAGCAAAAATGAACTTTTGGGACTTCATCAAGATAAAAAGCTTCTGCACAGCAAAGGGAACAGTCAACAAAACAAAGAGGCAACCCACAGAATGGGAGAAGATATTTGCAAATGACACTGCAGATAAAGGGCTGGTATCCAAGATCTATAAAGAACTTCTCAAACTCAACACCCAAAAAACAAATAATCAAGTCAAAAAGTGGGCAGAAGAGATGAACAGACACTTCTCTGAAGAAGACATACAAATGGCTAACAGACACATGAAAAAATGTTCATCATCATTAGCCATCAGGGAAATCCAAATCAAAACCACACTGAGATACCACCTTACACCAGTTAGAATGGCCAAAATGGACAGGGAAAGAAACAACAAATGTTGGAGAGGTTGTGGAGAAAGGGGAACCCTCTTACACTGTTGGTGGGAATGTAAGTTGGTACATCCACTTTGGAAAACAGTGTGGAGGTTCCTCAAAAAGTTAAAAATAGAGCTACCCTATGACCCAGCAATCACACTCCTGGGTATTTACGCCAAAGACACAGATGTAGTGAAAAGAAGGGCCATATGCACCCCAATGTTCATAGCAGCAATGTCCGCAATAGCCAAACTGTGGAAAGAGCCGAGACGCCCTTCAACAGATGAATGGATAAAGAAGGTCCATATATACAATGGAATATGACTCAGCCATCAGAAAAGATGAATACCCAACTTTTACATCAACATGGATGGGACTGGAGGAGATTATGCTAAGTGAAATAAGTCAAGCAGAGAAAGTCAATTATCATATGGTTTCACTTATTTGTGGAACATAAGGAATAACATGGAGGACATTAGGAGAAGGAAGGGAAAAATGGGCAGGGGGAATTGGAGGGAGAGATGAACCATGGGAGACTATGGACCTGAGAAACAAACAGGGTTTTAGAGGGGAGGGGGGAGGGGGGATTGGTTAGCCCAGTGATGGGTATTAAGGAGGTCACGTACTGCATGGAGCACTGGGTGTTATACGAAAACAATGGATCGTGGATCACTACATCAAAAACCAATGATGTGTTGTATGGTGACTAACATAACATAATAAAATTTAAAAAATAAAAAATAAAAAATAAAGAAAGAAAATGAAAAAAAAATAATAATCTAAGCACTAAATAATCAGGGTAATTGATCCCTGGGCAAAACTTTGAAGCAGGCGAGTTTCTTCTTCTGCCTCTCATTTTGGCAGATCCCCTCCCCAATGACTCCATCCAATCTGCACCCTGTGTGAGAGACTTCTACCTAGATGTTGAAGGAAGGAAATTTTATGAATACCAATTGAAAGTGTTCATGACATTCTCAGCCTTAAAGTCCTATCACTGGCCAGAGAGGAAAAAATGTGGGGTCATAAAGACCAACTTTGCAACATTAGTCCCACAAAAGATTGATGTCTCCGCAAATCTAGGGGTTTGTAGGTTTGTGGGGTTTTTTTGTTTGTTTTTTGGGTTTTTTTGGTTATTTAGTTGGTTTTAGTGAAAAATTTCAAGCTAACTAGTATCAAGAGAGTGAAATATCAATGTAATTTTCAGAATGAAAAGTAAAAATCAATTCTATTCTTAAATTTCTTGCTCTTCTCCAATTTCACACTTACTATGTATATTCGATTTATTAGTCTTATAAATATGCTCCACAGGAGATAAAGATTTTTTCATCTACCCATGAAAACTTACCAGCTTTCATGCTAAATTAAAGTACATAAAAATTTGATGCCAAGTTCTTGGTTTCATTATATACTTAGACTGTCAATAAATTATGCCAAGTTAATAACTTATAATTGCTTCCACAATAAATAGCAAAACCACGCTGTAGTGTAAGTGTCTGACATTAAGCTTTTGATTGTCAAGGTACTCATTTCAAAGACATCCATGTCGAATAAACATACTGCCAGCCGTATGACACAGCTACTAGCAAATGAATAAGGCACAAAGCCACTCCCACCCATAACATTCCCCTTTTAAAAAACCTGGGTGACCTGGATAACTGACCACTTGAGCATGCCCTAATCCCACTCTTATGCTTTAAATCTGCCGACAAAGAGTGAACTTATGAAACCCTAGACACCCAACCCTCAACCCTAATAAAGGCAGAGCCCAGGTTCACACTCGACCTCATTGTGTGGCCCTTCAGCATGCTATGTACCCTCCAGGACCTGTAAGTAATATAGACCTTGTTCTTCAAAGTTCCCTGATGGTATCTGCCTGAAGTGTATCCTAAGATTGTAGTAAGAGCCACAAGGGCTGGGCCCAGCCATGACACTGGCCCTGGGGAGGATGTCTGTGGGGCTTGCTATGAATAATATAGTTGCGGGGACTACCTCAGGCATTCCTAGCCAAGAATATCACTATAATTAGGCTGGGAGTGTACATCACAGACTGAAAGCTACACTGAAAGCTATACATATGTTTATTTGTATATTAGGGGGAGGGAAAAAGATGTTTTACACTGATGGTAACCTGTCACTGTTTGCATAAGGTAACTTTCATGTCAAGCAGTGGAGTATTCTGCTTTTAGGAACAAAAGACAAGCTATCAATTTAATTAACACTCACATCTGCCCCCGATGTAGGTATTATTCTCCTTAATTTTTTATTTTAGATGTGAGGAAACTGAGGCTCAGGAGACTATAGAAACTTGCCAAAGAACACAAAGCTATTAAGTGACAGAGCCAGTATTTAAAACCAGCCTCCACTGACACCAAATTCTATGCTGTTTATACAGATTACATCATGTTGCTTCTGTCTAGCTAAGACAAACTCGCACACGCTTGGTTTTATGTGGATTTTATGAGCTTCCATATAATCAGACTCAACTATGAGAATACGGATAAATGGTTATAACATCTGAGCAAATGAGGAGACTATCATGTAAGCTTCATCAAGTTTTTGCTAAAGCCAGAGGACTGTGCAACTAGCCAAAAGTCAATCAATCACAACTTCACTGGCAGCTTTATGCTTTCCATACTGATTTCTATATAGAAAGTAGTACTGGCGAGAATGCCCTTTTTCTTGAATCCTATCTCATAAAATCATTAGGCAGGATAATGAAAGCTGCATTTCTCACACCATCAGAGGTTATGGGAAAACTAGTTTTTTTAGTACAAGATAGAAGTCTTCAACCACCTTTTTACACAGTTTAAAAAAAAAAAAAGGTAAGTTAATTTGTAGATATTATTTTTTTATAGCTCCCTGAATTTATATATCACTCCTTGGCTCAGAAATTCAAAAATAGGTTTTCTTGGTATGGTTCAAATTAAAACATAATTTATTATAACACATGATGAAACATTAGACCTTAATCTTTGTCAACGAACTTCTTCTCACCAGCGTCATAAAGTAAAATTAGTGTCAAATAAATTCTGCCATGCAATTTAATCACTTAAAAAAGGACTGAAGTTTTGTTAATGTATTTTCTTTGCAGCTCATCTTCCAAACTGAATTTCTCTGGAAAATAACCTAAGATTGAAACTTACCAAATGTTTTAAAAATGCACAGAATAAAAATTAAAATACATATACATATTGTAAAGGTATTTAACAGTTCAAAATAAATATTAAAGCATGATAAATTGAGTCCTTTTCCAAGCCCACCTTGCTGTCAAGGCTCTTCATTGTTAAGAGATCCAGTGTCTTCAGAGAGTGACCTGTGGGGGAGATGAAGTAGAGGCACACATGGATGCGAGAATCGTGGTAGTTAAAGAGAGAGCGCTTGATCTTCAGCTCCTCTTGGAGATAGGCCTCAAACTGAGCATCTATGTAGTCAACTATCGGTTGGTAGCTGAAAAAATAAATATTTAAGTATTTAATACAATATATTTACTCTACCTTAGTAAGGTATTTCTGTAATTCTAAGGTGTGAGATCTATATTTTTACCAATTAATAAACAGCTACTATCTTTGCTAAACAGAGAACTTTAGTAATAAAACAAATTTCACAGAATATGCATGCACAGACAGTACTTCAAAACCATCAGTATAACCTGTACTTTAAATTGCTTTATAGAAACTGAATGAATGTACCTGGAGTCATTCTCACATTCATTCATACACTGCTCCCCTTTCTGATAAGGGTTCCCATACTTGTCAGACTGCTGAATGAGGCCAGGCACTTAACTATAACCAAACTGGACATATTATTTAACTGAGAAAAGGCATGAGTATTAATAACTTAAAAGATATTTAAGTCAAATTCTATGACTCCTTGCTTCTTAAATCTGATTCATAAGGCATGAAGAACAGCAACAAAGTAAGGAGGAAAGGCGTACATCAAATGGAAAGTAACTAGTAATGCAGGCATGATTTTATCTTCGTTTAATTATAAACAAAGGAAAGGCACACACACTCTATGCTCTGCGTCCTTGCTTAGATCACTTCTCCTCCTGGCATGCCATTTTCCCACTAGCTATTTCATTCTATTCATCTTTCAAGATGCAAATCATATCACACTGCATGTGCATGGGCATTCAACTTAGTTTGTGAATGTTCCACTTCATTCTGATATATTAAAAACTGTCTACACAATTCAACTTTCTACTCTTAACTATTCTTATTAAGTAAATCTGGCTGTCCAAGTGAAAATAATAGCAAATAGTTCCTCTATCAAATTCCCTGGACACATAATTATCTTTGTAGCCCAAATGGAGCAGTACTTTGTGCAGCTGAGGTACTCAATAGGTGTGCATAGAACTGAATTCTTCCATAAAGTTGCCTGATCCTTCTAGTCCTTAAGGATCATCACCTCTTTTAATGTCATGGAATACCTTATTCTTCCCATGCAGATGGTAAACAATGTGAGGACAGGGACAGTATCTTATACTTCTTTGTTCTCCATGACACCTAGCATGTACTTTGAACATTATGAGAGAGAGTATTAGGAACACGAGTATTCACTATCAGGAACACTATCCTTGGGAAACTTGTCTAAATGTGATCCAACATGATTCCCTCCCCAAAATAATAAAATAGTAAAACTTAATCTGTAAGTACATATTTAACATAAAAAAAATCCAAAGAAGCGTTTATTAATGACCTGAAAGAGATCAGTAACATGACCCATTTTATGACCTAATAGCCATAAACGGTCCTCTACCTGACTGTGCTGCATTACACTTGTCATAAATGAAGACCAAAACATTTTCTGCTAAATAAATAGCATACCATTAGGAGTTCTTCCATAGTAATTTGCTCTAGGTTTCCATTTCTAATACACTGCATACTCAGTCTTCCAATGAAACAAAAGACAATGGCTTAAAATATAAAAACCACCTCCTTAAAAACCTCCAAGTATTCATAAAGTGATAAGGAATTAACCAGGTCAAAATTGAAGAGAGACAATGAGATACCGCCTCACACCAGTCAGAATGGCTAGAATTAACAAGTCAGGAAATGACAGATGTTGGTGAGGATGCAGAGAAAGGGGAACCCTCCTACGCTGTTGGTGGGAATGCAAGCTGGTGCAGCCACTCTGGAAAACAGTATGGAGGTTCCTTAAAAAGTTTAAAATAGAGCTACCCTACAACCCAGCAATTGCACTACTGGGTATTTACCCCAAAGATACAAATGTAGTAATCCGAAGGGGTATGTACACCTCAATGTTTATAGCAGCAATGTCTACAATAGCCAAACTATGGAAAGAGCCAAGATGTCCATCAACAGATGAATGGATAAAGAAGATGTGGTATATATACACAATGGAATATTATGCAGCCATCAAAAAACCCCCAAAATCTTGCCATTTGCAACGACATGGATGGAACTAGAGGGTATTATGCTAAGCAAAATAAGTCAATCAGAGAAAGACAAGTATCATATGATCTCACTGATAGGAGGAATCTGAGAAACAAGACAGAGGATCATAGGGGAAGGGAGGAAAAAATGAAACAAGATGAAACCAGAGAGGAAGACAAACCATAAGAGACTCTTAATCTCAGGAAACAAACTGAGGGTTGCTGGAGTGGTGGGGGGTGGGAGGGATGGGGTGGCTGGGTGATGGACACTGGGGAGGGTATGTGCTATGGTGAGTGCTGTGAATTATGTAAGACTGATGAATCACAGACCTGTACCTCTAAAACAAATAATACATTATATGTTAAAAAAAAAAAAAAGTAAGAAGGGAAATATGAAAGAGGGAAATCGAAGGGGGAGACGAACCATGAGAGATTATGGACTCTGAGAAACAAACTGAGGGTTCTAGAGGGGAGGGGGTGGGGGATGGGTTAGCTTGGTGATGGGTATTAAAGAGGGCACGTTCTGCATGGAGCACTGGGTGTTATACGCAAACAATGAATCATGGAACACTACATCAAAAACTAATGATGTAATGTATGGTGACTAACATAATATAAAATAAAATTTAAAAAAATTGAAGAGAGAGTGGAGCCTGAGAGAGGTGAGCAGAGGACTACAGGAGGGGTCAGTAAATGGGTCAAGTCCAGATGATGCCTGTATCACACAGCTCTGTTCACAGGTGTATGTATTGCCTATGGCTCCTTTGTGCTACAATGGCTGAGTTGAGTAGTTTGGACAGAAAACATAAGTCCCGCAAAGTCTGAAATATTTACTATCTGGCACTTTACAGAAAGAGTTTACTAACCCCTGCACTAAAAGCATCAGTGCTAGTTTCGTCCTGAGGCCACTTGTCAATCTAGTTCTTGAGCTTCACTTCTGAAGGACTCACAGGACAAGAAGGAAAAAATCAAAGCCCAGGGCCCACACAGGTAGGAATCTATTAAGAAACTGAATTGAGATCCTAAAAGCCACACCTTCAGGGTATGAACTAGAAATTAACCTACAATTCCTCCCCTCTCCCCAAGTTTCTATAGGAAAGGTTGCCCTGGCACTAAATGAAGCAGGGAAAATAAAAGGGGAAAAAAAAGTCCTTGAGAACTTGAAGCCACAGGTCTGCTCTCACACATATCCACAGCCGAGGTTCACAATGCCTCTTTGATGCTGAGAACCCTGAGCCATGAAATGAGTGTAAGGATCCTCAGAGTATTAAAGCCAACAGGGGCCTAACATAAGCATATCCAAATCTGTTCAAAGGAAGACAACTTCATCTTAGACTCAAAGTATCTCTGCAAAAACTTTTCCAAAGACCATGAGAACTATATTAAAAAAATAACCAAGCATATAAGAAAAAAAGCACAACGAATGAGAACCAAAGGAAAAAAACAAACATCAGTAAGTAATGCATAAGGCTGAGAATCAATGAGAAATTAGAGCAAATTAGATCAAAACCCAAAGACAGGTAATTATAGGTGTAAGAGCAGAAATAAGTAGGAAAAAAAACAATATAAAATTGAGAGGACAAATAATAAAGCCAAATTTTGAAAAAAAACAGACCAACAAAGCTTTGTTGAGACTGATCAAAGGAAAACGAGCACAAATAACCAGAATCAGAAAAGGAAATGCACGGGGCGCCTGGGTGGCTCAGTCGTTAAGCGTCTGCCTTCAGCTCAGGTCATGATCCCAGGGTCCTGGGATCGAGCCCCGCATCGGGCTCCCTGCTCCGCGGGAAGCCTGCTTCTCCCTCTCACACTCCCCTTGCTTGTGTTGCCTCTCTCTCTGTCAAATAAATAAATAAATAAATAAATAAATAAAAATAAAAAAAAAAAAGAAAAGGAAATGCAGATATCATCACAGATGATGTAAACAATAAAAAGATATTAGGAATATATTATCAAATATTTTAAGTAAATATCTTTGAAAATTTGGATGAAATGGACAGATTCTTGGAACACTGTAGTATTCCAACTGTCTCTAGAAACTACTCTAAATTGGCCTATAATCATTAAAGAACATTAGTTAGTAATTAAAAAACTCAGAAAACTCCAGACCGAGATGGTTTTATTAGTGAGTTCCACCAATCACTTCAGGGAAAAATAACTCTAATTTTATGCATAATATAAAAAGAATACAAAATGATATTCAAGATTGAAGGCTAATTTACCAATGAAAAATCAGTTACTAAAATTCATCTTGTTAAAGATTAAAGAAGAAAATGTACAATCTTCTCTACAGAATGCAAAAACAAAAAATATCTGATAATATTTTTCATGATAAAAAATAAAACTCTACTAGTAATACAATGGAACTTCCTCATTCCAACTTAAAAAAAAAAAGCAAGCAAGCAAGCATAATAAATGGTAAAAATAAAGCTTTCCCTTTGCATCACGACATGCCAAAGATACCCACTAATACCACTGACTATCCAACATAATACTGTAAGTCCTACCCAGTGCAGTCAGGTTTTAAAAATGGAAGAAAGAAAAATTAAAACTGTCTTCAGCCATAATGAAGTAACCGGGACTGGATTTACTCTCCCACTATGAACAACTAGAAACTTGGATAAAATACACGAAAAAGGCTTTCAGACATTGGACAACAGGCAGTATAAAACTGTGTTCACTGAGAAGGGAAATAAATGAGGAAAGCTTTTTGATTCTCCCAGCTTACTGCCTGAAGACAAGTTTCCAGGGCACAGCACAAAAGAGCACAGAGCCTGGCGGACTCACCAAGTTGAGGAGACAGAAACAGGAGTTCAAGGAGGCCAAGGCAACTAGAATTTGTAGGCAAGAACACTGAATAGAAGGCAGCTGCACCAACAGAAGTGCTAATGATCTAGACAGACAGCGCTTCCCTCCAGTCTGTGGTGAAGCACTAATCTGCATATACATGTGAGGAAAGAACCCAAGACTATGGATATTTCCTATGTTATAATCATGGTGGTAGTTACAAAACTATGTATTTGTCAAAATTAACTGAATTGTACACTTAAAAAAAAAAGTGCATTTTATTCTGTGTAAATTATACATCAATAAAACTTATTTATTTTTTTACAAGATTTTATTTATTTATTTGACAGAGAGAGACACAGTGAAAGAGGGAATACAAGCAGGGGGAGTGGGAGAGGGAGAAGCAGGCTTCCCACCGAGCAGGGAGCCCAATGTGGGGCTCGATCCCAGGACCCTGGGATCATGATCTGAGCCGAAGACAGACGCTTAATGACTGAGCCATCCAGGCGCCCCAATAAAACTTATTTTAAAAGAAACAAAAGAACTGAAAAAAATATATAAATGTCATTATTCATAGATTACACTATTATACATACATAGAAAATCTACACAAATTTAGAGATGAATTGCTGGAATTAATCAGAGAATTTACAAAAGTCACTGTATGCAAAATCAATTATATTTCTATACACCAAATAGAAAATGAAGTATTTCTAAAAGATATCATCTATGAGAGCATCAAATACACCAAATATCTAATAATAAATTTAAGTAAAGCTGTATAAGATCACTACATTGAAAACTATAAGGAAATTATGAAGATTTAAAGCAACATGTCACAGGCCTTTGACTCTACCACTAATCTGCTTCTTCAAAAGGCCACATAAATGTGCTGAAAGGCCAAAGTTAAGTCACATAAAGGGAATCAATTATGCAAACTATTTCCCCTCTAAAGCAAACTTTAGGAAATTAAAAAATTACCTGTAACAATGAAAATATATGAATTTCAAAAAGGAAAAAGAACAAGAAGTTATTGCTTAACCCCAAACTATTTCCCTGCTTCATATTTTAAATTTCATACACAGTCTATAATCATTCTTTATAATACCATAGGAGAAAGAATGACGTAATATAAAATATAAGTAACAATTTCACTATCAAACTTTTCCTGCAATGCTTAATAATGGACCTGGCTGATTTGCTTAGAATTTCACACACACAAAAATTCATGCACCATGGATTTGGCCATTATATATTTGCCATTGTATGTCTTACTTTTTTCCCCTCAACAAAGTAAGTCCTGCCTCAAAATTAGAACAAATCACTTATTACACACCAAACTGGCATGTGAGGAAATAATTAAAACAATTTCTGTCAAAGTACACATTTCAATAATGTGAGTCAAATTATGCTAAAAAAAATTTAAGACAACTGGATAGAAAAATGTCAATTTGTTAAGAATAAAACATTGCTGATTTATTAAAAAAAAGTTAAAGTCTGGGAAGAAAAGGTATGAATTTCCAGAGTAGAAAACCAAATCATGGCTCATGGGACGAGACAACTGTCTTGAAATAAAACAATTACAATAAGAAAACATGTACCTCTCTTCTTTGTTTATTTGGTCACCAAATCCTACTGTATTCACAATGGTCAATTTCAATCGAACATTACTTTCATGGAGTTCATATGTCTGGGCTTTAAGTCTAACATGTGGGTAAAAATGTGAGGATCCATGGTCTTCAAAATTAGTATTAAACAATGTGTCAATCAGCGTTGATTTTCCAATTCCAGTCTCCCCTGAAAGAAACAAAGGTACATCTTCACAGGTGCAGAGGACAAATGAGAAAAAATAGAACTCTTAGACTGGTTTCAAGGATCCCAAATATTTCAAACATTCCAAATGCTGAAAGATATACAAGTTAAGGCTAGTCCACTGAGTCATTAGCAGAACATAAAAGTGAGTATGTATGCTAAGTTACTCAGAACTCTGAAGAAAGCCCTGAAATGTTTAAAGAATAAAAAAGTTTAAAGCAGTACAGCTAAGAAAAACAAAACTGACAGAATTTAAGTAACTGAAAAAAATCTGCAATCATGATCTCAAATTAATAACATGAGCATCATACTGCTTCTAAGAGTGAAGAGAACACAAGGAATATAAAGGAATAATTTAGAGGAAGAGTTTGGCACTTACCCACACAGAGAATATTAAAACAGAAGCCTTGCTGAATGGATCTATTGACCAGCTGATCAGGCAAACTCTCAAAACCAACATGGCCAGACATAGTTAAAGAACGAATATTTTCTTTTTTTTGCTAAAGGAAAACAAAGACAATGGCAATAATTTAAAACAATTATTGTTTTAAATTAAATTAATTAAATTAAAACTTTTAATTAAAATTAAAAACAAAAAACTTACTAAAATAGGATGTAGGCACATTTGAAAGGATAAATATACTTTACCAAAGAAACTAAAGATTTTATGATCATTAGACCTTCACCAAGATACAACTATATTAAGTAAATTTGTGAGAAACCTGTTTCCAGACCCTGAAAACACATACACATTTCTTATTCTCTTCATTCAAATACTTGATTTCCAAAAATTAGGAAAATACTCATGTAAACTATGGCAGTCATTCACGAAATGGAATGTTTAGTTATTATAAATGTTTATGATAAGTATTCAGTAACTTAAATTTTACATTAAAATGTCACATGAAAAAAGTACAATACAAAATTACAGTTTCAGCTCCCAGTAATGGCAGAGTAACTTATGTCAGCTGCTAATAACAATTATAATCTATTCTTCCAAGTCAATGGAGTGCAACCAAAGGCCAACAGACACTGAAGGTCTCTTGGGAGTAGGAACCATGTAAAGTGAGATGCACATTTTCTAGGTCTTTCTGAGGGCATACCCCAGTCACTGCTGCTCAAAGACAGACCTCAGGATGGAAGTGGTAGTCTTACTGGGTTGAGAAGTTGGAAATAAGGGCAGGTAGATCAGCTGAAAATTGAAGAAGAAAATTACAGAAAGGAGGGAGTCCAAAATCTGCAAGTGCACTCCCCTCAAATCTCTGGCTGACTGCTGAACTGCACAAGAACAGGGGGAACACAAAGAGCCTAGCAAGGGGGAAATGGAAATTGGAAGGAACTATGTAGAGGTTTCAAGAATGCCATCCTGGGAAGCTTGAATTTTAACTCTGTAAGTTAAAGGGGCTTAATAAACATTTCAGGCTTTCCACCAAAAACCTATATGGACATTTTAGGAGTAAGGATCACATCCCAGGAATCAGAAATGTTCCCTAGCACACAAATGAAATAGACCTGCCCTAACAAAGTGTATAACCAAGGCTCAACATGAACAATGCAAGAAGCTAGTAATTTACTGCCTGCTAGAACCAAGGTCAACACTCTTCAGAAGAAGAAATCAGAATCCAGCACCGCTATGATGTATCATCCACAACATCTACTATACAATAAAAAAATTACTACAGAGGAAGAAGCAGAAAAATGTGATTCACGGTCAGGGGGAAAAGTCAACAGAAAAAGATCCACAAATTAACCAGATATTGAATCAGCTGATAAGAACTTTAAAATAACTATGATAAATATGCTGAAGAAGAAAAAATACCCTCTTTTTCTACAGGAAAAGGAGATAGGTATAATGTGTGGCGAATTACCAGAGAGATATGAAAGCTCTCAACAACAAAAGGCAACAAATGGAATTCCTAGAAGGAAAAATGCAACATCTGAAATAAAAAACATATTGAACAGAATTAACAGCAGATCAAACAATGGAAGGAAAGACTTGTTCAATAGTTATATCCAAGTTAAATATCTTTATCAGTCCAAGCCAACCTCTTATAGAAAAGATAAAACTAATAGAGTCCAAAAAAACTGTGGGACAATATCAAATGGTCTTACATACCTGTAATTGGAATGCCATATAGAAAAGATGGGGAGAGACTGGGGGAGGGAAGGAAATATCCAAGTGACAGTGACTGAAAATTTTCCAATTTTCTAAACATGAACTAAGAGATCCAAGAATTTTAGCAAACTACAAACAGGAAAAATCCACAGCAGCCCACAACTAGGCACATTAGAACAAAATGTTTCAAAACAAAGATAAAGAAAAACTTTACGAGCAACCAAATGTGGGGAGACATATTACACACCAGTGAAACATATAAAATGACTACGGGTTTCTCATAAACAACAACGCAAAGCATAAGACAACAGAACATCAATAAAATGCAAAAGAAAAAAAATGACAACCTAGAATTCTATATCCAATGAAAATATCGTTCATAAATGAAAGCCAAAGAAAGACATCTTCAGACCAAAAAAAAAAAAAAAATCTGACATAATTCACTAAGAGCAGACCTATACTATAAGAAATGTTAAGGGCGCCTGGGTGGCTCAGTCGTTAAGCGTCTGCCTTCGGCTCAGGTCATGATCCCAGGGTCCTGGGATCGAGTCCCACATCGGGCTCCCTGCTCGGCGGGAAGCCTGCTTCTCCCTCTCCCACTCCCCCTGCTTGTGTTCCTGCTCTCGCTATCTCTCTCTCTGTCAAATAAATAAATAAAATCTTTAAAAAAAAAAAAAAAAAAAAAAAAAGAAATGTTAAAAGTTATTCAAGAGAAAGGAAAATGACATCATATCTACAAAAAGAAATAAAAATTGCCAGAAAGGTAGAAATGTGGGTAATTGTAAGAGAATTTTTTGGTTAGTTTTAATTTCTTGAAAATATGATTGTTTAAAGCAGTAACAACAACAATGTACTGCAGAATTTGTAATCACAGAGAAGCAGAATGTATGACAGTGACAGCACAACACATGGGAAAGGAAATGAAGAGCTACTCTTGTAAGGTTTCTATACTATACATGAAGTATTATAATACTGTTTGAAGATATGTGTGATAAATTAAAGCCTACACCAATTACTATTAAAAAAAATAAAAGACCAAAGAGATATAGCCAGTAAGTCAATAGTTAAGGTGAAATGCAATCATAAAAATATTAATCCAAAAGGCATAGAAAAAAGAAAACTGAAAGAACAAATGGGACAAAGAAAATAGCAGCAAACAGGCAGACTTAAACCTAGCCAAATCTATAATTAAATTAAATGTAAATGGTCTAAACCAGTGATATCCAAGAGAACTTCCTATGATGGTAGAAGTGTTCTACATCTGAGCTGTGCAACAGGAACCCACTAGCCAGCCACATTCAGATACTGAGGACTTCAAATGTGACTAATCCAACTGAGGAACTGACTTTTAAATTTTATTTAACTGATTTAAATTTAAATAGCCTCATGTGGCTAGTGGCTACCATTCTGGACAATGAATGTCTAAACATTTCAGTTAAAAGAAGGAAATCGTCAGACTGGATAAAAGAGCAAGACTCATCTCTATGCTATCAATATAGTAACTGACAATCTGGTTCTAAAATCTATATGGAAATGTAGGTGATTAAGAACAACTACAACAATTATGCAAAAGAACAAAGTTGAAGGACTTACACTACCTAATGGTAAAGCTACAATCGCCAGGAAGTGTGGTACTGTGACAATCAAATTATCTATTTGTCTGCTTCATCAAAATTAAAAACTCGTGATCATCAAGGAATATGTAAATCAGATTGAAAGAAAATATTATATATTTGACATATATACATGACAAAGCACTTATATTCAGAATACATGAAGAATTCAAATGATTTAGTAATAACAATCCAGTTTTTTAAAAAAATGGGTAAAGACTCGAATAGAACTTCACAAAGAAGATAACAAAATAGCCAATGAGCAAATGAGAGAGTACTCAACAGTACTGGTTATTAGGGAAATGTGAATTAAAACTACAGTAAGGTGGGTGCCTGGGTGGCTCAGTCAGTTAAGCGTCTGCCTTCAGCTCGGGTCATGATCCCAGGGTCCTGGGATCGAGCCCCACATTGGGCTCCCTGCTCAATGGGGAGTCTGCTTCTCCCTCTGCCCCCACCATGCTCTCACCCATTCTCTCTCTGTTTCTCAAAAATAAATAAAATCTTAAAAAAAAAAAAACTACAATAAGATATCACTGAACACCCACCAAAACAGCAAAAATTTAAAAATTTAAAAGGCTGATACATTTGCTGGTGTGAAAGCAAAATGCTTTGGAAAGCCACTTTGGATAACAGGTGGGCAGTTGCTTATAAAGTTAAATACACATTATTATACAACCAAAAAACTCTACCTGTAGATACCCAAGATAAATAAAAATACACATGAATGTTCTTGGCAGCTTTAGTCCAAATAGTTAAAAACCAGAAACAACCCAAATATCCAACAATTGGTGAATGGAGAAATAAAATGTAGTATATCCATACAATGGAATACTAAACTACTGATATATGCCACAATATGGGTAAGTCTCAAAAACTAAGTGATGTATTTACTGTGATTTGACTAAAAAATAAAAGTATATTTTTTCATATATTCTCATATATATGAATATGGATAAAAATCTTTCAAAGGGTAGTGACAGACTATTGAGAGTGGTTATTACTGGGGAATGGACTTGGAGGGAGTGGTGTGGGAGGTAGAGGTGAGAAAGATTCACTTTTTACTGTATATGGTGGGTAAAATTCTAACATGGACCCCAAGATTGATGGTCCCTCGTGTACCCGCACCTTCTATTTTTTTTGATCAAACACTAATCTAGGTGCTACTATGAAGGGATTGTGTAGATGTAATTAAGGTCACAAATCAGTTAACCTGAGAAAGGGAGATTATCCTGGGTGGGCCTGACCTAATCAGGTGAGCCCTTAAAAAGGACTGGGAGCTTCCAGGTGAAAGAGATTTGAAACCTGAAAGGGATTTGACATTTGGGTTCTCCCGTCTTGTATGGATGACAGAGAGCTATAGCGCAAGGACATAAGAATGTTCTCTAGGAGCTGATAGCAACCAGCCATCAAGAAACTGAATCCTGCCAACAGCCTGAAAGAATTTGGAAGAGGAGCCTCAGATAAGAACCTAGCCAGCCAATATCCTGAGTGAGATCCTGAGCAGAGAAGCCAGTTGTGCTGGCCTGACTTTCTAAGCTACAAAACAATAAGCTAATAAATAGGTGTTATTTTAAGAAGCTAAATTCTGGCAATTTGTTACAGGGCAATAGAAAACTAGTACACTATATTCTTCTCTTTTCTACTTTTTGAATACCTTTTAGTCATGTAAGTATGTTGTCTTTATTATTAAGAGAGAAGAAACACCATGCTTCCCAGTCATGAAAGTATTCAAGAAGATTAGAGTAATACTTGTTAGTTTTTACCTGATAAGCACATGCTTATCAGATAAAAGTCGAACTAAATGATCTATAGAATCCCTTCTAGTTCTAAAGCTATAAGACTTTAGGGTCATGTTAAAAGAAGCTTTTCAAAAATGAAGAAGAGGGGCCAGAGAAAATGAGGATTAAGCAATGACCATTCAGTGGATTAGTCACTAAAGTATTAGTGACTGTGACAGCAGTTTCAGCAGAGCAATGTGTTAGAAAGCAGATAAAGAGTAATTCCAAAGGTCTGCAAGGTGATAAAATAAAGATGGGGCAGACTATTATTACCAAAGAGTGAAAAAAAGATAAAAAGGATGGTAGTTTGGTGGTCAAACTACAATTTATCAAAACCATGGAGCCTTTAGCATGTGTGAAGGAAGAGGGAAAAACAAGAAGAGGCTTAATGAGCACAAAACTAAGAAAATCATTTAATCTTATTGAATTATCCATGCTTGTATTTGCGATTTTTGTTTTTTTTTGTTTTTAAGATTTTATTTATTTATTTGACAGAGAGAGAGAGAGCACAAGCAGGGGGAGCAGCAGAGGGAGAGAGAGAAGCAGGCTCTCCGCTGAGCAGGGAGCCCAATGCAGGGCTCAGTCTCAGGAACCCTGGGATCATGACCTGAGCCAAGGCAGATGCTTAACCTGTATTTGAGATTTTCTACTTAAAGAATCATCAACTCACCTTTCACCAAGTTAAATTTACTCCTCTTTTTAAATATAAATTTTCGTATGAATTACCAAAACACATCCCTCCTATGCAGGCACACTTAGAAGAACCTTTAAGGGCTGATCTCGCACTCAGGAAGGCATCTGACAGGGCCATCCAGCGACTTTCTACACTCTGTCATTAAAGGAGTTCTCTCCATCCACCAAGTTCTGCAAGTATGCCCAGCAAAAGCAGTGCTAGTCTTCCTACTGAATGCTGTGGAAGCAGTTAAGAGTTTTAATTTGCTTCATGGTCCCATAAGAAAGAGACACTGAAAACACTCAATAATTATTCAATCTATTATTGATTTTTAATTTCAATCAACATAAAAGTTAATTTATATTCAAGGTACAAACAAAAGTCTTTCAGGTCTCTGAGTAGTTATTTTGAAATCCAAGAGGTATGCAGAGTACAATATGGATCTATTTAAAAGATATACTCACTTTCTGTTCATCATCAGATACTTGTGAGGACAGACAAGTTGTTTTTGTTGGCATGTGAGACTGACAGAGCTGAAAAAGAAAAAAAAAAAATTAAAACAGATATTACTCCAGAAAACCTTATATCTAAATAACGTATCTATGTTAAACAGGAATTCTAATATTATCATTATCACCAAGTTTTGACTTGCAATCTATACAACTGACTCATGCTTAAAACATGGTTTTCCTGCTGGATAAATATATGCAAAAGTAAATAATATATAATATTCAACATATAATTTACAATCAACATACTTACCCAAATATTCAAAAATTCTATAAAAGAGTAAACTCCCATTTACATCCAGGAAGACAAAGAATATTACTTTTACTTAGAAGACTTTACAGTGGGAACCAGAAAAGACCCCGGATAGCCAAAGGAATGTTGAAAAAGAAAACCAAAGCTGGTGGCATCAGAGTTCCACACTTCAAGCCATATTACAAAGCTGTAATCATCAAGACAGTATGGTACTGGCATAAAAACAGACACACAGATCAATGGAACACAATAGAGAACCCAGAAATGGACCCTCAACTCTGTAGTCAACTAATCTTCAACAAGGCAGGAAAGAATATCCAATGGATAAAAGACAGTCTCTTCAACAAATGGTGTTGGGAAAATTAGACCATGACATGCAAAAGAATGAAACTGGACCATTTTCTTACAACATACACAAAAATAAACTCAAAATGGATGAAAAACCTAAATTTGAGACATGAACCCATCAAAATCCTAGAGGAGAACACAGGCAGCAATCTCTTTGACCTAAGCCACACCAACTTCTTATTAGACATGTCTTCAAAGCCAAGGGAAACAAAGCAAAAATATACTGGGACCTCATCAAGATAAAAAGCTTTTGCATAGCAAAGGAAACAGTTCACAAAACTAAAAGGTAACCTATGGAATGGGAGAAGATATTTGCAAATGTCTTATCAGATAAAGGGCTAGTATACAAGATCCATTAAAGAACTTATCAAACTCAACACCCAAAAAAACCAAAAAATCCAGTCAGGAAATGGGCATTAGACATGAACAGATGTTTCTCCAAAGAAGACATAAAAGTGGCCAACAGACACATGAAAAAATGCTCCACATCACTCAGCATCAGGAAAATATAAATCAAAACCACCTGACAGGTGTGAAATATCACCTCACACCAGTCAGAATGGCTAAAATGAACAACTGAGAAAACACCAGATGTTGGCGAGGATGCGGAGAAAGGGGAACCCTCTTACACCGTTGGTGGGAATGCAAACTGGTGCAGCCACTCTGAAAAACAGTATGGAGCTTCCTCAAAAAGCTACAAATAGAGCTACCTTATGACCCAGCAATTACACTACTAGGTATTTATCCAAAGGATACAAACATAGTGATTCAAAGGGGCACATGCACCCCAATATTTATAGCAGCAATGTCCACAATAGCCAAATTATGGGAAGAGCCCAGATGTCTCTCGACAGATGAATGGATAAACAATATATATACACATATACATAAGATGTGATGTGTGTGTATGATGTGTGTATATACATATACACATTGTGGGTATATATATATATATATAGACATGGATGGAACTAGAAGGTATTTTGCTAAATGAAGTAAGTCAATCAGAGAAAGACAATTATCATATGATTTCATTCATACTTAGAATTTAAGAAACAAAACAGAGGAGCATGGAGGAGGGAGGGAAAAATAAAATAAGACATAATCAGAGAGGGAGACAAACCATAAGAGACTCTTAACCATAGGAAACAAACTGAGGGTTGATGGAGGGGAGGATGGGGTAACTGGGTGTTGGTCTTTAAGGAGGACACTTGATGGAATGAGCACTGGTTGTTAGAGGCAACTGATGAATCATTAAATTCTACCTCTGAAACTAATAATAAACTATATGTTAATTAAATTGAATTGAAATTAAAAATTAAAAAAAACAAAAGACTTTACAGGATTAAAAAGGGAAAATAAGCTATTTCACTAAAAAAATATTCTAGGAGCCAAGAAGATACTCAAAATTAGGTGTATTCCCCAGAAGCATGCCAGGGTAAATACAAATGTTAATGATCCAATTTCAGTAGAGTTAGGAAAACAGGTATTTAAAAATTTGAACAAGTCCCTTAGTTATCCAATTAAAATAGAAATAATTATCATTTATAGGGTTCCTGTTATATGCCAATCATTATATAGCTCATTAAGTACATATTCTTATTTAAGTACATTTCTTATTTTCTGAGCTATACATATTCTCATTCTGACAGCCTACATGAGAAAATTAGGATTCTGAAAGGTTAAAGAACATACCCCAAATCATAAAAGCCAATAAGCTGTAGACACAGGTCTGATCTGCCTGCAAAGCTGATGTTCCTTCCACTACTGTCCCAAGCTACAAACCAAACAAATATTCACTGTTTGCAACAGTGAGGAATGGGGGAAGAGAAGTAAAAGAGAAGTGGGAATTTCAAAGCAATGCTGCCTCAAAAGTTGCTATGCTACTTTTCAGTGCAGCACAAGATACTAAGGAAATGTGGCATTTTTTAAAAAGTAGCATTCATATGCATGTAGTAAGAAAAATGTAAACAGTGCCAGTAAGAAAACAGTGCAAAATAAGTTCCTCTCCTACCCTTGATTTACTAGTACCTCAGCAGACCTATGTATCCTTTGCAGAGACAGACCATGCATGTATGAGTGTATGTGAATATGCAGGTGTCTTAATTTATAAAAATGGTAGTGGCCTATTGCTCTGCATTGTGATGTTTCCCCTTAATCTCTCACGGAGACTGTTTCACTGTTATGCAGATCTACTTCATTCCTTCAGTAGTATAGTATTGTTTTATATATGACAATATATGTGGATCTCTATTATTTAAGCAGTCCCTAGTCTTTAATTACAATAAACTATGCTTCAATGAACAGCTTTGACCACATGTATGATGAAAGGGAGAACCTTACCACTGCAGCAAGAGAGTAGTGCTTTTGGCACCTTCAAGTGCTCCCCCACCATACACACACACATACTGGGATTGTGAATGCAATCTCACAGATACACAGGTATGTATCATGACTGGATTTTATAGAATACTAACAACAATCTCCCTCTGTACATTCTGGGAAATATAAGCTATTGAAGCTGGCCTTGTGACTTAATCACTACATATACAGTGTTTCCAAATCCTGAGTACCTAACTGAACACATTGTTTCAACATGAAATGACTCTTGTCAATTGGAAGATGTCCTTTATATAAAGCACACAACAAAAATTCTGTGATGAACACTTACGTACTGGCTGTATTTTCACAATTTAAAAAAGTGAAAAATACATAAGCACATCAAATCGGCTTAAGATTTTGTTTTTTGTTTTTAACTATATATACTTCACCTTACTCCCCCCAGCCAGCTCCCTTGCCCCCAGTCATTGTCTGACATGTAGGCAGTAGCTCATGTCCCTCTCCTATGCCAGAAGAGAAAAGTGAGAGCTAAGGGAAAAGAGCAGTGGTAGTTATGGAAATGTGGAGAAAGAGATCATTACAGGCCAGAGCAGTTTTCAGAGAAGACAATGATATTGCAACGAGTCAGGAAAAATGGCATATATAGCAAGAGAGAAGGTGGCATTTAGGGTAGAAAAAAAAATCCCTGAGTACCAGAGGGAGGTAGAATTTAGTATTTGGAGAAAGAAAATAGTGAATATAAGAGTTTGGTGGGGGGAAAAAAAAGTTCATTGGTCTCCTGCTGTAGTTATGAATGAGGTTATAAATGAGGCTGAGAAAACGATTAGGTACAACAGATGAGTAGCTGATTGAGGAATTTTGAAGCGTCCATCTCAAGAGTCTGAAAATAACTGTTTGGGGGCCCTGTTCAGAGCCTTGCCTTAGATAAACTGAGTAAGACAGTAGAACACTCCATGCCTAGTGCTACTTCCTGATGTCAAAAAAATTATGGTTAAGAAAGTAGCTTCACAGTTTTAATATAATGACTAGCATATTTTTGTTAAATACTTGCTTAGTAAGCAATTTGGTTGATAGGTAAAATTTGCTTACAGGCGCCTGGGTGGCTCAGTTGTTAAGCATCTGCCTTTGGCTCAGGTCCCAGGGTAGGGCTCCCTGCTCAGTGGGAAGCCTGCTTCTCCCTCTCCCACTCCCCCAGCTTGTATTCCCTCTCTCGCTGTGTCTCTCTGTCAAATAAATAAATAAAATCTTAAAAAAAAAAAAATAATTGCTTAAGAAACAGGATAGGTTTTGTATTAGTTCATCAATAAATTTTGACTAATAAAACCTAGGTTATATTTCTGTCATTTATATATGTTCATTTCAAAGATCTGCTTTTGATTGTTCATTTCCTGTGTTTCTGAATACCTGCCAAAAAAAGTCTACTTAATATCTCTGTGGATAAATGTTTTGATCAGGAAGTATGAATGAGTCACATAGAAGTATTAAAAATAGTTGTTTTTAATTTTTCCCCTGCCACTACCTGACTAGTCGAATTTCCAAAACAAGTTTTAGAATAAAGTTTTTAACAAATTAACAAGACATTATTGAAGGTAAAATAACAAGGGGACAAGAGCTGACCAAGTCCCTCTAGTGGCAAACCCTAAATTAAAAAAAAAAAAAAAATTGGAAGTGGAATTCCAGTCTGCAATATCAATGATCACTTACTATGTGCAAATCACTGTGCCTGGTACTGGGGTCTCAGGAGGAGTAAGACAGAGCCCTTGATCTTAAGAACCTGCCTCAGAGAAACACAAAGTCATTGATCAATCTCATTCCAAGGAAGACTAACAAAATCACCACCTACACTTGATTACTGTTTGCTTTTTCTATAGTTTTTACTTTATTTTAAATACATATACACATCATACACAAACATATATATATTTAAATCTATACACACACTACCTACAGGGGAAAAAAAAATACAGTACCTTTAACTCCTGGCAAACTCTAACACACTTTTCTTAAGTTGTAATATATAATGAATCATAGATAAAAGTGCCATAACATTTTGGGGTAGCTGGAGGAAGAGATGGGTGCTCTACTTTCTACAAAATTTCAGTTTGGGGGGTATGGGAAATACAACATAGGTGGCACACAATTTGTTCTGGGGTCCTTTGGGAGACATACAGTAGATGACCTTTTTCCTATCAGCCAATTATGGGAAACATTTGGTGATTCCTTCACAACAGGACCTCAGATAACAAGTTTCCTTACTTGTAAACATTCTTGAAACTGCCCCTCTCTCTAGGTATAACAATGAGCCTTAGAGGAACAGAAATGTGACTTGGCTTTACCATAGTTTCATTTTAACTTTACTGTCCCACAATTTTTTTCTTTATAAAATTAATCCAAGAAATAGAACCAAAGTTTCCAAATTGTTCCCTGCTGTTCCCTAGAGTTA
>NW_022589725.1:46556555-46790475 GCF_004348235.1 Phoca vitulina
GGGAGTAAGAGAATGAAAGCAGAGAGGGTCAAAATAATTACCTGGGTCTATTTTATGGGTTTCAAGATGACAGAGTTCTTTGGCTTAAAATAGTACTTTGAAAGATTCCACAAACTCATTATTTAAAATCATTTTATTAACTCTTCAGGTTAAGGAAACTTTAAAATAAAGAGTCTTGATCTAAACTTTTACTAAAAACAAGTAGTAACATTACCTGATTCTAGAAGTGGATGGTAATTACAACCCAGGGAAAAAAAGAAAGAATTCAACTGAAACCAGTAAGACTGGATAGTGTTAAGGCAAAGCAACACAGCAGCCTCCTGTGTCCTGCCTGGATCTCCCCCAGGGCAGTCTCAGTTTAGGGCAGCTTGGGAGAGCCAAAGTCCCATCAAAATATCACCTCAATGTTACCATCATCTCCAATAAATATAAAAATTAGAGGATAACTACAAAGTCTAATATTCAGCCTCAAAAGATCAGGACATGGAAATTCTTTTTTTTTTTTTTAAAGATTTTATTTATTTATTTGACAGAGAGAGAGATAGCGAGAGCAGGAACACAAGCAGGGGGAGTGGGAGAGGGAGAAGCAGGCTTCCTGCCGAGCAGGGAGCCCGATGTGGGACTCGATCCCAGGACCCTGGGATCATGACCTGAGCCGAAGGCAGACGCTTAACGACTGAGCCACCCAGGCGCCCAGGACATGGAAATTCTTGAGAGTGGTTCATGTACTAAAGAGTTAGGGGTATCAAGCTTAACAAAAGCTTACAGTAATAGAAGGCTGCTTAAAATAATAAATGCAATTTATTTTGAAATTATTTTGAAATTACTTTCCTCCCTTTAATTAGAAATGGGAGTATTTTGTTTATTATAGGGAAAAATACCATTTCTAATTGTGTCACTGCAACGAACATCCCTCTTGTGGTACACTACTTAGATCTCCCGTCTAGCAAGAACTTGCCCTTTGATTACAAAGAATGAAGCTGGCTGACAGCCTCCAGCTGCGGAGCCTTCAGGATCTGCACAGTATTCCACCGGAGACCATTCCTCCCTGGCAGCCCCTAGCCCAGGACTGAGCACAGTGAGGGTGTCAGGGCCTGGCCCCTTCTGTGCTAGGTGGGCAGCCCTAACAGTCAGTCAGAGAGCTCTCTACTGGGTTGGCCCAGACTCTGCCAGACCTGCATGCCCTCTGAGGCTCTCTCCACCAGGTTCTAGCTTCCCAGCTTCTTATCACAGCTATCTCCAACTGCATCAGAGCTTGAAGGCTTTTCCTTTGCAGTCCTGCTTCCTCCCCCTTTCTCTTTCATACGCATTACCTCCCCTCCCTACCTCCTACCCCCAATCTACCTCTAACACTCCTAACTTCAGCATCTGCTTCCTGGAGGATCCAAAGGGACATACCTGTATAAGCATCAATCATTCTGTACGTTTGATAATTTCCTCATGATAAATTCCTAGGATATAATTACTGGTCAAAGGTATGAACATATTGCCAAACTGCCCCTCAAAAAGGCTATACCTGTTCACATTTAGTATGTTCAAAAAAAACCCCCAAAAACCAAAAAACAAAATTTGTATGTTCATTTCATTATGTAGTCATCAATTCAGGATATTAACACTTTTTAAGTGTCTGTCAATTTGATAGGCAAACACTGACATCTTAATTTGATATCCAGTATTTCGAACATTTTTTTCAGCATATTTTCATAAGTCGTCAGTTCATGTTTTCCCCCATTTGCCTATCAGGGTATCCCTTTTTTGCTCCTCTTATTTACAAAAGCTGTTGGATATAACTCTGTGCTTGTCATGTGTATTACAAATATCTTCTCCTGATCTGTCACTGACCTTTTCAATTTTCATAGAGCCTAATCTATCAATCCTTTCCTTTATGGTTTCTTCCATAAATGTAAAGATTAAAAAATCTTTTCACACCCTGAGGCTTAAAAAAAATGCATCTAAATTTTTTCCAAGTTCTTTTAGGGTTTCATGTCTTACACATAAGTTTTCAAGCCTTCTAAAAATTACCTTCTAGCACTGTGTGAGTCAAGGCAATCTGACTTTTTCCCAACATCCTTAGCCTACTTCTCCATAAAGGGACAGCAAAGTATATTCAAACATCCATAGTCTGTTTTAGGGAAATGAATCCCCAGGGAAAAATTAAGAATTGCATGAATGGACTAAAGAGGCCAATCTGACACAGTGAGGAGAAATTACTGAAGGACTAGGGCTGCCTAGCAAGAGTGGAAGGATTCAGCTACTGCCCCCCACCCCGTGGGGGGGTTTAAACAGTGACATAGTCATCAACTAGGCAAACAGTAGAGCCAATTCCTGCACTGAGTGGGAAGCAAAAATAATGATCTTCTAAGGTCTCTTTCAACTCAATTTTATGACTGCATAGCTATGAGCGAGCAATGAGGAAAAAGTATGTGATGTGTTGGAGAATGAAGAATGAGTCATGGAAACTGCATGCTCAGACAAAGGGAAGTAAGGAAAGGCACAACAAAACTGCTAGTTGATGTGAAAAGACTTCTTGGAACTGTATCTCAAGGCTTACTTAAATGAAAAGTAGACAGCTTGAATTCCTGGGAGAGGGAGTATGTTCCATGCAGACTAGGTGATAAAAAAGCCAATCAAATTTTAAGTCATTTATTTAACCCAGAAAAAGCAAATGGGAAAAGGAGCTGAAAAAGGGGGGAAGGCAGAAGAAACTCATTAAAAAGACTTAAAATCGACAAGGAATACCTGAGGAAAAAAGAATACTGAGGAATCAGTGTGAAGACTATCAATACACAACTGCTTTTTATTTGTTCCACAAATACACACAATACTTAACTAAAAGGCCTTCCATTTCCAGGACAGAATAACAAACGCCAGGCACTGAGGATCAAAAATGAATAAGTCAAATACCCCTGCAATTTAAATTTTAGTACAGTGAGAAAACAGTCTTTCAACTTATGGACAGGACACAACAGTAGCTCAGGGTATAATGAACCCTGCATGGTCAGAGAAGACATTGCCAAGAAAAGGCTTGAGCAAAGACTTGAAAGAGAAATACAAATATTCCTAGCAAATGGGAAAAGAAAGTAGAGGAACTGATGTGTGCAAAACATGCAAGTATACTTGGAATGGTTGGAAAACAGCAGCTGGAATGGTTGGAAAACAGCAGTAAGCTCATTATCATTTAAGCCTAAAGAGGCTTAAGGTTAAGTGCAAGGAGGACACAAAAGGTGAGCCTGGACAAGGCAACAGGGGGCTGGACATCCACTCTGCCTTAGAGTGAAGCCCTGCCCACCTTCAAGTGTCTTGACCTAAGGTAATTTGGTAGATATTACTGTGAGGCAGGAAAGAAATGAGATAAATCAGCACAGGTTTGATGAAATTTTGGAAATACTGAGTTTAAGGTTCTCATGGGCACTCTGGATCCCTCACAGAGAGTCTAATCACCCAAATCTTTAGTCAAGTATATAATTAATCTAGGGTAATTTTTACATGATTATTAAAAATACAGTGGTAATTCCCATTTCTCTTGAAGTTTCCACTGATTCTCTAAGACTGGAATTCATCCATATTGGTAATTCTACATTTTAGAGCACTAAAAACTTAGCCTAAGTCACTTAGCCAGTCAGGCTTACTTTTTAGACTGAACATAGTTAATGCTGTATTACTACTAACAGGCTGCAGTTTAGAAGGTAGTTTCCATTTTTATAAGTCAGAAAAAGAAATGTTTAAAAAAAAAGGGAAAAGTTGCATATAAGTCTACATTGAAATACTGACTATGGGCAATATTATTACAAAAATTGGAAGCAATAATTATGAAAATTAAGAGAAATGATATGATATGATATTAAGTGGCAAAATAAGAATTTAAGACTGTACTGACACCATGGTTACAAGTTATTTACGCATATGAACAAGCATATACGGAGTCTGAGTCTTTTTTTCTTGATATCCATTAATATTATCACTTAAGTGAATTTTTTTTTAAGATTTTATTTATTTATTTGACAGAGAGAGAGGCAGCGAGAGAGGGAACATAAGCAGGGGGAGTGGGAGAGGGAGAAGCAGGCTTCCCGCTGAGCAGGGAGCCCGATTCGGGGCTCAATCCCAAGACCCCAGGATCATGACCTGAGTCGAAGACAGACGCTTAACGACTGAGCCACCCAGGCGCCCCTTCACTTATGTGAATTTAACAAAGACTAAAAGAAAAAAAGAAGTAAGTATTTTTCAAATATCTATAAAAATGCATTTATTCAACAGGTATGTATTGAGTGACTACTATGTTCGAGGAACTGTCCTAGGTACAGGGGAAGTATAACTTAACAGAATAGAAAAAAGTCCTGGCCATCAGGAAGCTTCCATTCCAGTTAGGGGAAGACAGGCATAAAGCATATGCTATGATAATAGGTTCCACACTACAAGGGGTGTCCATTAATGACAGTAAACCTTGAAACAAAGCTCCCACAAATCCTCTCTGGGAAGTTTGGTCACATGTAAAATTGGTAAAATATTACTATATTCTGACTAAATTAACAAATACATAGGAAGGCTTAATCCATCTTAACCTAAGAAAAGCAATGGGAGGAACTCTGGGGAACTGTGGAACAAGACACAAGCAATAAATAGGTGAAAATTTTTATTATTCCTCTTTCATCTATACTGACAAAGAGGAATATCATGCTGTGATGATGCCCTGTTCCCTCTGTAGGGCAATCCTTTTGCCCTGGGCCATACTGTCCTTTGGTACCATGGCTCTCTAAGGCTTTACAGGATTTGACCACCATCTATCTCTATCTCTCCAGCTTCACCTTGTTCTTGATGCCCCCACTTCGGGCATGTTTTCAGACATGCCAAAGCCCCACCCCACCACAGGTAGGCCCTTTGCAACGGTCATTCCCTCTGCCTGGATACCTTTTCCATCCTCAGTCCCATATAAAAGTTCCTCCTTTCAAGGAGCTTAGTGAAGAGGAGGCAGTTAAAGAGGAAAGCAGAGTGTGGTCAATGTTATGAAGGGAAGAGAGTGATGTGATCCAGAGCAGTCAAAGCACAAAGGGGGAGAGGGGGAGATTTCCAACAAGGTGCAAATACAGTTCAATGGAGAAAGGCAAGTCTTTTTAAAAAAATGGTGCTGGAACAACTGGGACTCCCATATGGAAAAAAAAAAAAAAAAAAAAGGAACCTTGTACTATATACAAAAATTACCTCAAAATAGATTGTAGACCTAAAACTTTGTGTCCTTAGGTTAGACAAAAATTTCTTAGCTACAACACCAAAAGCGTGAGCCATAAAGAAAAAATGATAAATTGAACCTAACAAACTAAAAAACATCTGCTCTTCAAAACACACTGTTAAGAGAATGAAAACACAAGACACATACTTTGACAACACATTTGTAAGTCATTTATCTCATAAAGGACTTATATGAGAAATACATATATATTTAAAACTTGTACAACTCAATAATTACACAATAACTTAACTTAAAAAAGTTTTAAGAACATGACAAGATGCTTAACATCAGCAGTCATAAGGTAAAGCCAAATAAATCACGAGATATCACTACATACCTATCAAAATGACTTTTTAAAAAACTGACAACACCAGTAAAGATGCAGAGCAACAAGGGCTCTCAGTCAGTATTGGTGGGAATACAAATTGGTACAAACATTTTGGAAAACAGTTTGACAGTTTCTTAAATTAAATAAACACTTACCATTCCACTCAGCAATCTTACTCCTAGATATCAACCCAGATGAAATAAAAAATTATATTCATATAAAAACCTGTATGTGAATGTAACTAGTAACTTCATTCAAAACTGTTAAAACTGGAAACAGCCCAAATGTTCCTCAAATGGAGAAAGAATGAACAAACTCAACTGTTAACACATCCATACAATGGGCTAATACTCAGCAATAAAAAGGAACATGCAACAACAGGGACAAATCTCAGAAGTATTACATTCAGTGAAAGAAGCCAGCTCAAAAGCTATGGTAATTCCATACATAGGACACTCTGGTAAAGGCAAAACAATTGGGGCAGAAAACTGATCAGTGATTGTCAGAGATCAGGAGAAAGACTATAAAGAAGCACAAAGGAATAGGGGGTTGGACAGTGATAGAACTGTTCTATATCTTTGATTATGGTTATGGTTACACAACTGCTTGTGTTCATCAAAACTCATGGAACTTTATACTAAAAAAAGGGTAAATTTCACTACACATATATTATACCTCAACAAAAAAACTTAATTCATGAAGCTATAACAAAATTTGCTAACTAAACATAAGTAATCAATACATGGGAAAGCAGTAGCTAACGAAAACTTAGAACATCTGAGGATAAACTAATTAAGACAACATATTTGTAAGCAGCAATAAAAAAGTAAATATACACCAAAATAAGCAAATGCAAAAGGAGATTAAAATATTTTCTCCAACTGTTCAAATTACAATTCAGCATTAGGTTCTTTTGGCTCTCAGAATTATGTGGAAACTGTAAATTATATTTTTTTTCTATACAACAGAATCTCTGTTACTATATGACAAGCAGCCTATCTTCTCCCAAAAGAGAGAGCCCTAGAAATGATCCCAATGGTCCATGTCACAGCAGAGAAGAGTTAACATGACATCAGTATAAACGTATGGCTTAAGAAGGCTGTTAGAATTAACTGCTTATGGTGGCAACAGATGCAAACTGCTGGAGCACAAAGTAACTGCCAAAGCCCTGTATGAGGGTCTGGGACAAGGAGGTACAATGAAAACATGAACAAAACAAGATTTCTCTGGGGGCGCCTGGGTGGCTCAGTCGGTTGGGCGTCTGCCTTTGGCTGTCATGATCCTGGAGTCCTGGGATTGAGCTTTGCATAGGGCTCCCTGCTACCCTCTGCCCCTCACCCCACTTGTGTTCCCTCTCACTCTCTCTGCCTCTCTCTCAAGTGAGTAAATAAAACCTTTAAAAAAAAAAAGATTTCTCAGTAAAATTTAAGAAAGTTAACCCTCATCCCCCCAAAATGGAATAACAGTATTGAGCTCCTGGGGTTAGGAGGATAAATGTGATAATACAACCTAAGTACTTGTCACAGGGAAAGCACCTTAGCATTTGGTAACATTCAATTATCCCGGTGGATATACTCAAAGCAGCAAAGGAGAAATCCATATAAAAATATATCTTGAGAAAAAAAAAATATATATATATATATATCTTGAGGGGCACCTGGGTGGCTCAGTCGGTTAAGCGTCTGACTCTTGGTTTCCGCTCAGGTCATGATCTCAGGGTCATGGGATCCAGGCCTGAGCCCAACTGGGCTCCACGCTCAGCACAGAGTATGTGCTTGAGAGTCTCTCTCCCTCTGCCCCTCCTGCTCATGCTCTCTCTCTCTGGCAAATAAATAAATAAATAAATCTTTAGGAAAAAAAATGTAAAAACACATCTTGAATACTTTAATGTTTGCAAAGATCTTTAGAGATTATTAGACCACTAAAAGAAGTAAAAATATGTCCAAAGAAGTTGAAAGTAATGGCTAAAGTTCCCTTTAGTTTTTTACAACTATACCTAAAAAAATTTAAAGGGAATTTTTTCATGATTAGTAAATACAATTAAAAGGCATCTCGTGTTATTTTAAGATTGAGTATACAGACTGAGTCTGAGATATTGAATCTTCTTCCTACCTAAAATACACAGCCAGTTCTTCTAATCTATAGCCATCTCTTCTTTAGCTCAATATTGAACTTTTGCAAAGTCTTCACTATATAACTTAAAACTAGTACAAATCATAATCTTACAAATAGGTTGTATTTTCCAAAAGTTCATTTTAGTAATAAGCTTCTTGAATTTAGAATACAGTTTCCATAGAAACAATATTATAAATGGAGTTCAGGTCCTGAGTAGGTTCACAAATGCCTCATTTATTTACCTATGATATACAATTTACAGCCCGAGGGTGCCTGGGTGGCTCAGTTGGTTGAGCAGCTGCCTTCAGCTCAGGTCATGATCCTGGAGTCCCGGGATCGAGTCCCGCATCAGGCTCCCTGCTCAGCAGGGAGTCTGCTTCTCCCTCTGACCCTCCCCCCTCCCATGTGCTCTCTCTCTCCTCTCACCCTCTCTCAAATAAATAAATAAAATCTTTAAAAAAAAAAAAAAAAAAAAAAAACAATTTACAGCCCGAGACTAAGTTTTCAAATCCAGCAGCTAACTAAGAAGAAAGCATATTTGCTGCCCTCTTCCTAGAAAGACCAACTCTAGGTCATGCATTTGTAGTGGAGATATTACCTAACCCACAGAAAGGTGGTAGAAATCAGCCCTTGGGGCATGAAAAACCCCAAAGTCAATGGTTTGTAGCCCTCCTAAGCTCAACCTACCTAAAAGAATTATTCTTTGGTATTGAATTCCTCTTATCAGGGAGAACTTAAAGTTATTCAATTAACTAGATTAATTTTAAAAGACTGATTAAATCTCTTATTAACAAAATTTGATTTAAATTTAATTTTTCACCTTAAGGGGCAGTAACGAAAATAAAAGATTGAGAACTACTACTCTAGGTAAACCTTGAGACAGGACATGTTTGCCATTTTGTCTTTTCCCACCTTGCTTTTGCAGCGCTCTCCCATGCTGTCTTTCCCACTCCAGTCTCTTCCCCCAATCTGGCCCTAAATCAAAACTGCCCACCTGTATTCACTCCTAATGGATTCCCTTTCTGGACTCCCAAAACCTCACTAGGTGTTAGGAAAGTGACCCACTGACTTTCCAGAGCTAGCTATACTTACCCACTGACTTCCCAGAGCTAGCTATACTTTCACAAGAGAATAAGTGGATTTCATGCAGTATAAATGGGAAAATGCTGAAGATCATACTGGAGGTGGGGGATAATTCAATGTCTTTGTTTTTGAAGCCCTGACTCACTGCTCTGCCTACTGAGCAGTACTAGCTATGAATTTGTCAAAGAGGACAATTTCTCATCCACATATACAGGACCACCCTAGTTAACAACACCTCTTAAAACAAAACTCCTTTATAACAAAGACATCTTTTGATTTTCAAAAATCATTCGAGCAATTCTGGCTTAATCCACAGCTCAAGGTAATGTTCCAGCTATAGAGTATACATACAACTAGGCAAAATATTGCTGTGCACAACTTATATTTGTCTATGAAAAAAACAGCATACAGGGGCACCTGGGTGGCTCAGTCGTTAAGCGTCTGCCTTCGGCTCAGGTCATGATCCCAGGGTCCTGGGATCCAGCTCCACATAGGGCTCCTTGCTCAGCGGGAAGTCTGCTTCTCCCTCCCCCACTCCCCCTGTTTGTGTTCCCTCTCTCGCTGTCTCTCTGTCAAAAAATAAATAAAATCTTAAAAAAAAAAAAACCAGCATACAGATGACTCACAAAATATCTTTCTACACATATAAGGCTAACCAGAACAACAGGACTCCTTAGTGTCTCTATAAGTATAGCCCACACAGAGAGTAGGATAAACTTGACCTCATTCTTAAGAGGAGAGGGGAAAGGAGATCAGAGATGTCTGATGATTCTCCCATCTTCTCTTTGGTAAACCCCTTGGTCATGTGACACTAGGCTGCTTAAAACTAGCTTGAAGGGGCTGAGGCACCCATCATACCTGGCAAGGACCTGCAGGGCTGGGTCATCCTGGTCTCACCCCACACCCAAATCTCAAACACAACTGTCTCTTCTCCTTTCCCCTAACCATAGCCCCTTCTTCTTCCTATGTATATATTACTTTGTTCAACATACAGCATCATTTTAGTTTATATTTCAATTTAATATATTACTCTGGTCTGACATCCCAGCAAATAACCCTAGGCCTCCTATATAATTTCTACCTCTGGTCATAAGGATTTTGGAACACAACTTTTGTTAATGAAATGATTACTACGCAATCTCCACTATACTGCTGTATACTTTTCTGTCAGTTGTCTCAGGCCTAGACATCAGAGTATGTAGGATTCTTTAAATGGAAAAAGAGGTGGGACAGCCTTAAATGGAACATGGCTGAGAGGGTCTATCTTTATCCCTCTCCTCTAACAGAGACTCTATAGCCTTAGCTCTCCCCTATTCTTATCAGAGAAACTACCACTTTCTCTCACTTGAGTCTCCAAGCATCTTCCCTTGTAACAGAAAGAAGTGGGAGTGAAATTCTAAAGCCTAGGGTCATTCTCCTCAGTTTATATATCCCCAAGGGTGAATTTCAAAAATCTTTCACATGCTGTTTGAATTTACCTTCCTTTCTAGTCTCAATACCCAGTGCACTTTTTAAAATTTGGCCTGACAATTTATTTACTCCATAATTTAAAACTGTCTAGTGCCTGAAAAAAACAGACTGAAAGAAATCTGAAAATTCTAGAATTCCCAATGTAGTCAATTCATGGTTACTGAGACAATATGGTAACCATGTTTCTCCAAACACAAGGTCTAAAGGGATCATGGTACTTAGAAAGATAACTGGCACTGTTGCAGAAAATCCAGGACTCAAGACTTTTCTAACTAGGTAAAACTGTAATCACACGCCTTCATTCGTCTATGATAATAAGGTTTGTAGGTAGCCAAAGGGAAACCTATACATTTGATGCGACATTATTTAAGCAAAGCAAACAAGGAAAAGGGGGGTGCCAAAATATATAAGGTTGGCAAACAAAATTCACCCTCAAAATGTCATGTTCTGGAATGAACTGTTTCAGCTAAATCCTCAGTGAAAAATCTCAAGACTTGCTGAGAAATACAAAGAAAGCAGTTAATTTCAAATTAGTTTAACTGCCAAAGACAAAATTTCAAAGATGGGAAGAATATTGGAACAAAATATGCATATTTACTAAAAGTAATACTAACAAAGTCTAAGTGCTATGTCCCAGTCTACAAAATCATATTTATTTTTAAGGTATTTAAAATGAGTTTTTCATCTTTTATTTATGTTATTGAGACTATAAGAAATGTGATTCCTATTTCCATGATCTTCAAATCAGTAGTGGATACAAATATTACAAGGTGTTAAATAAATTTTTGAAATAAAGCATCAAACTTCCTTCCAGATATGAGAAGAAAGTGTAAAATCAAAGTTCTGAGAGAGCTTTGAAAATCAGGTATTTTGTATTAGAAGTACTTAAAATCTTAAGCAGAGAAAATCAGATTTAATACGGTTAAAAATGGGGGTTGATACATATTCCTGAAGAGAGGAAATCTATTCTGTAGTAAAATATAAAATTTTAAAAGTACTGTCCTTCCTCTTCTCCCACACACTAAATTAAATACATACATATATACATACATACATACGTACATACCAATACAAATAGGTAGTCTGGGACTTTGTTAGGATCAAAACCGGTCTGGGAATGCCTAAAAGGTATGACATTATCTGTGTCCAGCCTGGTGGAAGGTGGAGCTTCATGAAAGCATAAATGCAGACCAAGAAATAGCTCCTGGCTGCCTGTAAGAATTTATAATTTCTGCATTTAACATTCAACAAGAATAAAATGATTCAAGGTGAACTTATTTTCCATATAAAGAATAATCAACATCTGTCCTCAACAATATATAATCATGGCTATGAAGGATACAAAGAATATTAAAGGTTGCTCTTCCTGAAAACAGATCATGAGGGGGAAAATGACAGACAGAGGGGGAAAATGCAAGGCTCATTAAAACTTAATTGATGCAAAAAGTTAAGTAACAATACAAAACATAAGTTAGGAGGTATTACAAAGTAGCATATGACTAAGTGGCAAATGAGCAGTATGACAGATTTCAAGGGTTAGGATTCTCTGGGAAAGCTTCAGAGAAGGTGGGACAGGAACCTGGTCTTTCATTATCCTATAATGATTATAGGATCTGGATCAGTGGGAAAAAAAGGATGTTTCTCCAGATGGAGAAATGGAAATACACAAGGCACTGAGGTGGTAATTAATTCCAGGACATGAAAGTAGAAAATTAAGAATCACAACTTCGAAACAGAAAATAAAACAAATGAGGAAAGCCTCTAAGATACATTCTCTTCACTGAAGGATAACTAAAAAAGACACATAAAAGAGTTCAGAAGCATTACAGCTGAAAGAAGAAATCACAAATGCAGATAAAAGTTGAAAAAATTCAGACACCATTTAAAAGTTTTGGTAAGGATAATCTGGAAAAGCGGGAAATTCCAAGTGCTTTTCTCAAGAGAAAGGAAAAGATAGTCAATGTTATTTCAAGATCTACTATTGCAGTCAGCAATAAATAACTATACAGTCAAGATCTCTTGAATCATAACACTTATGCAATTACTAATAAGGGACAATGCTGGAGCAGTGGCAGAAACAATATGGCCAAGAGCAGATAAATTTAACAACTGGGAAGGAATGGATCACCAAACAACCCATTACCACAGTTCATCCAATAAGAAATAATATTAATAGCCACATAACTACTAAGGAAATAAAATCTGTAATTTTAAAACTCTAAAAAAGAAACCTCCAGGCCCAAATGGTTTCACTGAAGAAGGCTATCAAACATTTAAAAAAGAATTAACACCAATTCTACACACTCTCTTCTAGAAAAAGAAAAGGAGGGAACACTTCCCAATTAATGTTATGAAGCTATTATTACTCTAATACCAGACCAAGACAATACAAAAAACCTACAGGCCAATATCCCTCATGAACTGATAGAAATCTACAAAAAAATCTGCCTCTGTGATGAAAGACTGAATGCTTTCCCCTCAACATCACAAACAAAGCAAGAACATCTATTCTTACCACTCTTTTTCAAATAATGCTACAAGTCCTAAGCAGCACAAATAAGGCAGCAAGAAAAGACAGATTGGAAAGAAAGAAATAAAACTGTCTCTATGTGCAAATGACACGATTTTCTATGAAGACCATCCCAAGGAATCCACTAGGAATCCCAATTTCAAGAATAAATGAATTCAGCAAGGTCAAAGGACACAAGATAAATATACAAAAATAAACTGTATTTCTATATGTTAACAATGAATATGGGGATGATAAAATTAAAAATGTAATTTACAATTGCTTAAAAAAATGAAATGGGTGTAAATCGAACATGCAAGACTTGTATGCTAAAAACTACATAATGCTGATGAAAGAAATGAAAGAAAATATAAAGAAATGGGGAGAGACACCATGTCTGTAAGTTGGAAGACTCAACATACTAGAGATTTCAATTCTCCCTAAATTGATACAGATTTAATGTAATCCCTATAAAATCCTAGCAAAATTCTTTGTAGATATTGACAAGACTATTCTAAAATTTATAATGAAAGGCAAAGGAACTAGAATAACCAAATAATTTTTGAAAAAATAAGAATAGGGGCACCTGGGTGGCTCAGTCGGTTAAGCATCTGCCTTCAACTCAGGTCATGGGATCGAACCCTGTGTCGGGTTCCCTGCTTGGTGGCGAGCCTGCTTCTCCCGCTTCTCCCTCTTCTCCCCGCCTGTGCTCTCTCTCGCTATCTCTGTCTCTCTTTTAAATAAATAAAATAAATAAATAATCTTAAAAAAAAAAAAAAGAAAAGAAAAATAAGAAAAAAGTGAGAAGTACCAATCCACTCTATTTCAAGAATTATACAGCTACAAGAATCAAGGCTGTGTGCTAATAGGGACCCACAAATAGATCCACACAAATATACTCAACTGCTTTTTGACAAAGTGCAAAAACAATTCAACAGAGGATAGATAGCATTTTTAACAAATGGTGTTGGAGCATCCACAAGCCAAAAAATGACACTTGATCTAGTCTTACACCTTATACAAAAACTAACTCAAAATGGGTCATGGGCTTGGGGCTCCTGGGTGGCTCAGTCAGTTAAGAGTCTGACTCTTGATTTCAGCTCAGGTCATGATATCAGGGTCATGAGATGGAGCCCTGCAGCGGGGCTCCACCCTCAGCAGGGAGTCTGCTTGAATTCTCTCTTTCCCTCTCCCTCTGCCCCTTCCTCCGTTCACACTCTCTCTCTAAAATAAATAAATAAACCTTAAAAAAAAAAAAAAAAAAACAGGTCATGGGCTTAATGTAAAATAATAAACTATAAAACTTTTAGGAAAAAAATGAGAAAACGTTTGGGATCTAAGGTTAGGCAAAGAGTTCTAAGACTTAACACCAAAAGTATAATCCATTGGAGGAAAAATTGTTAAAACAGATTTTATCAAAACTAAGAACTTTTGCTCTGCAAAAGAGTCTTTTCAGAGGACAAGAAAAAAAAAAACAGACTGAGAGAAAACATTTGCAAACTACGTATCAAGAAGGGACTGGCACCAGACAAATTTTTAAAAAAGAAAAAAAAAAACCCCTCGAAAATCAACAGTAAAAAAATCCAATTAGCAAACGGGCTAAAGAAATGAAGAGACACTTGTTGTGATGAGCACTAGGTATTATATGCAACTAATGAATCATTGAACACTACATCAAAAACTAATGATGTACTATATGTTGGCTAACTGAACATAATAAAAAAAAAGAAATGAAGAGACATTTCACTGAAGAGAATATGCAGATGACAAATAAGCCCATGAAAAGATGCTAAACATCATTAACCATTAGGAGAATGCAAATTAAAACCACATACCTGTCATACATACATACATATCTATCAAAATGTCTAAATAAAAAATAGGAACACTAAATGCTGATGAGGATGCGGGGAGACTGACCCCACATACATTGCTGGTGGGAATGTAAAATGGTGCAGACGCTCTGGAAAACAATTTTAACAGTTTTTCATCAAAACTAAACATGCGGGACACCCGGGTGGCTCAGACGGTTAAGCGTCTGCCTTCAGCTTAGGTCATGATCCCAGGGTCCTCAGATGGTGTCCCGCATCGGGCTCCTTGCTCAGCCGGGAGTCTGCTTCTCCCTCTGCCGCTGCCCCTGCTCTCTCTTTTTCTCTCTGACAAATAAATAAAATCTTTTAAAAAACAAAACAAAAAGCTAAACATGCAACTGCCATGTGAACCAGCAACTATACTCCTGGGCATTTATCCCAGAGAAATGAAGACTTATATTACATGACATGTTACTGTACTGGAATGTTTACAACAACATTATTCATAGTAGCCCAACAATGGAAACAACTAAGTGTCCTTCAAACAAAGTGTGGTACATCCATACCATGGAATACCACTCAGCAATTAAAAGGAGCAAACTAATGACACATGCAACCACCTGGACGAAATCTCCAGAGAATTTTGCTCCATGAAAAAAATCCAATCCCAAAAGGTGACATACTATGTGATTCCATTATATAACAGTCTTAAAATGAGAAAATTATAGAAATGAAAAACAGATTACTGGTTGTCAGGGGTTAAGGAGGAAGTGGGGTAGAAATGAAGTGGATGTGGTATAAATGGACAACCTGAGGGATCCTGTGGTGATGGAAGGTTCTCTATCTTCACAGTTATCAGTAGCAATGTCCTGGTTGTGGTCTTGTACTACAGTTTTGCAAGATGTTATTATTGAAGAAAACTGGATTAAGGGTACAGGGGATCTCTATTATTTACTAACTGCAAAACTACATCTGAATCCTCAATTACCTCAAAATAAAAAGTTAAATTAGAAAATAAAGGTAGCATTATTGCAAAATAAGTACAGCAACTGACAAGAAATCCAACACCAATTAAATGAAGTGCTCTCTTTAGCCCACGTTTAATTCTGACGATTACTCTGAATCAGAGTTTATAAAACACATTTTCCTCACCTACATACGCACACCAAGCAACTGTAGCACAGTTCAGACAGAAAAACAGATTTCTCTAAACACGTGATAAAAGTGGAAAGAGACCTGGGCTGTATCAGGGAGAAAAGTCCTTATCCAGGCTCTATCAAAGAAACGCTGTATAACTTCCACACATCACCTTACCTCTATGGCTACAATCTGAACTCTGTTCCTACTATCTAAACTAATTTAGGAGATTGCTTAGACCAGTAGTTCCCAAACATTTTGGTCTCAGGCCCCCAAAGAGCTTTCACTTACCTGGATTACAACCATTAATATTTACAGCATTAGTAATTAAAAGAGAATTTTTTTAAAAGACAAGTACACACATTAGCCCTCAGAATGGTGAGGTCATCCCATCTCATGCAGTCTCTGGAAAATTCAATGTGTACTTAGAAAGAGGGTGAAAAGGGCAAATAACTGCTTGGTATTGTTATGAAAATAATTGTGACCACACCTTGAGAACCACTGGCTTACTATCAAATGAGGTAAATATTTAAGTGATTTTAAAAGTATAAAACACTGAACAAATCATTGAACAAAACTTACATTCTTTTAATGTTCAAGGGTGCCAAGGCAAAGGAAAAAAAAAAAGCTCAAATCCTAATGGAGGACAACTTGGACAAGCGCACAGTTGGTAAAAAGAGGGAACTTCTTGAAAGTCCAAGGAATCTGGGCTCCAGGGAGTATAGTCAGGGAAGAGTGTACAACCATAAAATATTACACTACTATTGCATTAATCTGCTCTGTGCGTCCAAAACCGTTATAAAAATGATGGACCCACAATCACTGTTTCAGTTTAACTTTTGGCGAGACAGGGAAGCAATGAAAAAACCTCCAGCCACTCCAGCACCGCGCTCTCCGCGAGCTGTGGGGGTCCGCCCTGGGCCCCGCTTCTGGAGGCGAGGTACAGCCACGCCGGGCGTCTCCTCCGCTGCAGCAGGAGAAAGAGAATCCCCCCATCCCCACCGGGTCGGACCAGCCGGCCGCGGGACCCCGGAGAGTGGGCAGTTAAGGGCTGGGGAGGGGCGCGGCTCACAATCGCCGCCTGAACTGGACGGGGCCGGGACTGGGCTGCCCGCCCTGAGCCCCGGGCTAAGGAAGTTACGCTGGGACCCCGGGAAAGGCGGGGCGGGGGTCCTGGGAGTTGGGCCCTTGGGGGAGGGGGCAGCGCTGAGCAGCGGAGGGGGCTTGAGGGGTCGACCGGGACTCACCAAGTGCCGCGCCACCTCAGAGGTCATGGTCCCGAGCGAGAGCTGAGCGAAGGCGGGGGTCCCAGTGAAGCGGGGGTCTCAGCCCCGGCCCCCGAGCGAGCGTCCGGACCACGAAGGGAGCAAAGGGGGGCCGGAACGGGTGGAACGCGCGGGGCGCTGGCCGGAGGCGGGTGTAACGGGCGGGACCAGCCTCCGCTGGGGGAGGGGGGTAGCATGGAGGGGGTGTTCGGGGAAAGGGGAGGAGCCAAGCCTAGTGGCCTCAGTGACGCGAGGGCGCAGAGCCGGAGGGCGGAGGCCCCACCAGGCGGGGCGCGCGCCATTAACCGCGCCAAATCGTTGAGCGGGCGCGCGAAGCGAGCCTCTCATAGGAGTGCCCCTCGACGTCTCATAGAACGACAAATCCATGCAGGGGGAGGGTGACTGGAAGAGATTCGGGACCTGAGGAAGAAGATGCGAGGAAACAAACCTCGGGCAGCGGACAGCAGCGGGCGGGCGCACTGATTGCGGGCCCCCGCGAAGGCCGGAAGTGGGCGGGTCATGGGGCGGGGAGGGGGCGTGTCCGCCGGCGGCCGGCGGGAGCCGAGCTTGCGGCCAGCGCGGGGACCGGAAGTGGGCGGGTTCGGGGGCGGGGTGCAGCCGGCGGGGGCGGGGCCGGCGGGGGCGTGTTCGCCCGGGGCGCGGCCCCAGTAAGGCGGTGGTGGCGTCTCCCGCTGCGGACAGCCAGGCACGGACCCTGAGGAGCCAGCCGATTCGACTGTACGTCGGTCAGAAGCCAGCGTTTGGAAGCCGGCCGAGATGGGGCCGGGTTGAACCGCCCGCCGCCGGACGAGCAGCGCGGCCAAGGATGGAGGGGCCGGCGGAGTTCAGCCCCGAAGCCGTGCTGCGCTTCCTCTCGGAGCGCGGGGGTCGGGCCCGGCACGCCGAGCTGGTGCAGCACTTCAGGGGTGCCCTGGGCGGCGAGCCCGAGCAGCGCACCCGCGCCCGCGCCCTTTTCAAGGAGCTGGTCAATGCGGTGGCCACGGTGCGCACCGACCCTGCCGACGGCTCTAAGTACGTGCACCTTAAGAAGAGGTTCTTGGAGGGGGCCCCACCGTCCGAAGCCGTGCCCCCACGGGACCTCCCCAGCATCTCGGTGACTGCAGAGCCCGAGTCCAGCAGCTGCGCCCCTGGGGCGCCCGACGGCCTGGTCGAGACCCGGGAGAGCGGCCTGTGCGCAGAGGCGGCGTCCCTGGAGGCGTCCCCAAGTCCGCGTTGCGAGCCGAGCGATGGGGAGCCCCCGGCCGCAGCGCTTGGGCGGCCAAGCGCGGCCGGCGAGAGCCGGAACGGGCCGCCCCTGAGCGGCGGTGCCCGGAGGAAAAACTCGCGGCGAGACATGCAACCTCCCCCCCGGGGACCGGTCCCCGGGCCCAGCGAGGACCTGGCGCCCCCGCCCCACGGCTGCGGCGAGATGGACTCGGGCAGCTCCCCCGGGGGCGTAACCACCCCAAGGTCTACCCGCCAGAACCTCCGGGACCTTGTGATGGGCAGCTCCCCGCAGCTGAAGAGGAGCGTCTGTCCCGGGGGGAGCAGCCCGGGCAGCTCCTCTGGGGGAGTACGCGGCAAAGGCGGGGGCGACTCAGACAGCGCATCAGTCGCTTCGTCGTCGGCAGAGGAGGAGAGCAGCGGCGGGGGTTCAGTGACGCTGGACCCTCTAGAACACGCCTGGATGCTCTCAGCCTCTGACGGCAAGTGGGACAGCCTGGAAGGGTTGCTCACCTGCGAGCCCGGCCTGCTCGCCAAGCGAGACTTTATCACTGGCTTCACCTGCCTGCACTGGGCCGCCAAGCACGGCAGGCAGGAGCTCCTGGCCATGCTGGTCAACTTCGCTAACAAACACCAGCTGCCAGTGAACATCAACGCCAGGACAAGCGGAGGCTACACTGCCCTGCACTTAGCTGCCATGCACGGGCACGTGGAGGTGGTGAAGTTGCTGGTGGGGGCTTACGACGCAGACGTGGACATCAGGGACTACAGTGGGAAAAAGGCCTCTCAGTACCTGAGTCAGAGCATCGCGGAGGAAATCAAGAACCTGGTGGGAGCCCTGGACGAGGACGATGGAGAGAGTGCCACTGGCAGCGGGGGTGGGCGTTGGAGGCTTTCAAAGGTGCTCCCTTCACACCTCATCACCTACAAACTCTCACATGTTCTGGAGGATGGAGGGGATCATCACCATCATCACCACCACCACCACCACCACTTGACTGAGGGATGGGCTGGAGCCAAAGCAAAGGATCCAGGTCGCAAGGGCCCCGGCAGCTCTAGTGGACGAATAAAACCCAGACTCAACAAAATCCGCTTCCGCACCCAGATCATCCACACTACACCCTCTTTCAGAGACCCGGAGCAGCCACTGGAGGAGGGGGAGGAGGAAGAGGAGGACCGGCCTCTTAAAGGCCACTCATCCTCATTCAAACTGAGGCCGAAGTCCAATGTATTTGGGTAAAAATAATTCCTTTTAGAAAATTCTAGGTTTATTGGTCTTCAGGAATAGAATACACAGTGTAGGCAAGGAAGAGAGACCAGAAAAGAGGCTAAATTCTGCATTCTTACTTGGGGAGTTGGAATGGGTGGGAGGAATTCCCCCTAGCATTCTGTGTGAAGTAGGTTTCCAGTGATTTTTTTCATCAAACCGTGCCCTAGGCCTCTTTTCCCTATGCCACCCCTCTGCCCTGGAGTCCCTGTTTCTGAGGACTGGAAATGTATTTAAATTGGGTGTACAGAATTGATGATTGAGGGTTCCTTTGATTTTACCATTACTGGATGCCATGCAAAATAAGGAATATTGCACTTTCATGTTTCTGTTTTGAAAAGTGATTACTCTTCCAAGAGCAACAAGAAATGCAAGTTGTAATGAAATTGTAAGTGTGAACAAAACTACATACTGCTCTGGTTTTTTGTTTTTTACTAATTGCATTTACTTTTTAAAATACTACTGAAGGTCAGGTCAAAGTTGAAAAGCGACAATACTATTTAGAGAATAATGTGAATAAAAATGGTATCCTGTTTGTATTGTAAGTAGTGCTCAACTATGTTTTTAAAAAGCAATTTCAACTTTAATCACTGAACTAAAGATATAGGCAACATTCATTTTTGAGGTAATCTATAGTGTGGTTTCCTCTTAACTATCTCTAGTATCATTGCACTCAGTGTTAAGGTACATTATTAATAACTACACAAATTTTTATTTAAAGAGAACACTTAACAACCTATGGTACTTTTAAGTAAAACATTGCCTTTGGTTCTGATTCTCACTAATTTGTTTTGCTATTATAAGTCTAAATTTGCCAGAGTTTTAATTCTAGGGATCATATAACCATTGGTTCTATTTGACATGACCCTATTTGGTGGTACTTAGATGTGAATTGCCTACAGAATCTGTTTCTGATTTAGACGACTAGGAAAAATTGGCATAAATGTTAGTGAGCCTATGCTTCTGTGAAGTAATTATTAAATCAATGATTCTCACATAAGGTACACTTTTTATTTTACTAATAAAGTACACTCATTGTGCTCATAGTCTGTGCTTTGTAGCAATGTTTGCAAATGTTTATAATACTAAAGACTTTCAATTTTCCAATGTTTCCTTGAATTTGTTAGAGACGTACAGTGAAGTTATTGAAAAGCTGGATAGTAAATCTACCCAGTTAAAAATAGCACTTTATAAAAGGGAAAAGAGAAGAGATGGGACTATTTATTTAAATGCTGCTGGCTATTGAATTCTTTTGTATATAAGTGAAAAATACCTTTCATTAAGATTACAGAGTTAAGTGTAGTTCTTAATCACATTTCATTAAAATTTGTTAGGGTAAACGTCTATATAATATAAAATTTAACTCACAAGCGTATTAAATCAATTTGTAACAAGATTCAAAACAACTTTGTGGGAGACTAATTCTAACAAGTCCTTCTCTCTCAGTTTTTTTTTGGTGTCCTAACTGCTGAAATGTAAGTACCTGCAGCCCATAGAGGTACATAAGATGTGTATAAATGTGAATGAACCAGTATATAAATGGCGCAGAACTGGAGACTTAAGAGAGTTCTTAGATCTTTACTTTCCCAAGTCGGAGAAATTTGTACCAAGTTTGTCAACCTTTCTAGATAGCAATTGAATTTGTTTAAAGACATATCAAAAATATTCACATAAAATATAGAAAGTATTATCCATTTGTGTGCCTTTTTTTTTAGGATTATGGAAGTGGGCTAGGTACGTTTGAGAAGCACTTTTATCCATACATATGGATAAAAACAGTCTAATTTTGTATAAATAGAGGTTCCTTGAAGGTGAAAAGCAGTCATTTGTTTGGAATCATATACACATTACCTGTATCTAGTGCAGAACAAGCTATATAACTTCCCACCGAGGAATCTGACATTTCTTTTTTTTTTTAAAGATTTTATTTATTTATTTGACAGAGTGAGACACAGTGAGAGAAGGAACACAAGCAGGGGGAGTGGGAGAGGGAGAAGCAGGCTTCCTGCGGGGCAGGGAACCTAATGTGGGGCTCCATCCCAGGACCCTGGGACCATGACCTGAGCCGAAGGCAGGGGCTTAACACCTGAGCCATCCAGGCACCCTGGAATCTTATATTTCATTGACATATAAAGCTAAAGTGAACTATGAAAAGTAGATACTTCAGAGCCATCTAAATGTTCTATTAAAGTCAGTATTAATCTCAAAACATATATTAGTAACTAATTACACAAAATCTATAATTTACCGGATTTTTAGAGATTGAGTCAATACTTCATTTAACCTGCCTTTCACACTAAAGATTTTAAATTTTCCAATAAACTCTAAATTTTCAAAAATCATTCCTGAGGGGAACTACTTCTAACATTCCTTGTCATTATGTGCTTGTGTGCAATAAGTATAGCATTTTCATCTACTTAAACTCTACATTCCTCTTATTTTTCAGTTTCCAAATTGAGATTATTAAAAGCAAATGATCTGTGTAATTTGATTTTGTGGAGTTGTGTCTGCCATTAATGGAAATATATATGTCAGTTACTTAGATGTTTGTTGATATGAAACTGTGTAGGGTAGACAACCCAAGTATATCCATGTGTTTCTTATAGGTACCCTTGAAACTAGTGAATGTTTGGTCACAATTCTCTACACTTTTATGGTATGTAAAATGCAGCTAGTTTATATAACTTGAAAATCTGGTACTATTTTATTCATGACTGAAATCTTGTGAGTCCAGGATGCCTTGTCTCTTATTTTTTAAATGAGTGAAACTTTGGGAGTTTATAGAGTGTATAATTTGTACAAGTTTGTTTTGTCAAAATAAAAGGTTCACACTACATTTTTTCTCTGAATTGTCTAAATCGTTGTAGTCCTTTATACTTCTTACCTGTGTAGTGTTTTATAGTTCACACAATGCTTTTCAAAGTTTCCATTTATATAATCCCTTTCCTGTCCCTTAAAGTTGATAAGGGAATGAAGGTTGATGGCTATTCAGGGTCACAAAGTAAATGGCAGCTAGTAAGATTTTAAGATTCAGTGCTTTTCTACAATATTTTCAGCACTTCAAATTGCCAAATTTGGGCAAAACTACTGTAGTTTGGCTTCAGTGATGGAGGAATCAACTTGGACAGAAGGTAGTACCTTCACCACTACCTTTAAAAAAAACAAAAAAAACGTATAGTTCATGCAAACACCAACTAACCTGAACCCTTCCTACCCAGACCAGATCTTAAAGGCATAAGAATGCCTTTTTCTATTTTCTTCAATATCCATTAAGCTTTGATCATTAGTGAGCTCATTTCCTCACCAAATAAATACTTTGATCTTTATTTTAACAAAATTCACCTCTATTCAGATGTCAAAGGGATATGTGGGAAGCCTTGATGTACTTGTCTGCCGCTGCTCTCCTGGGAAGATCCAATTATCATTGCTGCTGGGGATTTTTGTTGTCACTCTTGCTTTATGACAACTTATAAAATATTTTTCCGTACAACTGAAGGACTAAATAAGTCTAGTTTCTGTTTCTAGAATGACTTCTTTCCTTAGAAGTACGTATCTTAGAAGGATTCATTAAACAGTCCACTTGAAGATCTTTGTAATTAGTCCTAGTGAAAAACTGTATTTTGCTAAATAAATGGCAATTATTTGGAGTTTCCTGGAAGTTAATCCTAAAAAATATTCTGGGAATTTACTGCAAACCATTGTTCCTTCAGAGATGAGTCAAATTTTCATGAATAACATTAGATGTTAAGTTGAAAAATGACATTTTGTGAACTCATTTTTCAAGATTTGGCAGTAGAGTTGTTTGTGTCATATCTGATTATTTTCCTCTGAAGAATATCACTTTCACGTTATACTTTTTTCTCCTTAATCTTCTCTTTAAAACTCAGTTTCATCTTAGGAATGGCTTCCCCATTCAGTTAAAAAATTGTCTCTTTTTCCACATTTATTGGTGAGGAATATGGGACAAGTCCCCACCCTCACACAATGCCTGGTGTGTTGAAGATAAGTGGGTGTTGTTGTTTGTTTGTTTGTTTTTTTAGTGGAAAACACTAAAATATTTCATAGTGTTACATCATATGGATAATTTCAATGATACGCATTTATGCCAAATGAATAAAGGTATTTTTCATGGGATCTGGCTCCTAACTGCTAGCCAACCACTTAATCTACAGACCAGCCAAAAGAACAATCCTCCAACCCAGGAGGTAAAATCAGCTTTAATAGGATTTTACTTTGTGAGCAACTTAAAAGATTTTCATGAGTAAATTTGATTATAAGAAAATTTTACCTTACAAGTTAATTCAAGTACATAATCCCTAGGAGAATCTACTTTAACTGACTTTAAATATTCTAAGTATTATCATGTATACAAATGACTACTTTGTGTAACCCCAAAAAGCAAAAGAATAGAGAGGTGAAGTTTAGCTTAGAGGACTTACTAATAATCATTTTAAACATGCCATGGACTGTCTCAGGAGGCCCAACACAGCCCTTGGAAATAATCAGAGGTTATAGGAGCACCTGAGAAGTTAAAATAGATCTAAAGCGCCTTTGTGACTGTTCTGTCTTGATAAACACTGCTCTAGGCCATATCCATTCTGACCAAAGGTTTAACTAAAACTGGCCTGACTTTGAATGAAGTAAGTTATCCAGTGAAGTAGCATTATATAATTTTTTAACCCAAATTTATGCTGTTCTGATGAAAGAACCCAGAAGCATGTGTTAGAATACTCTTATGGGTCTCTCAGAAGATCTGAATTCCTGAGATTTGTCCAGAAGTTTCCAATATTGGTAATTGTGATCCTTGAGTTTTGTCTTAGTCCATCCGGGCTGCTATAACAGAATACCATAGACCGGGTGGCATATAAACAACAGAAATTCATTTTTCACAGTTATAGAGGCTGGGAAGTTCAAGACCAAGGTTCTGGCAGAATCTGTGTCTGGTTAGAATCTGCTTCCTGCTTCATGTAGGCAGTAGTCTCTTCCCTGTGTCCTCACATGACAGAAGAGCAAAGGAGCTCTCCGGGGTCTCTTTTACAAGGGCACTAATCCCATTCATGAGAGCTCTATCTTCGTGACCTAATCACTACCCAAAGGCCTTACCTCCTAATATCTTCACATTGGGGATTAGGTTTCAACATATGAATTTTGAGAAGACACAAACATTCAGTCCATAACAAGTATGTATTCAAGAGGCAATGGTTTGGTTATGGTCATCAGTTCAATCCTATGGCTGCATGCTGAGTCTGCGCTAAGGAGATTCTAAACCTGGCAAAGGGTTTTCTTTGGCTGTATGAAAACAGTTAATACTTCCAGGAAGCTTACTGTGTGTGCCAGGCAAGGTTTTAAGCACTTAATAAGAAGTAAGCTGTTTAATTCTCCCAGCTTCCTCCCCATTAGATTCTAGTGTCTCCATTTTATTGATGGGAAATTGAGATACAGAAACTGGCTCTTTGTCCAAGTTCACAAAACTAGTTAGTAGTAAAGCTTGGTCTTAACCTCAGGCAACTTGGTTCTTGGGTTTGTGGTAAGCACTAAACTATGCCACTTCTCTGGGAACATAAGTTATAGTCAACTGGCCATAAGCTTACAAGGCTACCACCTAGTGATGTAGAAATGATGTAGAACATTCACAGTCCCTGTATAAGAGACCCAAACAAAAACCACAGGCAAGCAGTGATGAGTGAGGCAAATGCTGATTTAATACCTGATATTGCTGCACAGGAAAAAGATTAAAACTAGATTTTTAGGTATTTAGTTTTTTTCTATCTCACCTAGGATAAAATTCATTTGGGTTGAGAAAGATTATTTTCTTAGCTCAGAATGATAGAGTAGCTAAAATGTATAGGGTATGGTTATGTTTCTTTTTTCAGGCTCACCTCCCCTCTCCCCAGCCTCTCCTCCCACTTTGAGCACTAAGCTTTAATGGAAGGCTTGCTGCTTCCACAATCATAAGATTAAAGGTCAACCTCAAAGGAAACCAGCAATACATCATCCATTTTCCTTGCCATAAATTTTCCAATTTTTAACCCAATGAATCTGAATTTTGATAACTCATTTTGGAATAGAAATTAACTTGCCTTTGCTGTATTACAAAGGGTGATATTTATATGTTTTAAAGAACAGAATCGTTAAGGATATTTGCCCCTTGTTTGCAAACTGCTCTTAAAAATGAGTCACCTCCTATAACTTTGACACCCAGTTAACAACATATGGGCTTCAAATGAATAAAAATGCCTTGCTTTAATTTATTAACTCTTTTTATTTAAAAAATGTAATGTATGCTCACGGATTTCAACAAATGACAGGATAGAACCAGATAGGGGAAAAAGTAAAAACTACTCATTTCACCCCATTTACATTCCCCAGTGTAACTCCAACTTAATGGTTCCTTCTGTATTTTTGGGTATCTGACTTTTCTTTAATTTAGGCTATCCTCTCTCCTTGGTCTAAAATAATTCATTCAGTTTTTACTGGGTTATACCTAATACAGATATTGAAAAAGTGAAAAAAAGCTAGTATTTAGATTCTCGTCTAAGGACACCTTAACTCTAAGGCTTCAGAGATGAGAGTAGGACTTGTTACAGCTTGGATACCACAGGAAGCTTCACTAAGATGCTTGCTTGTTCAGTCTCCATGTGCCCACTGCCAGTCCGCGGCACCCTTTCTGGAGGGAGATTTGCAAATGAAACACCTGACCATGCCATTCCTAGGCTTTGGACTGACAAGGTTTTCACAATCTTCCGGGGTCCACTTTCTTCTTTCTGGCCTCATCTCCCGCCACTGCCCTTCCGGCCTCCCACCTCACCCTGATAATGTTTCCAATCCACCTTGCACATTTCATAAACATTTTTTCACTCTCCTAAACTTTCCTTCAGGTCTCCTTCTGAAGCCATCTGCAACTTACCTGGGGAATGTTACTTGAGGTCTGCTCTTCTTTTCCTTCCCTATGTGTGTGTTTGGGGGGAGGGGGGAGGTAGTTAATGAGTATAGTCTAGACATGTGTAATTCTTATGCTGACTGGTCAGATTCACGATCTCCTTGTGTCCTTGCATACATCTCTATCTCTTGGGTATACACAGAAAATCTATTCAGATTTGGGCTGCACTGAAGTTAAGCTCTTAACTAATGCTGCAGTGATATTTTGGTAAGCAAATGAACAGAGTAAAGGAGTATTTAAAGGAAACATTGGTAGGTGAAGACTGTAAACCATCACCATGTGCCTCTCATTCAAGGCGAATACTACCATTAGTGTAAGATATTGAGGAGAGAATTCTAAACTGAGTGGAAAGTTGGACAGGATAAACTTTGAGGTCATTTTAATCAGAAAATTCTGTGATACAGATGCTTATTCTCATGCCCCAGCCTAGCTGCAGGCAGTCATTAACACTGGGACCTATGTTGAAGCAGAAATTTGTCAACCTAGCTTGAGTTTATACATGGAAATGAATTGCATTTATAACATCTTATAATTCAGATTTTTCATCAATTCATGTTATCTGAATGAAACTAGGTCAGTCACTCAAATCAAACTAGAAATATAGTAAATTTAAAGATGGTGATAAGAAATTATACAAAAACAATATAGTGACTTTACAGTAACAATTTGAGAAATAATATTAAATAGATAATGTTTTAAGGGGAAAAAGACTTAAAAAATAGAAAATCTTTTTAAAAAAGATTTTATTTATTTATTTTGAGAGAGAGTGAGCATGAGCAGGGGAGGGGGGCCAGAGGGAGAAGGAGAAGCAGGTTCCCCATTGCGCCTGCCAAAATAGAAAATCTTTAAAAACCAAATAACCATTCAAAAAATTGAGTTGTTGGGGCACCTGGGTGGCTCAGTTGGTTAAGCATCTGCCTTCAGCTCAGGTCATGATCTCAGGGTCCTGGGATCGAGCCCCATGTTGGGCTCCCTGCTCAGCAGGGAGCCTGCTTCTCCCTCTTCCTCTGCTGCTCCCCCTGCTTGTGCTCTCTTGCTCTCTCCGTCAAATAAATAAATAAATTCTTTAAAAAAAATTTTTTAAAGAAATTGAGCTGTTAATTAAAAGTCGTTCTTTCCCCAAAACACTGTAATCTCTCAAAACAAACAAAATGTAACATAAACAGATACTTTCTAACATACATTGTTTCAGAGAATGTAAAAAGAAACACTCACTTTATGAGTTTAATGTAATTTGATACCAAAATCAGACTGGCAGAGTGCAAGAAAACAAAATTATAGGCCGATTTCACTTGTTAACCTAGAGTTAAAAATCCTTAATGATAGCTTATCAAATTCAGCAAATTCAAGTAAGGTACTTCCCTCAGCAGTGAAAGGCTGCTTCAAAATCAGAAAATCTGTCTGATATAATATACCACAATCCAGTATGGAGAAAAACTATATAATCATCTAAACAGCTTTATATTCTTATAACACCAAGTGTTAGGAAAAAATGTAGAGCAAAGAGAACTGTCATGCAGAAAGGGTGTAAAGTAGAACCACTATGGAAGGAATTTGGAAAAATGGAATGAAGTTGAAGATACCTATACCCTTTAAGCCAACCATTCCACTTCTCAATACATACCCTACTCAGGAGGTAGCCTCTATTTTTTTTTTTTAAGATTTATTTATTTATTTGAGAGGGGAAGGGGAGAGTGCAAGTGCAGGGAGGGACAGAGAGAGAGAGAGAGAGTCGTAAGCATGGAGCAGGGCTTGATCTCATGATCCTGAGATCAGGACCTGAGCCAAAACTAAGAGTTGGAAGTTTAACCGGCTGCACCACCAGGCACCCCAGTGGATGATAGTCTTTATACCTAAAGCATCAGCATCACTTTGGAGCTTATTAGAAGCCCAGAATCTCAGGCCCCACCCAGACTTCCTGAATCAGAATTTGCATTTCAATAAGATCCCAGGAATTGGTTAGCTTTGGCTCTAGGGAACTCAAGCAAGGGAAAGTTCCTGTTTGTTGCAGTATTTTTTCTAATAACAATCAGAAAGGGAACAACCTAAATTTCCAACAGGAGGAGAACAGATACATTGTAGAACTACCATACAATGACATACTATAAAGCAATTAAAAATAAATGAAATAAAGCCATATATACCAACATGGATTAAATTCAAAATTGTAGTGTTAAGTGAAAAAAGAAAGCAAATTGCAGACTGAAATGTAGAGTATGATGCAGTTTATATGATTTGAAAATAAAATAATACTGTTTCATTTGGGGAGACAAACATATGCAGCACAAAAAAGGCATGGGGTGATATATACCAAATGGTTGTTACCTTTGCAGGGGAAGGAGAATGAAGTGGAGAAATAACTATATCCGTTGTGTTCTGTTTCTTTAAAAAAAGATCAGAAATTGGGGCGCCTGGGTGGCTCAGTCATCAAGTGTCTGCCTTCGGCTCAGGTCATGATCCCAGGGTCCGGGTTTCGAGCCCCGCATCAGGCTCCCTGCTCAGTGGGGAGCCTGCTTCTCCCTCTGCCTGCCACTCCCCCTGCTTGTGTTCCTTCTTTTGCTGTTTCTCTCTCTGTCAAATAAGTAAATAAAATATTAAAAAAAAAAATCAGAATCAAACATAGCAATATGTTTAAATATGCTACAGCTGGGTGATGTATATATATTTGTTTACCATTTTTTTGTTTGTTTGAAATATTGCACGAGGGGGAAAAAGAAAGAAAGAAAGAAGAAAGAAAGAAAGAAAGAAAGAAAGAAAGAAAGAAAGAAAGAAAGAAAGAAAGAAAGAAAAGAAAAGAAAGAAAGAGACAGGCATACCAAAGTATGACAGTCTCTTGTCATGAGTTTTCCATTCTTCCTTGTTTTGCTGTTTATCTGAACTCATTCACAATAAAATCTAAATTATAAACAAGCCCTGAGAAAGCTACTACATTAAACTGTTAACAGATGAGGCAAGATTAAACTAAAGAGGCAAATACCAAGGACATCAGCTAGTGGATGGTAAAGGGAGGCCGATTTGCACACTGATCCCACAACTCCATCCCAACCCCCTGTCCTGTGCCTACTCTGGAAACTGGCATATTTCAGACTTGCAGCTATACCTCTTAGACCCTCAAATTTGAGAACTTTTATTTAGACTGGCTTCCATCAAATTTCTGCTTTGCAGATTAGGAAGGTCAAGATGAGATGCAGGCTCTTCTGTCTGTCATTCCACAGGCAAGCTGGGGATGGAATTCTTTCCTGGGAGTAGAGCCCTAGCTTGGTCCTTAGATTCATCGAAGTCTAGAGCAGTGTACACGCATCCAATTTGCTGGTGTGGACTGGGGCTAGGACAGGGGGGGCCTAGATCCATAGTTGAGGCAGTGACTTAAATTTTTATTTTATTGGAGTATATAAAAAACTCCATAGATTAATTTTGACTGTCTTTGCATGTTATATAAATGGAATTATATAGTATATACTCCATGTGTCTGACTTTTTTCCTGAATGGTGTTTATGAGATTCATCTATATTATTGATTGCAGATTGGTTGTTTATTCTCATTGTTATATAGTTGTGTGACTATAACACAATTTATGTCTTTTATGTCAATTGAGTAGTTTCTTTTTGGGGCTATAATGTGTGTGTTATGAATATCCTAATGAAAGGCTTTTGGTGAGCAGATGCTGGGTGGCAGGGCATGCATATCTTTTTAACTCTGGTCCATCTGGGACAGTGACTTCTTGAGTCTCCATCTTCCAGATAGAAACTGAGGTGGCAGCTCCAGTGGTCCTCTTCTGTGGTGGTATTCTGGGAGGGTCTTAGAAGCTCAGCCTACAGCCTTCTCTCTAACACAGAGATGTTCCAGACACCTAGGAGACTGCAATAGATACCCCTTTCCTGATTTCTGTTTCAAACAACTGATCATGAGCCTTTAAAGAATATATTTCCTGTTATTCCCATTAGAGCCACATTTAGTTTACTAGGGTAAGCCCCTCTCCTTTATATACTTACTTATAGTCTCATGTTTTCTATATGAATGCATTTTTCTGCCCCCAAAGCTGTCTGCTTGTTTTATATTTTTTAAAATCTACCCACATTTCATTTCAAAGCATTTCACCAATATGATGACATGCTACCTTTTTGAAGCAACGCATCTCAGGTAGTACATTTAATTTATTTTTAAATGGCAGATTTTGTTAATCTTACAAAAGTACTTAAGTAGCTCTGGTTGTTATCCCTTTTCTTCTTGAAGAATCTCATGTTTTTGGCAAACAAGCTGGTAATCATTTAATTGTAAGTGTCTGACTAAACATAAAATACTTCCTAATGGATAAATACTACTGAATAGCCACCAGCAAGTACAAATGTTACTTGGCCTAAAGTAGTTTCTTTAAAATAAATTATATTGATTTTTCATTTTTCTGGACCTTATTTCCACAAACTTAAAAAATGATAAATCTCTAACCTTAATATAAAAATTAGTTTATATATATATATATATTTACTAAATTGAGAATTGATTTTTAAATCTCAATACCATATATGATAAAAGTTTCTAAGATTAAAAGCTTGAAAATTACATATTATAAATATTCTAAGAATGCCAGTTATTTGAAGCTTAAGTACACATGATGCCATCGTTGCATGAACTGGCAGTTGACTTGTGGCAGGCGTAGGATGGCAGATATCATCTTGTCCAGCTTTTGGTGTTATACATGGAGCAGCAGAGATAAGGCAAGAGTAACATTGTGGCTGAGCTAGGGTGTGGATCTAAGCCCACAGAGTCTCAGCTCACTACTATTGCCTCCATTTAGACTATTTTCTATGGTTTGGGTGAATTATACTTTCTTATAATAGGATATTTTGAAAAGAAGTCGCATTCATAGTCCCAAATCTTTTTGGAAAGTGAGGTAAGTATATAGATATCAATTCATAAGTTTAATGACAACATTTGTCATAACTTGCCAAATCCATAATTTGGGAAACCCTAGTTACAAATAGCATCCCAATTTAAGTTGTATGTTGATTTGTGTCCTAAGTCCTTTCCCACTACTAATAGGAAGTTTGAAAATCCTGTGCTCTGGGAGAAGCTACAAGTTCATTAAGCCTTCTCGTGATCATTGTTGTATACTAAAGAATGTTTCTGGTCTTTGTCTTGGCTTCCTGGCATGGAGTCTCTTAAATGTCTTGGAATTTCCTAAATGATAGAGGAGTGTTTTTGTTATGCCAATGAGGTGACCCATGATAGGTCCCTAGATAGCTTTAGGATGGGGGGCTGGTCACCAAACAAAAAGCCAACCATGTAATTAGAGGGTTGGGACTTCAAGCCACACCTTGAGGGTTGGGGGTTGGGATGGGCCTGGAAATTGAGTTCAGTTATGTGGTCCATGATTTAACCAACTGTGTCCATGTAATGAAACTCCAATAGTGACACACCCTTATTCCACAGGGAGAGGGAACAGAAACTATGCATTTGGGACCCTCCCAGATCTTGCCCTATGTGTATCTTTTACAATAAACCTATACTCATAAGTACAGCACTTTCCTGAGTTCTGTTAGTTGTTCTAGTGAAGTATCAAACCCAAGGGGACCCTCTGAGACTTGTGGCTACTGTCTACAGTGAGGGCAGGACTCTGCCTCAGCCTGTGGGGACTGTACCTAACTTCAGGTGGCCCGTGTTGGAATGAATTACAGTGTACCCGATTGGTGTCAGACCAGTTTTGGTGGAAACAGTATCATATTATCTGTTCAATACTTGATGTCCAAGATGAAATACACAATTATCATGTTAGATTTCTTTCCTTTTGTGGGAAAGAGCTCTAAAATCTGCCACGTTATCATAAATGTTGTTACTCCCTCTTTATTGTGCTCATGCTCTATGGAAAAGGATTTTGGGGAATTGTATTAAGTAGGGTCTTGATGAGAAATAGAAGGCATATTCAGCTGGAATTTTTTAAAAGACTTTTAAATGAAGGAACTCTCAACAAAAATTCTCAGAATGCAATGATTTGGTCAGAGGGAAGGAAAAGTTTATCACCATGCAATTTACAAACTGGGGAGACATAGCCTCTGCTGCAAACCAAAAGTATGCTCCGAAATTGGTCAGACTCAGGTGCCAAACTGCAAACTTCAGGAGCAGAGTGACCAGCAGGATACAGCTCACCATTTCTGGTAGCAGTTCCAGGATGTAGCAGCAGCCACTGAAGAGCATGATAAGATATGTTGCAGGGATCTTTCTGCAAATTTTGATGAATTTTGTACAAGCTTGTCATCTTGGTGCTGAGTGGTTTTGTTCCTCATGGTTATTCAGCCTGATTATAGTTTTTGGGTTTTTTTTCCCTTGACATGAAGGGACTCATCTTGTCTGTTAACTGTTGCTATCTAATTATTAGGGTGTCTTGTTCTCAGAACAATTTTAAAAAGAATAAATAGGATTAAGAAACCAGCAGGGAAGGCTGAAGCACCCAGGGAAGCTATTACCACCTGTAAGCCTGAGATGTTACCCTATGATGTTTCATTTAGTTTTTCTACCTATTTTCCATACTACATGGTGAGCTTTATCTGGGCATAGATTTTTTCATATTCCTTTCTGAACACTCAGCACAAAAATGTGAGCAACTAATGAGAGACTCTAAGTTGAATAAGCTTATTTGAAAAGGAATTTAAAAAAAACTTTTTTAAAAACTGTTTTATTTATCTGGGGTGGCTGGGTGGTTCAGTTGGTTAAGTAACTGCCTTTGGCTCAGGTCATGATCCAGGGGTCCTGGAATCAAGCCCCACATCAGGCTCCCTGCTCTGTAGGGGAGCCTGCTTTTCCCTCTTCCTCTGCCTGTCACTCCCCTACTTGTGCTCTCTCTCTCTGTGTCAAATAAATAAAATCTTAAAAAAAAAAAATAAAAGATTTTATTTATCCATTTGACAAAGAGAGAGAGAGAGCACAAGCAGGGGGAGTGGCAGGCAGAGGGAGAAGGAGAAGCAGGCTCCCCGCTGAGCAGGGAGTCCAATGCAGGGCTCCATCCCAGGACCCTGGGATTATGACCTGAGCCAAAGGCAGTTAACCAACTGAGCCACCCAGGTGCCCCTAAACAAAACTTTCATAAATAAAATATATAGTAATTGAAATTGAAAATGAACAAACTTAATGGACAACCTGCCTTATACCAGATCAGACATTTCAGAAAAAGGAAAAAAAAATCAACTGGAAGATACATTTGAGGAAATTATATAGATGCAGCTCAGAGAGAGAGTTTTTTTTTTTAATGTAAAAAAGAAGGTAAGACAAATAAAGGATAGGATGAGACCTAACATACATGGATTTAGGATTCCTGTAGGAGATAAAGAAACAATGATGGAATTTTCCCCAACTGATGAAAAATACCAATCATTGATCAGGAAGTCCAACAAATCACAAACAGAATAAATGAGTAGTAACTGACACCTAGATATATTATCCTTAGACTGGAGAACACCAAGTACAAAGAGAAAACACCAAAATAAGCCAGAGAGAAAGGCACATTATCTCCCCAAAATGGACAGCTAGGCTGAGAGCTAATCTCTTAATAGCAATAAGGGCAATAAGAGCCACAAGGCCAAGGGGATGATGGCTTCAATGCACTGACAAAAATAACAGTCAGCTGTAACTGAAGATGAAGCTAAGAGGTCTTTCAAGACTGAGGGCACAATAAAGGTGTTTTCAGATAAGTAAAAATTGAAAGAATTTGCTGCTAATATTGTTGTTCATTAAAGAACTATATTGAGAAAAAGCCAAAGTAATCCCAGATGGAAGTTCTGAGACATATGGGTTATGTGTACATTAATGTGCCTATGTGGGCAAATCAAAAAAAGACTATTGACTGCATAATACAATAATAACAATCACTTGTAATGTTAAAAATTAAGAGAGAACTAACAGGAAGGAGTTTAGATCTGCATACAAAAAAAGATCAATGTTCAGTATAATACTAATTTGCATATAATGTAAAATCAAACCACAACTGAGTATCTATGAAGAAATTAAAACCTGGTAAACAATTACAATCATCTTTTTCTAATTAAATATTCCATTGCTGACATGTTTATTTATTTTGTCATCTGTCAGCAACCCCTAACATGTAGACTATGACAAGAACTTACGTCCTGAGTGTTAACACCAATTTATAGGGAAAACTGAAATTGATGATCCTAATATTTTCTATAAATCACAAAAAGTTTTTGAAGGTTAATGAGTTAGTTCTTCAATCCACTTTATGAAACTCCAGTGTTTAGCAGAAGTGAGAGAATTACTTGGCATATTATATTCTAAACATGTATTTATTTAGTGATCCAACATTCTTGAGCACTGAAGTGAGTGGCATTTTACCACTCTGAGCTTCAGAGGGGAGCCACATGTCATGTCCTAAGAGGGAGCTGTGTCCAAACTGGACTACTGTGTGACCCTGTCTACGTTGAGAAAGAAGCCAAGATTGAGGAGATCCAGAGTAGAAACCATAAGTAAACATGGTTTGTGAAGATGGAGTGAGTGTTCTCCTCTTGAAAAATAATTCACTCAGTAGGTATTATTGAGTGCGATTAGATGTCATGCACTTTCCTGGGTGCTAAATTGTAAATAGGAATACGACATGCTCTATACCTTTCTTAGCCTTGGAAAGTGATAAATACAGAATTGTACTAGGTTATTAAGAATCTGATGATAGTTTACAATTCTCATGTGTTTCCCACTGAGAAGAGCGTACCAAGATATAGTTTTTCTATGAGAAGTTATTATGCACCACCATAATATGCCTCCTGATGTGAGGCACTGAAAAGAATACATTACTTCTCTGAAATCTCTACCAAAAGTGTATAACCTGAATGGAATAACTAGGAAACATCTGACAAACCCAAATGGAGGGACTTTCTATAATATATTGACATGTGGTCTTCAAAAGCACCAATATCATAAAAGACAAGAAGAGTCAGAGGAACTGTTCCAGACTAAAAGAGACTAGAGAAATATGACAACCACATGCAACACAGGATCCAAACTTTCTTTTGCTATAAAGGACATTATTAAGATAATTGACAAAATCTGAATAAGGTCCGTAGATTATAATGGCATTGTTTCGATGCTAATTTTCTGATTTTATCATTGTGGTTGTGTAAAAGAATCTCTTTCCTCCCAGGAAATACATTAAGTATCTGGGCTAAGGAGCATCGCGTCTGCAACTTACTCTCAAATGGTTTAAGAAAAAAAGATAACGAGAGAGAAAGTTAAAGCAAATGTGGCAAAATGTTAACATTTGAGGAATCAGGACAAAAGACATGGGAATTCTTTGTGCTCTTAATGCAACTTACATTAAAAATTAGGTAAAAGAACATAACATGCAAGACTTAAGGGGTAAGATGTAGCAATCACTGGAACCAAATTAAGTTCATTTAAAGATGGGGTAAACACCAGGTTTGCTCTCTGAAAGTAGTTTCCATATCAGATTTAACTTTTTTTCTGAAACTTTCATTTTTATGTTCCATAAAAGCAAACCAAATTTCCAAATTCCCCACCAGGTGTGCATGTTACATGTTTGGACTGGTGTGCGTTGTTCTTATTTGTCCTGAACCTGGTTTTCAAAATGACTTTGAAGAGTGAGACTGAGCCATCTACAAAAAGATAATGGTGATCTAGTTGCTGGTCTTCTGTGTGACCTCTTTCCATTGACCAGCTTAAAAATCAATCCAGTTTGATTTAGCTTTCACACATATGTTAAGAAAATCAATTTCTGCTTCCCCATCTAATATAGTAATACGCAGTAATACAAAGAGTAGGTTTGCACAGTAATAAAAAAAAATTTTTTTAAATGGAACCTCAGCAACAGGGCTCCCATTATTCAATTCTTTAAAAAATTCTTTTAAAATAATTTTTATTTTTAATTGAAATATATTTGATAAATACATTGTATAAATTTAAGGTGTACAACATGATAATTTGATACATTTATATATTGTAATATGATTGCCATTGTAGCAATAATTAGCACCTCTATCACATTACCTAATCATCCTCTCTTTTTAGTGATTGGAATCATTAAGTTCTAGTCTCTTGTCAAGATTAATGATTATAATACAATACTGTTGTCTTTTAGGTTCTTTTAATGGCTCATTCATGAGGGCCTGATCTCAGCTACTAGGCCTGGCTCTCCAAAATAACCACTAAACTGTTAAAAAACCATTAAAAACCACTAAAACTGCTAAAAAGCAGTTTCATATGCCTAAGAAATTGCATTGTTGAGATGATGCTCTTGTAAGACTCCCTGGTTCTTCTGCCAACACCCTGAGATGAAGTTTCTTGAAATAGAGGTTGGAGGCTTTTTTCTACCTCCAGTAATGTCCTGGCCATGCTCCAAAACAGAGCCTGGACCCAGCAGATGTTGCTACTGGCCAAATCCCACCCCCCCCTTTTTTTTTTAGGGCAAACATGGGAGCAATTTAAAAGAGGTGTCACCTGGCTTTTCTAGCCAATAATCTTGGAAAGAAGGAGCTAGTTTGCCTAATGCTTAGAATGGTTTTAGTTGTCAGACCTTTCACATGTTAAAGTAGTTTGATCTGCAGCACCTGCTCATTTGCAGAGGTTCACTGAGATTTTTTTCAAGTGCTTTTATTCTCTTCTTTCTGAATTGAGGAATTAATAGTAGTGATGGATTTAAGCATTAGGCTGAATTTATGCTAAGAAAATAAAGCAGATGTTTCTCCATCTCACTGGACGTTGTGGTAAAGAGAACCCCTCCAGAATCTTCTGCAGGTTTTAATTAGTTATTTGACTCTAGAAATCATGTTAGGAATTTGGTTGTAATCTAGAGGCTTGGATGGGCCTTTTACAAAAGGTTACTACAGGCCACTCATGTTTTCTAACAGTACTAGATTAGAAAAGAACCCACAGAACTTCCTGCTCAGAAAGGGCTGGGCATTTTCTCTCTTTCTTGGGTCTTCTACTTTGTTCTGAAAGCGTGCATTAACCATAGTGGGGGATTCACGGGAATACTTAGAAATTATATGATTTTTTTTTTCAAAGCCTGAATTTCTTTTAATATTTAATCTTTCCTCACAATGGCTCTGAAGAGTAAGCATGTTTTACAGGATCCCTTTTCTAAAAGCTGGTAAACTCAGGCCAGGGAAGGGCAGAGTTGATTAGTCACTGAGGGCCACAGCAATGCCTCATTAGCATGGCATGTCACTGCAATCCTTAACTCTGGGCTGCCGGTTTCCCGCTCCCGTGAATCACAGCCACACTCAGCCATTTCTCGATGGGAGGCTCAAATTCCTGGGCTCTGTTTTTACCCTGCCCTCCTGCTGTTTACTGAACAGTCGTTCCAAATCCTCAAGCCTGGAGACTGAAGCATCTGTTATTCTAAATCAGGCCCAGGTGTAGCAGGAAGGACTGAATCAGATGGCTCGGCGCCCATCCATACCCGCCTGGCTCCTGTTTCCAAATCAACTCTGACAATCTCCTGACACTTAGAGGCTGTTGCTTTTTATATGGGGCTTACCAAAGACTAGAAATTGAAGATAAATCTTCTAGAATTACTTAAAAAATAAGAGAAGGGAGAAGGAAAATATTCAGGATGCCTAAGAAGTTATAACTGCAAATAATGGCTTCCAAACATGGGTTGGGCTGGGTATTTACCCAAAAGAATTGAAAAATAGGGACTTGAACAGATATTTCTACACCAATGTTTATAGTGGCATTATTCACAATAGTTAAAAGGTAGAAACAACCCAAATGACATTGGGATGAATGGGTAAACAAGATGTGGTATATTCATAGAATGGACTATTATTCAACGTGAAAAGGAGTGAAATTCTGACACATGCTATAACCTAGGCTAACCTTAAAGACATTATGCTAAGTGAAATAAGCCTGGCACAGAGAAATACTGTATAATTCCACTTATATGAGGTACCTAGAGTAGTCCAATTCATAGAGCCAGAAAGTAGAATGGGGGCTGCCAGGGGATTGGGGGATAGACAATGGGGACTTAGTGTTTAATGAGAATAGAGTTTCAGTTTTGCAAGATGGAAAAGTTCTGGAAATGAATGGTAGTGATAGTTGCACAGCAACGGAATGTACTTAATGCCTCTAAACTGATCTAAAAATGGCTAAAATGGTAAATTTTATGTTATGTGTATTTGCCACATTAAAAAAAAAAATGGATTAAGGAACAAAGGGATAGTATTCTAGCCAGTCACGTAAATGGCAGAGGCAGGCTTTCTGTTTCTCAAATAATCTTTATTTTCCTTTGGCTATTTGAGATACATTTTAGAAAGAAATTAGGATTAATAAAAGGAACTGAGTAATGTCCATTTAATGAGTGGTTCAGGGTGTTTCAACCAGATTGTGTACTTTGGCAACTGAACATTTGGGGCAGACAGAAGTGTTATGCTGTAAGCAGGAAATAAAAGTCCCTTGTGTGTGCACAAAATGACACTTTACTTAGAGCCTGGGGAAAATCTGCTAATATTATCTGCTAAAGGCATAAGACAGAATCTTCCCACACTAAGCCCAAAGTATTCAAAAGGCTGTCACCAGGTAATTTTTTTTCCTCTTCTGGGCAGATTGCCTCACTTCTAGCTTTTCTTTTTCCTAACTTTGCTTTCAGATATCACCATCTTTTTCCTTTCAAAGGCTCTACCTCTAGCATCTGAGTCATTACAGCCATTTAAGTCATATTTCTTTCATCATTTACTACAGACCATAGTGCTAAGTCTTCTGTGTGTACCAATAAGTACAAGACAAGGTTTTGGGTCTCAGGGACTTATATCTTAGACAGGAATGAAAGCCACATGTATACAGAAAGGTAACTAACAATGTCAGTGCTGAAAGTGAGATACACATACTCATGTGTTACTAATGCTCCCAGAGGAAAAAGTGTATTGTCAAATGGGAAGCATTAAAGGAGACAGACCAAGGAACCATGTACCTGGAATGATGACAGATGGGTTGGTTCCAGCAACAGGACAATATAATGCATGTCCTCAAAGTCTGGGGTCTCCGCCTGACATTGGGAGACAATGAATAACACACTTTGGTTAGAACAAAGTGTACTTCTGAGAAGTAGAAGATAAGGTAGGAAATAGGAACTGCTAGCAGTCAAAAAATTGTGGGTCCTAATAACCAAGGATATTGTCTGGAGGGAAATGGTTAGCTGTTGTTGTGGTTAACTTTTCATTTTGGAACATGTCAAAAGTATGGAAAAGTATATGTAAGCCCCAATGAACCCACAAACCAGGCTCCACAGATAGCTGTTTTGTCAAATCCTCTTTCATCTATTTTCCTACCCACTTTCCCTTGTCTCGTGTTATTTTGAAGCAAATCCCAAACATCAGAAAAAGTGGAGTTCATAAGCATTGTTGAAATGTTTAAAACTGCTGCTGGTAATTTAGGAATATAAATTTTGAAATCTAAATGCCTGTTTTCTACAAATTGTAAAAATATAGACACTCCCTGTGCTGCCAAACTGCACATCATCAGGGTGTGTGCGCAGTGAGGTATGTGGACATGTTTAATGCAGGAGGGTGTAGTGTCCAGGAAGGCTTCCCAGTCCTCTATGAAATATTTAGATCTTTTTAAAAGATTTATTTATTAATTTGAGAGAGAGAGAGCTTGAGCAGGGGGTGGGGCAGAGAGAGAGGGAGAGAGAGAATCCTTGAGCAGACTCCCTGCTGAGAGCAGAGCTGGATGTGGGGCTCAGTCCTAGAACCCTGAGATCATGACCTGAGCCAAAACCAAGAGTCGGCCATTTAACCAACTGAGCCACCAAGGTGCCCCAAAATATTTAGACTTTAAAATTCTTAATAAAACTCAAAATAAGAAAAGTTTGTTTGTGTCCCTAAAAGGAAAATGTGTGTACACACACACATACACACAATCACATAATCACAATATCATTATCACACCTAAAGTATCAGCAATGATTCCTTAATATCATCAAATATTCAGTGTTCAAATTTCCCCCATTTTCTCATATTTCTAAATAGTTTGTTTTTTCAAAACAGAGTCCAAGTTAGGTTCATGCATTTCAATTGGTTATGTGTTAAGTCTCTTAACTGATAGGTTTCTCCCCCAATTACTCCATCAAAAAAAAATTTTTTATAGCTTCCATTTATTTATTTATTTTAAAAAGTTTTATTTATTTATTTGAGAGAGAGAAAGCTAGAGACAGAGCATGAACAGAGGGGGAGGGGGATGGGGAGGGGCAGAAGGAGAGAGAGAAGCAGATTCCCCACTGAGCAGGGAGCCTGATGCCAGGCTTGATCCCGGACCCTGAGATCATAACCTGAGCTGAAGGCAGACACTTAACCAACTGAGCCTCCCAGGTGCCCTATAGCTTCTATTTATTTGTTGAAGAAATTGGTTCATTCTTCCTTTAGAGTTCCCACAGTCAAGATTTTGCCAACTGTAGCCCTATGGTGTCATTTATCATGTTCTTCTGTCTCCTTATTTCCTGGAAATTGGTATTGGTATCTATAGGCTTAATTATATTCAGGTTCCATTTTGCCAAGAACACTTCATAAGTGGTATTCTGTACTTTTATCAGGAAACCCGTAATATCTGTTGTTTGTACCTATAAGTGTGAAGTTTGCAGTTATTGAAGATGGGTCTCCAGATCCACTATTTTAAGTGTTGTCAAATGGTTATCTTCTAATTCTATCATTCTCTCTTCAATTATTAGCTGGAATACTTCTGTAAAGAGAAACTTCTCATCAACTATTCAGTTACACTGAGATATAGTTCATATGGGAAAAGAAGGATAAATGCATGGGTTTTACCCTTTTATTTGCCAATTTTCCAAACAACAAAATGGTTTCCTAGAATCTTCCAAAGGTGCCCAGGGAATGGAATTTTAAAGATATCTTTATGAACTGTGAGCTTTAACATATTTAATGTTTTTCAATCCTCCCTAATTATTTTTTGATGCTCTAATTTTAATAACCAATTTGAGAGGGTCTTTCTGACCTTTAGTTGGCTCTCAAGTTGGCTAATAACTCATTTTGACACAACTCTAGTAGTCGCTGTTACTTCTTTGCTTTCTAATATAACAATATGTTCCAAATTCATTTTGTACATTTCCTTCCCCATACCTGGAATTGGACACTTTTCTAAAGAAACCGAGTTTTGTTTTCGTGAGAAATGCCATAGAGACATCTATGGTGCACATTACTTTTGGGTCTTTCATTGTTTCTAGGCTTTTCAGAGGACAGTGTTACAAAATCCATTAAAAAAAATAAAACATACTACTGACTGTGAGACTTAAATCAGTTTGATTCACTTCTCTGAGTCTCAGCTTTCTCATCAGCAAAATAAAGATGAATAATACCTACCATCATAGGCTTGTTACGGGAATTTAACAAGATAGTATATGCTAAGTTTAACTTGATGTCCTTCTACACAGCTTGAAATGCAATTCATAGACCTGCTTAATCTTAGAACCCTTACACGCTATTGGGAGGTAGCACCCTCGAGGTCTAGTCTGTTCTCTTCCAAAACACTATCCCTTCCTCCTGTTACACACAGACTATCCCTCATAATAATGGGGGTCATTAGGGAACGTATCTTTGACCTATCTTCTTTTGGGGTACAGCCCACAGTGGATGGATGGGTTGGATAGTTAAGAAGACACTAAAGCTGAAAAGACTTACTCTAGTATCTTCCATATCCTAAGCCTAGAACTGTCAGCTCCCCCCATCCTTAACTCCTTGCCGACTAAAGTTCTATTGACCAATTTTTCTTCTCTTCAACTCAAAATATCTTGTTTCATCATTCTTCTAAAACATTCAAGAGATGACTGGCCCATTCTTAGTGAGATCAAGATTTTTTTAGTACTGACTATGCTGTGAAGTAGCTGGCATTTTCTCTTTAAAAGAGAATGTAAAAATCAATGTAACATCAACAAAGGCCCCTTTCTGGCAGAGCACCCTGCCCCAGAAGTCCAGACAGAACAGAGGGCTGGTAGGGTGGAGGTGAGGGTCACACCTGGGAGGAAGAAAAGGATGCAAGTCAAGGGCCCATCTCAGGATGACATCCATTCAGTATCTGATCCCAGTGGTGAGACAGGTGGCCTGTGATTTTTAGATGCCTCATTGCCAGGTCCTTACCCCTATCCCTTATCTTCAACCAGTCATAACTAATCATGTTGCTTCACTTTTCCCACTTACTGTGTAGACTCTGGGTTTGGATCACCAAATAGAATTCTCACAGAATTTTAAAAATTATAGCACCATTCCATTAATTTTGACTTGAAGGGATTCTGAACTAAAACCGGAACTGTAGACATTATACCTCCCGGTATATGCAGAAAGAAGTTTTTAGCATCACTTATGTAGTATTCTTGCCGTAAAAATGTAACCTAAACTTAATCAAACCTGTGGAACTAGCTACCACCTTTCTTCCAGGAAATAGCAAGGAACAGTGAGACAATTTAAATGACACCATGAGGATGTCATCAATCATTCCAGAATGTGGAAAACACAGGATAAATGACCAGGTTCCCCTGAATTAATACCATAAAAAGGAGGGGAAGGATGATTATAAAAGAGATTTAAGGAACAAATTAGCCAAATGCAATATGTGGAATTTGTTTGGATCCTGATTCCACCAAAACACCTGTAAAAATAGGTTTTTAAGACAATATGTACATTATGAAAGAAGTATTTGCAAATTTTGTTAGATATGACAATACTATGGTGATTATGTTTCTTAAAAATTTTACAGATGCATACTGAAGTATTTACAGAAAAAAGTGGCATGATAGGAGAGATTTGCTTTAAATGTTCTGAAATAAAACAAAATACCAGTATTGTGTGAAAAAAGATAAAAATAATATGAGCAAAATGCTGGTATTTTGAAGCTGGGTGATGGGTTTATGGAGGTTTATTACTTTATTACTTTATTACTTTTTACTTCTTATATGTTTTAAATTTTCCATAATAAAGAGTTTTTAAAACATAAAAAAGTAAAAATAAGTGAGAGAGAAGAAGGGAGGGAAGCTTTCACAATATAATAACCTAGGTGAGCAGGGAAGGTGACTTGCACTCTGGTTCTGTCAGTGAAGTGGTGAGAACTGAATGATTCAGGATATATTTTGGGGGAGTGATTCCTAAGTTTTTGGGAGGATGGCTACGGGAGGATGGTTATGAACTTGTTGAGAGGAAAACTGGGAGAGGCAGCACTCAGAAGTTCAGGTTTGGCCATACTGAGTTTGAGGTGGCGTTTGGAAGTGTCAATCCACAGTTGGACGTCCATCTGCGCAGCTCGGAGGAGATGATGGACCTGGGGGTGCACCTCAGGAGCCATCAGCCACGGAGGCTATTTAAGGCCACAGGATCAAATAAGGTCACTAGGGGAGAGAGCATGGTCAAAGGGGAGTAGTCCGTGTTAAGTTAGAATGTTCCAGATCTAAGATGAGCACTAAGAAACCATGTGCAAAGTTTCTCTAAGGCAAAAAAAGAAAATCAGGTTTTTGCAGTGACCATATTCGAACCACAGGAGCTATGAATTGGCTCCAAGATCTCTTTAACCCCAAGAGCATCTAGAACACTGTTGCTGGGGAAGTTGCAGTAATGCTTCCTCATTGCAGCCTCGGACTGGAATTTATTATTTTTTTTTACATTTTTTAAATTTTATTATGTTATGTTAATCACCATACATTACGTCATTAGTTTTTGATGTAGTGTTCCATGATTCAATGTTTGCGTATAACACCCAGTGCTCCATTCAGTATGTGCCCTCTTTAATACCCATCACCAGGCTAACCCATCCCCCCACCCCCTCTTCCCTCTAGAACCCTCAGTTTGTTTCTCAGAGTCCATAGTCTCTCATGGTTTGTCTCCCCCTCCAATTTCCCACCTTCATTTTTCCCTTCCTGCTATCTTCTTCTTCTTCTTCTTTTTTTTTTTAACATATAATGTATTATTTGTTTCAGAGGTACAGGTCTCTGATTCAACACTCTTACACAATTCACAGTGCTCACCATAGCACATACCCTCCCCAATGTCTATCACCCAGCCACCCCATCTCTCCCACCCCCCACCACTGCAGCAACCCTCAGTTTGTTTCCTGAGATTAAGAATTCCTCATGTCAGTGAGACTATATGATACATGTCTTTCTCTGATTGACTTATTTCGCTCCACATAATACCCTCCAGTTCCACCCACGTTGTTGCAAATGGCAAGATTTCATTCCTTTTGATGGCTGCATAATATTCCATTGTATATATATACACCACCTCTTCTTTATCCAGTCATCTGTCGATGGACATCTTGGCTCTTTCCATAGTTTGGCTATTGTAGACATTGCTGCTATAAACATCGGGGTGCATGTACCCCTTCGGATCCCTACATTTGTATCTTTGGGGTAAATACCCAGTAGTGCAATTGCTGGGTTGTATGGTACCTCTATTTTCAACTTTCTGAGGAACCTCCATACTGTTTTCCAGAGTGGCTGCACCAGCTTGCATTTCCACCAACAGTGCAGGAGGGTTCCCCTTTCTCTGTATCCCCGCCAACATCTGTCGTTTCCTGACTTGTTAATTTTAGCCATTCTGACTGGTGTGAGGTGGTATCTCATTGAGGTTTTGATTTGGATTTCCCTGATGCTGAGCGATGTTGAGCACTTTTTCATGTGTCTGTTGGCATTTGGATGTCTTCTTTGGAAAAATGTCTATTCATGTCTTCTGCCCATTTCTTGATTGGATCATTTGTTCTTTGGGTGTTAAGTTTCATAAGTTCTTTATAGATTTTGGATACTAGCCCTTTATCTGATATGTCATTTGCAAGTATCTTCTCCCATTCTGTGGGTTGTCCTTTGGTTTTGTTGACTGTTTCTTTTGCTATGCAAAAGCTTTTTATCTTGATGAAGTCCCAATAGTTCATTTTTGCCCTTGCTTCCCTTGCCTTTGGCGCTGTTTCTAGGAAGAAATTGCTGCGGCTGAGGTCGAAGAGGTTGCTGCCTGTGTTCTCCTTTAGGATTTTGATGGACTCCTGTCTCAAATTTAGGTCTTTCAACCATTTGGAGTCTATTTTTGTGTGTGGTGTAAGGAAATGGTCCAGTTTCATTCTTCTGCATGTGGCTGTCCAATTTTCCCAACACCATTTGTTGAAGAGACTTTTTTCCATTGGACATTCTTTCCCGCTTTGTCAAAGATTAGTTGACCATAGAGTTGAGGGTCCATTTCTGGGCTCTCTATTCTGTTCCATTGATCTATGTGTCTGTTTTTGTGCCAGTACCATACTGTCTTGATGATGACAGCTTTGTCATAGAGCTTGAAGTCCGGAATTGTGATGCCACCAGCTTTGCTTTTCTTTTTCAATATTCCTCTGGCTATTCAGGGTCTTTTCTCATTCCATACAAATTTTAGGATTATTTACTCCATTTCTTTGAAAAAAGTTGATGGTATTTTGATAGGGATTGCATTAAATGTGTAGATTGCTCTAGGTAGCACTGACATCTTCACAATATTTGTTCTTCCAATCCATGAGCATGGAACATTTTTCCATTTCTTTGTGTCTTCCTCAATTTCTTTCATGAGTATTTTATAGTTTTCTGAGTACAGATCCTTTGCCTCTTTGGTTAGATTTATTCCTAGGTATCTTATGGTTTTGGGTGCAATGGTGAATGGGATCGACTCCTTAATTTCTCTTTCTTCTGTCTTGTTGGTGTATAGGAATGCCACTGATTTCTGTGCATTGATTTTATATCCTGCCACTTTACTGAATTCCTGTCTGAGTTCTAGCAGTTTTGGGGTGGAGTCTTTTGGGTTTTCCACATAAAGTATCATATCCTCTGCAAACAGTGAGAGTTTGACTTCTTCTTTGCCGATTTGGATGCCTTTGATTTCTTTTTGTTGTCTGATTGCTGTGGCTTGGACTTCTAATACTATGTTGAATAGCAGTGCTGATAGTGGACATCCCTGCTGTGTTCCTGACCTTAGGGGGAAAGCTCTGTTTTTCTCCATTGAGAATGATATTCGCTGTGGGTTTTTCATAGATGGCTTTTATGATATTGAGGTATGGACCCTCTATCCCTATACTCTGAAGAGTTTTGATCAAGAAAGGATGCTGTACTTTGTCAAATGCTTTTTCTGCATCTACTGAGAGGATCATATGGTTCTTGTTCTTTCTTTTATTAATGTATTGTATTACATTGATCGATTTGTGGATGTTGAACCAACCTTGCAGCCCAGGGATAAATCCCACTTGGTCATGGTGAATAATCCTTTTAATGTACTGTTGGATCCTATTGGCCAGTATTTTGGTGAGAATTTTTGCATCCATGTTCATCAAGGATATTGGTCTGTAATTCTTTTTGATGGGGTCTTTGGTTTTGGGATCAAGGTGATGGTGGCATCATAAAACAAGTTTGGAAGTTTTCCTTCCATTTCTATTTTTTGAAACAGTTTCAGAAGAATAGGTATTAATTCTTCTTTAAATGTCTGGTAGAATTCCCCTGGGAAGCCATCTGGCCCTGGGCTTTTGTTTGTTGGGAGATTTTTGATGACTGCTTCAATTTCCTTAGTGGTTATAGGTCTGTTCAGGTTTTCTATTTCTTCCTGGTTCAGTTTTGGTAGTTGATACAACTCTAGGAACGCATCCATTTCTTCCAGGTTATCTAATTTGCTGGCGTAGAGTTGCTCATAATATGTTCTTATAATTGTTTGTATTTCTTTGGTGTTGGTTGTGATTTCTCCTCTTTCATTCATGATTTTATTTATTTGGGTCATTTCTCTTTTCTTTTTGATAAGTCTGGCCAGGGGTTTATCAATCTTATTAATTGTTTCAAAGAACCAGCTCCTAGTTTCGTTAATCTGTTCTACCGTTCTTTTGGTTTGTATTTCATTGATTTCTGCTCTGATCTTTATTATTTCTCTTCTCCTGCTGGGTTTAGGTTTTATTTGCTGTTCTTTCTCCAGCTCCTTTAGGTGTAGGGTTAGGTTGTGTACTTGAGACCTTTCTTGTTTCTTGAGAAAGGCTTGTATTGCTATATACTTTCCTCTTAGGACTGCCTTTGCTGCATCCCAAAGATTTTGAACAGTTGTGTTTTCATTTTCATTTGTTTCCATGAATTTTTTAAATTCTTCTTTAATTTCCTGGTTGACCCATTCCTTCTTTAGTAGGATGCTCTTTAGCCTCCATGTACTTGAGTTCTTTCTGACTTTCCTCTTGTGACTAAGTTCTAGTTTCAAAGCATTGTGGTCTGAAAATAGGCAGGGAATGATCCCAATCTTTTAGTACCGGTTGAGACCTGATTTATGACCTAGGATGTGATCGATTCTGGAGAATGTTCCATGGGCACTAGAAAAGAATGTGTTCTGTTGTTTTGGGATGGAATGTTCTGAATATATCTGTGAAGTCCATGTGGTCCAGTGTGTCATTTAAAGCCTTTATATTCTTGTTGATCTTTTGCTTAGATGATCTGTCCATTTCAGTGAGGGGGGTGTTAAAGTCCCCCACTATTATTGTATTGTTGTCGATGTGTTTCTTTGCTTTTGTTATTAATTGCCTTATATAATTGGCTGCTCCCATGTTAGGGACATAGATATTTACAATTGTTAGATCATCTTGTTGGATAGACCCTTTATGTAGGATATAGTGTCCTTACTCATTGCTGATTACAGTCTTTGGTCTAAAATCTAATTTGTCTGCTATAAGGATTGCCACCCCAGCTTTCTTTTGGTGTCCATTAGCATGGTAAATGGTTTTCCACCCCTTCACTTTCAATTTGGAGGTGTCTTTGGGTCTAAAATGAATCTCTTGCAGACAGCATATCGATGGGTCTTGTTTTTTTATCCAATGTGATAGCCTGTGTCTTTTGATTGGGGCATTTAGCCCACTTACATTCAGATTAACTATTGAAAGATAGGAATTTAGTGCCATTGTATTGCCTGTAAGGTGACTGTTACTGTATATTGCCCGTGTTCCTTTCTGGTCTATGTTACTTTTAGGCTCTCTCTTTGCTTAGAGGACCCCTTTCAAGATTTCTTGTAGGCCTGGTTTTGTGTTGCAAATTCCTTTAGTTTTTGGTTATCCTGGAAACTTTTTATCTCTCCTATTTTCAATGACAGCCTCGCTGGATATAGTATTCTTGGCTGCATATTTTTCTCATTTAGTGCTCAGGATATATCATGCCAGTCCTTTCTGGACTGCCAGGTCTCTGTGGATAGGTCTGTTGTCAATCTAATGTTTCTTCCATTGTAGGTTACAGATCTCTTATCTCAAGCTGCTTTCAGGATTTTCTCTTTTTCTCTGAGACTCCTAAGTTTTATTATTAGATGTTGGGGTGTTGACCTATTTTTATTGATTTTGAGGGGGGTTCTCTGTGTCTCCTGGATTTAGATGCCTGTTTCCTTCCCCAAAATAGGAACGTTTTCTGCTATAATTTGCTCCAATATACCCTCTGCCCCTCTCTCTCTTTCTTCTTCTTCTGGGATCCCAATTATTCTAATATTGTTTTGTCTTATGGTATCACTTATCTCGAATTCTGCCCTCGTGATCCAGTAGTTGTTTATCTCTCTTTTCTCAGCTGCTTTATTTTCCATCATTTGGTCTTCTATATTACTAATTCTCTCTTCTGCCTCATTTATCCTAGCAGTTAGAGCCTCTATTTTTGATTGCACCTCATTAATAGCCTTTTTGATTTCGACTTGGTTAGATTTTAGTTCTTTTTTTTCTCCAGAAAGGGTTTCTCTAATATCTTCCATGTTTTTTTCAAGCCTAGCTAGTATCTTTAAAATCGTCATTCTGAACTCTAGTTCTGACATGTTACTAATGTCCATATTGATTAGGTCCCTGGCAGTCAGTATTGCCTCTTGTTATTTTTTTTGAGGTTATTTTTTCCATCTTTTCTTTTTTGGACTAGAATTTAAAGCTGAGGCCAGCACGCCACTTTCCAAAGAAATGGAACTGTTATCCAAACCTGGACTCTGTTTCCTGCCCTGTTTCCTCAGCCACTTGTCAATATTTGATTTCCAGATCACAGGACCCCTTCCACTGCCAAGGTCCAGATCCCATCACTTAGAACAAACAGAAGAGGAAGTCAGCAGAAACCGCTCTGCTCACACTGTCAGCTTTTAGGGACTTTTCCCTGGTTGGTTTGCTTCTGCTCTTCCCCACTCCCAAGAATAGCAATGCAATGCTAACTCTGAACAGCTTTTGTTTGCTTCCCGTACTGTGTGGCCCCAAAGGACAATGCCTCCATTCACAAGCCAGTGGGATCCTAAATGTCAGAGTGAATGCTAGTGGCGAGGTTACTCTTCAATCCACTGGTAAAATTCTTCCACTGGCCTTTTATTTGTAATGCACCTCTTCATGGGTGCAATGAATTTAATTCCTTGCAGACTGTTTTTGAGTCTCCATTGCCAAGAGAGTGCAGGGGTAATCTTGCAAGATGTAGAGACAGGTAGGAAGAAGGCAATAGGAGTAGGACTGGCATTGCAAATCCTCACCAGTCTGGTCAGTAATTTCAACTACCTGTCCTACAGCCACAAAAGGATTGGGCACCCAGCCTCTTCTGGCCAAATCCCTCATGGGAGACGCCTAAAATGCACCCTTTCAGCCTGAGATTTTGTTCTCTGTGTAAAGCCAAGTGCTGCTGCCATTAGTAAATGAGACCATACTTTATTAAAACAAACCCAGGTCCTCCCAAGTTTATATCCAAAAGGAGACTTTCCAGGTGAGGATGGCATGCTAACCCTCCGGGGATTGGTGCACTGACAGGTGGGAGGGTCATGGTTCTCTGCCTGGAGCCTGGGTGTACACATAGGAAGTCCAGTGTGAGTGTTACAACTATTTGATTATGGCTGTCACCCCATGCTAGCTCCCAGAGGTTCACTGTTCTCATTTTAAACTCTCCGCTCCCAGTGCGGATAAAACTCTTCTTGCCGGCAGAAAGGCTGCAGCATTTGAAAAAACTTGACTAAGACACAAGGGAGAACCAGAGGGATCTGAAGTCAAAGGAAATCTGAAGCCCGACATCAGCTGCATAGGGCACTAGGACATAGGATGGGATGGGGTTGGCACCCCATCCAGGCTACTTCCTACTTCTTGACCTCTGACCTTCCCTCCTCAGGCATCTTGTCTCCTGAGGGAGACCTCACTGGGCATGCTCCCTAGGTTACTTCCTATCAGTTGGTTATATTTCTGGTCTCCTTTCAGGTGACTGACCCTCATATTTCAGTTAGGCACCAGGGTGAGGATTTTACTTTGGACACAAACTGCAAGGGGGACAGTGCCAGAAAAATCAGTCATCTAGATAAGTAATAGTTTGATTTAATATTTTTTAAAAAGATTTTATTTATTTATTTGACAGAAAGAGAGCACAAGCAGGGGGAGTGGCAGGCGGAGGGAGAGGTTCTACAGGCATGTCCTTATCATCTAGTCCTTTTCTAACCCTTTAGCTAGTGTAGGTGGATTTCCATTACTTAGAATAAAAAAAACTCCTTGAGGCAAATTTAGTGAGCCAATAGGATAGTGGAGCCCTAGTAACATGGCTTCACTTTGTATGGCTGTCGTGGGCAATGACCATAGATTCATGAATACAGTACATGAGAAAGGTCAGAGAGGGAAGATAATATTAACAAACCAATTAGCAGGTAGAAAGCAATTCAGGGTAGTTCCAGGAGTGGTTATTTCAAGCCACTGCAGAAAGCCTGACTGGCTAACCACCATCTCTTCAGAGAATATTTCCCTGACTCCTAGACTGAGTCCCTCCAAAATTATGTAATCAAATATTTGTAAGAATGTTTTATTGTCTGTCTTCTTTGCTGGAATGGAAACACCCTGGGGGCAGGGGTCTACATCTGTTTGGTCGCCATTCGGACCCCAGTAACTAGTACAGTGGGTGACAATGCCAGGTGCTCAATACTAATTTATTAATGTAAACAAACACATGCATTGGGTAAAATAGTATCTCACTGTGATACCATGACCCCAAAGCAACCCTAGAACTTGCAAATGTTTGGTTACAAAAGACTCCCATTCTTTTTTTTTTTTTTACTAGTTTTATTAATTTAAAAAAATTTTTTTTTATTAACATATAATGTATTATTTGTTTCAGGGCAAAAGACTCCCACTCTTCACAAGTAAATATTTGTTCTTAGAATGGATACTCACAACCAATGCCTAAGTAGTACTTGTTCCTTACCAGTGCTATTAGCACTTACCTGAGTTACCATTTTGATCCTGACAACAGTTTTAAGTGGCAGTTCAGGGGAGGGCTGGGCTTCGAATCAGCCTTCCAGCCTCAGGACTACCCTCTTTGATGGAATGAATGAATTGAATGAATGCTGAAACAGAAATGATTCCATTTCAGTGTCATTAGTAACTCATACCCTATGAATAGAACACCTGAGAAAATATAAGAGGGAGACCAGAAGAGGGTTAGGGGGCCTTGGCACCTAGAGGAGGGAGGCATAGAAATATAGAAGTCACTTGCACAACTCACCAGATCTGCAGTGTTAAAGCCTAAGAACAAAACTAGACTTGCGTTTATGCCCTTCCCTCTTGAAAGCCTTTGGAGCACAGGTGTGACTCAGACTTTGAGAACACGTATCATTCCACAAACCTTCCTTGGTCACCTTACTGCACTCCGCCCCCTGTGCAAAGCCCTGTGGCCAGTGACAAGTGACCTCCATCTCTGCCCTGGAGTTGCTTACAGTCTGTTGGGGAAGGCAAACAATAAGCAAGCAAATGGGCACATAAGCAGGAATCACACATCAGAGGAATCTTAGGAAGGAAGCAGAGAGGATGAAATAATAGAGTGGCCAGGGTTGGCTTCTGAGGGAAAGCTGGCAGGATCTGTGACCATATTCTCCACGTAGTGGGAAGCCTCTGGAAGATTTTAAGTAGCAGAATGACATAGTATGATTTACATCTTTTAAAAGCATATTGCTGACTGCTTTGTGAATGGACCGGTGGGTTGGAGGATGAGAGGTAGAGATGGGACACCAGGTAGCAGTCCCAGCAACGATGGAGTCCTCGACCAGGAGAAGGGGTAGAGGCCAAGAGCAAGGTCCAGGTTGGAGATCTGTTTTGGAGTTAGCATCCTCAGGACTTACTGATGGCGTGAATGGAGAAGGCTAGGGAACAGAGTCAAGAATGAATCCTAGTTACATTTTCAAAAAGAGTTCCTATCTTTTAGACATATATACTAAAATATATTTGGGTGAAATGGTATTATGTCTGGCTGGGAGGGAGAAGTGGATAGAAGTCTTGATGAAAAAAGGCCAGCCATGTGTTGATCATCACTGAAGCCTGGTTTTGGATGTATGGGGTTCAGTATGCCATTCCTTCTTTTGTATATGAATGAAATTTTCCATCAAGCATTTTTCTTAAGAAGAAAGAACTAATGTTATATGACACTTGATCCTGCAGACACCTTTCTGAATGTACATTACTGCATTTGAACACCATATTTATCATCACCATGCCCATTTTACAGATGGGGAAGCTGAGACACATTTTAAAACTTAAGTGCCAGAACCAGGGTTCAAACTCAGGTCACCTGGCAAAAGACCCACCACATTGCATCAATTTCTGTCCAGTCTATAGAATTAGGCTCCAAGTCATTTCACATGACATTTTAATATTTTTGAGACAGTCATAGAAATATTAATATGTAACAATCTCAAAGATATTAAAATAAAATTTTAAAATAAAATAATAAAATAAAATTTTAAAAAAATTTAAAAATATACAGGGGCGCCTGGGTGGCTCAGTCAGTTAAGTATCTGCCTTCAGTCATGATCTCAGGGTCCTGGGATGGAATTTTGCAATGAGCTCCCTGTTCAGCAGGGAGCCTGCTTCTCCCTCGGCCCTTCCCCCCAGCTCATGCGCCCTCCTTCTCTCTCTCTCACACAAAAATAAATAAATAAAAATAACATACATAAAGTAGGTTCAACATGCAAAAATCCAAGAGTAACATCCAACATGTAAGGTAATATTAATACCAATATATTTCAAATGAGGCAAAGCAATATCCTTGGGCCTGTCTGCTCTTCTGACAGGAGAGTAGGCGGTAAGCTACTTCTGCTCAATGACACACCACAACGTGAACACACTGGGTGACCACTGCCCAAGAAAGAAAACCTCATCAGCTCCCAGAACCCCTATGTGCCCCTCCCAGTTCCTGCTCCACCCACCTCCTCAGAGGGAGCCAGTGGCTTGCTTTCCAACATCACCAATTAATTTTGTCTGGTTTGCGTCATGGAGTATGTTAAAAAAAAACAAATGATCCCCAGTTTCTTACTTGAACAACCTGGTGGCTTTATTGAGATGACGAACTGGTGGGAGGAACAAGTTTTAGGGGGACACCAAGGGCTATATTTTAGGATGGGTTAAGTTTGAGATGCTTATCCAAGTAGAAAGGTGAGGCAGCCAGTTGGAAATCAGAGCCTAGGGAGGGGTCTGGGTCAGGTGCAAGAGCTTATAGATGACGTGGAAAGCCAGGCTGAGATCACCTGGGCTGGAGCGCAGTTGCGAGGTCAGACCACACCCTCCAGCCCTCTGGCAGGTGTAACCCGGGGAGGCAGGCAGCAGGGCAGGTAGGAGAGCATGACCTTTGTTCTCACTGGCTGTAACTGCGTATCACCTACCAATGCTTAGATCAGTCAGGTTCTCATGGGCCACCATTTCCGGGGATCAGGATGGGTGTGTTACAAAGGCAAACCTCTCAAAAACTCAGAGATGTATGTGGTCCCACTCCTGTAGAGTGGCTGCTGTCTTAAACAGAACACCCTCTCCATCTCTGAGCCAATTCCAGAAGATGGAAGAACAAATGCTCCCCTCCCTCCAGCTAACCCGCAAACACATTAGCAGATAAGTAGTGGTTGTGACCATGTGCATTGACAAATAATGAAGGAACATACAGATGCAAGGTAATACTGAGAAACTGGCCACAGGGCAGAGCCTTTGCTTTTTCAGTGTGAGTAGCAAGACTACTCTGTTTTTAGGAGGACTTCAGACTCTTATTATCTTTAAGTTCCAAAAAAAATCCCAAACAAGTTGTCTTAGGAAGAGTATTATCTCTTATCACATGACATTCTGGAGGTGTGGTGTGACATTCAATGATGTCATCAGGGACCCAGGTTCATTCCATCGCTCTGCTCTGCCATCCTTAGACTGCTATGTTCAGGTGAATCCCCTCCAGAGCTGCGGATGTGGGCCCCCATCACAGCCAGACACTGACACTGCCTGTGGTAGGAGACCCAGGTTCTCCCTGGAGCTTCCTTTCAAGAGTAAGCAGCTTTTTCTCAAAGACCTCTGGCTCCCCACACCTCTGGCCCCCCACATGTCTCAGCCAGAAGTGGGTCAGTGAGCCCTGGTTTGGAAAGGGATCCTTATGGGGGCTGATACATAATGTATTTAATAGTCACCTTGAGTCCCTGGTAAGAGAGGGCACACAGGGGTGCCTGGGTGGCTCAGTCGATTAAGCGGCTGCCTTCGGCTCAGGTCATGATCCCAGGGTCCTGGGATCGAGCCCCGCATCGGGCTCCTTGCTCAGCGGGGAGCCTGCTTCTCCCCTGCCTGCCCTTCCCTCTGCTTGTGCGCACTTTCTCTCCCTCTCGCTCTCTCTGTGTCAAATAAATAAATAAATAAATAAATAAATAAATAAATAAAATCTTAAAAAAAAAAAAGATTTAAAAAGAAAAGAGAGGGCACACAAGGATAGCTTCTGATCCCAACCACTGAGTAAAGCAGGCCTGTGGTGCCCTTGGGCCCTCTCTGTTCAGGCTGGCTGCTTAAATCACAGGGCCTGCTCTTCTGCCATCTCAGGGAGCCCCATCAGGTTGGGTCTGTTTTTCTGCCTATTGTTCTTCCTACCAGGGCCATGAGAGATAATCACACAGAAGGAAAAGTGTTTCTCCAGTGTGCTTGAGGAAGCAAACACGGGATTCCACAGCCTGGCCTTCCAGCATCTGCGCCTGGGAATGCCTCCAACAAACTGCTGGCCCATGGTCCTTGGGGGTGGAAGGCAGAACTGGAGAAGAGGAAATAGAAACATTTCTGATGTCCCTCCCCATCCTCACCCATTGAAGCCTCCAGGAAAGATGAATAGCTGGTTTCTGGTCCCGTCGACTCGGGGAATATCATTCCTTCAGTCTGAATGATGCAAACTACTTCCTGTGGACTCAGGTCCAGCAGGAAATGTTCCACCTCTGAGGTGGCGGCCTTCCCAAGTGCTGGCTCCCACCTCCCCAGAAAGCAGCAGACAGGGAGGCTGTGGGCCCTGTGGGTGCAGAGCTGGGGGAAGGCAGGGCCCTGGCCTCCCCCCACATCCCCCTGTTTCCCGTACCTGTCCCTTTCAGCTGGCCTGGTAGACCCCCTGTGCACCTTGACAACCTAGTGCCTTACTTTTAGTAGCAGGTGTGTGGCTGCCTTCCCATGTGCAGAGCCGCTTCTTCCCAGTTATGGTCAGGAATCCACTGTTTGGGAAGGTGACCTTTCGCCAGTGTAGAAATCTTGGTCAGTCTTAGCCTGTTGCCATGTTTGTTGCCTTGCCAGGCAAGTTGTGCAAGGATCAGCAACTGATCTTGGCTAATGAGGTGTGTTGAAGGGGGCGGAGGGGTGTTGGCCGCTGGACAGCTCTGGGAAAAGGTTCCTCATTCTTTAAGGAAGGAGCACACAGGCCCTCAGCTGACCAGAGTCTACCCAAAGCTGGGGATAGGGATGTCGGCCTAAGGCAGTGCCTTGTTGAGAAGGAAGCAGGAGGGAATGGGTATCTGCCCTAGTCACTTCGGTTTCTGAAGGACCACAGGTGGTCTCTGTGCTTATAGGGTTTGGGGAAGAGACAGCCTGATTCAAAATAAGCCACGTGCCTTCCCTGTATAGTCGCTATTCCAGGTTTGCATGGGGCCCTAGGGGACCAGAACTGCCTTCTGCTCTTCCTTCAGTGCCATGACCTACCCAAGGCAGTCAGTGCTGGAACCTAGACTCAAACCTCAACAGTCTGTGTGCTTACCCATGACTATTTTAACTTTTTAAAATTACTTTAGTAAAAACCTCTACACCACGGAACCATGCTTCTCCAAACCTGAGGGTGAGTGTGAACCAACTGGGAACCATGTTGAAATTTGAGTTCCTGACTCAGTAGGTCTGGGTTTTCTTAAGAGTTGATTTCTATGGGCGCCTGGGTGGCTCAGTTGGTTAAGGAACTGCCTTCGGCTCAGGTCATGATCCCGGGGTCCTGGGATCAAGTCCCACATCAGGGTCCCCCTGCTCTGCGGGGAGCCTGCTTCTTCCTCTCCCTTTACCTGCTACTCCCCCTGCTTGTGCTCTCTCTTTCTCTGTCAAATAAATAAATAAAATCTTAAAAAAAAAGAGAGAGAGAAAGATAGAGTTGACTTCTAGAACACAACTTTCCTTTAAGAAAGATTCCCCCTCCTGTGTGTTTAAGGGAAAAGAGTGGCTACTTAGGCAGAGAGGAACTTGGAAATGCCATCACACTGATAATTAGCTCCTTGGAAGCCATGACCCCTCCCTCATTAGCATGTCATACTAGACATGATTAAAGGACAATTCTAGGATGCAGCCATTTGTTGCAAAATGGTTGTGACCTTTTCTTTGGGCAAAGCTGCAATAGTCCTAAAGCTTCCCAGAGCAAGCTCAGTTCTGGATGTTCTTTGCAGGGCACTGATGCGTGTGAATTTGATTTTTTAACTGGTTCACAAATGTAGGTGCTCATTTGGATTTTGTGGGAAACAAGTCAAGCAGATGATAAACATTCATAAGGCTTAACACAGTAATGTCTCACAGCGATGTGACAGCACACATAGTAATAGGCTTGGGAAACAGCCTAAATCACACAGATCAACAGGGGGATTTTAATCTGGGTAATTGGGAGCAATGGGTTAAGAAGCTGATAGAGTACAGTGGAGGGCAAGGTATCCCAGACATTAGTAATTTCAGGAAGCACTACCTCCCTAGGGCAGAAAGGACAAAGAAAGGATGTGAAGCCTGATATCCAAAAGCCAGGACCACCTATGTGTGCTGGAATTGGGGCTCTGGGGGAGAAGTCACTTAGTCAGAACTGAAGGACAGAGGAGACACAGCCAGAAACACTGCAAGAGCAGGGAGAATGGGGAGGGGGTACTCTGCTTCTCTCCTTTTCCTTCCTGCCAATCTCTTACCAGTTCCTCCTGTTGGCCAATCCTACCTGGAGCCTGGCAAGGGAATCTGGGAAATGAAGTCTGATAGAGCAGAGCAGGCTGAGGGCTGGGAAGGTATGAGAGCAGATGAAAAGTAACTGGCACAACCAGTCCTTCTGTGGCTCTATCTATTATATACCTAGGCATATTTAACTCCCATACAATAATGTCATTGTATCCAACTATCAGAATCAGCTCCCCTTAAGATACTCTCTCCCCTCAAAGAGAGAGACACAAAGCCCCAGCAATCTCTGGATCCACCTCAAAGTGCATACATAGTTACCTCTGTCAGATCCAGAGTAACACCAGTTCTCCTTGTCTAAAATAATAGGCAACAGATAAAGTGGATGTGTGTGTATATATAATTTTAAAACTTATTTATGTATGTTTTTATTTTTATTTATTTACTATATTTTCATCATATTTTATTATTTAAAACTACTATAGTTCTCATTTCTGTAGCTGTCATTAGGTTGATATTATCACTTTTTTTTTTTTTTTTTTACCATCCTTTCCAAATTCCCTTTGCCATCATGTAGTTGGCATTCTTTACCTGGTAGAATGACACAAATCTTTATTTCTGAGTCATGTGAGTCCTCAGTGGTCCTACCTTTAATGGACAGCTGTAGTTTTCTACTGGATTTTACTTTTGGACATTAAAGTACTAAGAAGAGCCCACTAAATCCCCTGGGTGTCAAACCTGGTCCTCTCTTATCCCCTACTATACAGAACCAACCTAATATCCCCTTGGAATTCAGGATGTATTACCCAGACTGCTCATTAAATCCCCTTCTCTATCTGCCTATTGCTTTGAGGCAGTGGTATAAGGAGGCCCCAAATTGCCATGTTTCAGCATGCGAGTCAGTAGGAACATCCCCTAGTAAAGCATTCCACCCCACCTCCTGACAACCAAAAACTCTAAACCTCTAGACCAAGTTTTCAAGAATGGTGATAGATTATCAGGTAATGGTGAGAGGGTTCTTTAACATTTCCACCCCATTGATCCCTGGACTTGTAAAATCCTGTTGTGGAAAAAATGGCACCATAAATTTCTCCCCAGCTGAAAACATTCTATAGGTAGCTTCCCTCTTCCAACATTGTTTCCCAGGTGGTCCTATAACTAAATATATATAAGATTGGGCTTAAGCAGATCCAGAAGGCACAGAGTCTTATGATACCCACTCTTGCTGCATTGCTGCCCCTCCCTTCTTCCAAACTTAAGTCTTATAGAAACTCCTTATGACCATATGAGAGGGACATAAAAACTTGGATCTGGTTTACAGATATATCCACACAACATGGTGGCACCAACAAGAAACAGACTGCTGTTGCATTCAGACCCTTTCAAGGTGGGCCTGACAGTGGTGAAATCTTCCCAATGGACAGAACTTAGAGCTCTTTGCTGAATAGGAGAGATAGCCAGAGATAAGGATCATTAGACAGTGGCTAATAGTTTGGCTGGTTGACTGGGGACTTAGAAAAAAATTGGAAGATTTATGACAAGGAGATCTGGGGAAGAGGTCTGATTTCTCAAAATGGATGGAACATGATGACGTTTGTGTCTCATCTGATAACTTCCCAATGGCATCAAGTGCAGAGAGACTTTCAAAAGTCAGGTGGACATGCTGACATTAATATGTGAATATTAGCTTTCTCCTCAGCTTGCTCAGTGGCCCATGTAAAAAGTGGCCGTAGCAAAAGGGATGATGGCTCAAAAATATGGACTATCCCTTACCAAGGTTGATCTGGCTACTGCCACTGCTGATTGCCCAATCTGCTGATGGCAGAAGTCAACACTTCTTCTCCAGTAGGGCACCAATTCCAAGAGGGTGTTGGTGACAGGCCAACATGGTGGGTATGTTGATTACATTAAACCCCTTTCCATCATGGAGGGGAAACCAATTTGTTCTCAAGATAACAGACAACTATTTTGACTGCGGACTTGCTTTCCTTTCCTGCAATGCTTCTGTTAGTCCCACTATTGATAGGCTCAAAGAATGGTCTATTTGCCATCATGGTATCTTGTAAAACCTTACTCTGACCAACGGACTCTTACACATCAAAAGAAGTAAGGCATTTATCACTTGATAATGAATTCCTGCTATGCATGCACAGCCATATGGCTTGGTGGGTCAGATAGCATCCAGTTCATGATGGCAAGTTGTACTGCCTACTAATCTGGTGTCCTCTGGTCAACCTTTCAGTCTCTACCAGAGATCAGTAGGAAACCAGCAGCTGTTTCACAAAAGCGAAAGTTACAGTTGTCAGTAGAATATGCTACAGATTTGCTCTGAATGGTAGAACATGGGGATATTTTGGCTTTCCAGAGATTAACATCAATATATATTTAGTACTTGGCCCTCAAAACTCTCATGATTTCTCTTTCCTTGATGCTTAGTCACCCTGGTAAATGACCTTGGGTCCCTTTGGGGATGGCTTGGAGGAAGACTTATATATTACTGTATTATTTCTGACAGTGCTGAAGGTTCCTTCCTAAGGAGACCTAGTCTTCTCTTCATCAAGGAATTGGGGCTCCTGAGAGCTGGCAAAGTTCTGGGAATTGAAAGAGAAATAACTTCCTTTTGTGGTTATTCAAATCATGTTTCTGCTGACCTAGAATTTTTCTGCTTATGTAAAGTAATGCTTTAGGAGGGTGCCCATGCTTCTTTTAAAAGTTAATTCCAGCAGTTCAAACTTAAAACTGTCTTTACCCCTTTTGCACACTATAGTAATTGTACCCATCTTGTCTGCTGGTTAAGCGCTGTCAGTTGGACTCATTGCCCCAGGGCCCCATCATTCCCGCTGAACCAGAAAGCCCATTTCATTGGAAATTCTCCCACTGTCATTCTCACAGGGCTGTTCAAGGCATCTGGTCCTCTCCTTACCAGAGCATGTCTCAAAGCCTTAATAAAGGTCAGTCTCTGGGTCTCCTGTGAGACATAGTCAGGTGGTGGGTAAGTGGGTTGCACAAAATAATCTCCTTTCAGCTTTCTCATATTCCTAAGTCTTTGACGTTATTCCAGGGAAGTTTGAACCTCTCTGCTTTGTTAAACATAGACTGCTATTGGGCCAATAGTCAACCAACAGTTAACCAACCAACCAAATTGGTAGAGCTAATTCCAGCTCTTCAAACTAGCACATGAAGTCCAGAATCTTGGCTAATAGTACCCATATTAATAAATGTAGCCCAGTCCAATATTTTTTCCATCTCAGGTTCTTATGGATATACACTTAACAAAATCTTGCTGTTGTTTTGGTGTATAATCTATCTCTAGGAACAGACTGAGGATGCATGGATCTTACTGTAACTGGGGGTTTGGTAATAAGCAGAGTGATGGCAAATCTTCAGAACAGGCTTTTCCTTGAAAGCCTATTATGTCAGGTGAGTGGCCTCAGATGGTATGGAAGGAGGTGTTTGTACTGGTAAGAAAGGTTTAATAGATTTGGGATGCAAGGTTCTTCGATTTTGCAAACCTATCCAAATGTCTTCATCTCAGTTTCAAGGTCCCACCTGCCATACTAACATAACCTAATCTTAACATAAGAGTCTTGACATTGCAAAAGTTGCAGTTGTCTTGTAATTCGGAAGCCTGTACAACTAGATTTTGATCTAGTTTTCAGTATGTGATATAAAAATAGGAAGTTCTATTAGCACCATCATGGAAGTTCTCCATTTCTTTGACCATGCCCTGATTTGAGCCAAGAGTTTAAAGCCCTGAGCTTAGCACTTTCTTCTATATAAGCTCTCCAGTGCCACATGAAGAAGCTGGTCCTTCTTCATTACTATCATAATCATCGTTACTACCATAACTATCAAGTACAGTAGCTCCTTTATGTCTCAAAGTCTTGTTTTCCAATGGCCCTTCACCTCAAGTCAGCACAGATGATAATATAAGTCACTGTGGTATTATAGAATTGGCAGAGCTCATAACTGCTTTCAAGATCAAATAGGTAAGCATTCTCAAAATTCCTAAGTCTCCGAATTTCTGGGACTACTTCTGGGATCAGTCAGGAACCAGTCAGGGCAGGGAATGCATCTTTGTCCTACCACATACTGCCAAATGGTCATGAACCATATACCTCTACTCTCACTGCTTCCAGCCACAGTTCTTTGGAACTAGGAGGACATCCAATCAGCAGCTTATAAATGACTGACAATGAAGGGCTCTGCCCAGAAAGAAGAACTGCTCCAATCAAGTCTCTCATTTGAAAAGTAAAATGCATTTAAAAGATGCAGAAGCTCCTCGGGTTTGGGAAAGTTTGAAGGCCATGGATAAACTGATGAAGAAGCAAAGATGACTCCTTCATAGGAAGAGAAGAATGGAGGAAAAACAGAGCAAACGGGAAGAAATGGAGACCAGGGAGACTATAAGGAGAGAGTGAGGTGAGCCTTCAGTGGGTGTCAGCGTGCACAAGGTTCTGCTTATTTCCTCACGTGGGTTCCTCAAGAGGCCCCTATATCTTTATTTTATCTTTATTTTAAAATAAATGAGCAAAAGTAAATCCAACAAAACAAAACCCGCCCTTTCACTTGAACTGTTTGCATGGTCTCTCTTCCTTAAAACCAAAATATCCTGGCCTGAGGAAGAAAGAACATCTCTAATACATCATTGTACTAAATGAGGAAATTTGAGTGAAAGCCTGGATGTACTGGGGAAAAAAAACTTGTTTTCAGAATCAGCTCAGAGTTCCAATTCTGGGCCTGCCACTTATTATTTGCATGACCTTGGGTGGCTTAACCTCCCTGCACCTCAGTTTTCTCAACTGTAAAATGAAAAGAATAGTTCCATTTGGAATGCCCTTCCAGACCTACCAATTTCCATTTGTGAACCATTTTTCAAAGTCAAGCTCAAGTGATATCTCCACAAGCCCTTCCTAAGTCCCTAAGGGGAGTCATCTTCCTTCTGTGCCTCAGTAGATTGATCCTACTCTGCCTCACATACTACTTTTTTTTTATATACCTCCTTCATCTCTACTACCATGCTATGAGCATCCTGCAGTTAGGAGCCATGTCCATTCACCTTCTATCCCTAACGGGGCATAGCAGAGAGGAGGTACAGAATAAATGTTTCTGGAGTGAGAGAAGCATCTACTGTCCATTAGAACCACTTTCTTTCTTTTAATTTTCAAATCCTTTTCTTAAAAATGAAATTCCAAAGCAGGCCCAGCTTCATTTACTCAGGTGCTTATCATGTACAGTCATTTCTGAAATATATTTCATACAATAATTAGATAGCAATTATAAAATTAATTTGGGGCGCCTGGGTGGCTCAGTTGGTTAAGCCACTGCCTTCGGCTCAGGTCATGATCCTGGAGTCCCGGGATCGAGTCCCACATCGGGCTCCCTGCTCGGCAGGGAGTCTGCTTCTCCCTCTGACCCTCTCAAGCTCTCTCTGTTTCATTCTCTCTCTCAAATAAATAAATAAAATCTTTAAAAAAAAAAAATTAAATTAAATTAATTTGTCCTTTGGCACTAATTAATGTCATTTGAGTATTTTGGGTTTTCTTCAGCTTAAATTTTAATGAATGCAGAGTAAGACCTCAAGGGGATGGAAAAACATAAAAAATGATCTACTATGATTCTGTTAGGATAATGGAAAGAATTTAGAAATGTAGAAAAAAAATCATAGGAAAAATCAAGATCTCTAGTGAAGAACAGAAAAGGCAGATGGTAAAAATTAATTATAGGATGGAGATGATCTTTCAACCAATTATTTCAACATTGGGTCCAAGAAAATCCGTGATACGATTTGAAAGATGAGCTCATTTCAGGTAACTTAAAAACAACTCCTGGATACTCTGCTTTTATGAATAGTCCATACCTAGACATTACCTAACTGCTAAATGGTTAATGATCACGCTCTGTGGGGACATGCAGACATCCCTGCCTTTTAACGTGCCAAACAGCTGTTAGTTAAGCAGAAACTCCCAACCATGTTCTTTCTCTATATTCCCATAAAAAGAAAATCATAAAAGTGTGCAGAGTGAAGTTCAACTCGAAATAAATATTTAAATTGGTTATAAATTCTTGGTCAGGATGTATAACTATTAGTAATTAAGAATGGTATCATTATTAAGGGAAAGGAAGAATATGTTCTTAGAAGAGAATGTAAATTGACTGAAATCTCCAAAGACATGAATTAGCTGAGTTTGTCATTAGTTACTTGATGTGGAAGACTTACCCCAACTTCGTAACTTTGAAATTAGCACAAATTAGAATTGATGGTATATAAGCTGATTCTCACTCCCCCCCCGCCGCAATGAAATAACTTCATTTCTAACAAATGTAAATCAGAATCACAACATTCTCTCCTCATTTAAACAGACCACCATGATATCTAGTGATAAGATCCTTTTAGAACAATGTTGAGTTGTAGTGAAAGGATCTTATTAAAGCTATTCAAAGACTGACAGATGACATCAGTGATATCCCAGGAAGGAAACTAGAAAACAAAATCAAATAAGCTCAAATAACAGCACCCCAGTGGGCTGGGCTCCATTTCAAAAGTGAATGTTGGTGACTATCAGAGCCCTGTCTTCTGATGGGGAGTTTCTGATTTATCCTTAGATGGCTGTGAGTGTGGTCTGGGGCTTGCTGCTGGGTGGACTGTGGCAGTAATGGGTGGGACACAGCCCCTGCAGCAGGGACTGAGTACAAATATTTTGTCTGACAGACAGAGTGTGAAAGCCCAGGGCTGAGGGTTAGGCTACAGATGAGGTAGAGGTGACCTAATACGAGGGGAAGCAGAGGGACCAGGAAACCTGAATATAGGGTCTGTCTGCAGGGGCCCAATCCTTGGTACCCAGGAGGAGAACAAAGAGAAAAGTATGGGTAGGTACTGACATTTTTGGTGGATTAGGTGGACAAGACTTTTGGGGCCATTGGCCAAACCACAGCTCCTGTTATGAGAATTGAGGCACAAGGTGGGACTAAATCTCAGGCACAAGTGGATGCCCAGATGGCTAAACCGGTGCACAAGATGGGGGCACAGAATAAGCAACAGGAGCTTAACTCTTGTCTCAGGTCAGAATTAGTCCAGGGAAATGAAAAGCCAGAAGAGCAGAGCCTATAGGGAGGGGTCAAGCAGTCGCCATAACCAGGAGGCAGTGGTGGGAACAAGAGGATGAGCAGTCAGCTGGCCACGCTGCCCAGTGCTGTCCCAGATGGGCTAACATAGGCTGTTGAGGGCCTGAGCAGCAGGGTGCTGGTTCTGGTTCTGCCATCAAATGATGTCAGACAAATCTCTCAGAATCTCATTTTCCTCTTTTGAAAAACAATGGTAATAACATTGGTTCTCCTAACAGTCTGGGTTGACGTCTTCTTCTCCTTCCCTGGTTCCTTGTCATCCACCTGGGCCCTTGGATTTAAAGAAGATGTTAGCCTAGTGTCTGTCTTCAGCTCTCTTCTCTCATTTTCTACTGTCCCCCTGGATTCCCTTGTCTACTCCTACAACTACGTCTTTAGCCTTGGCCTCTTTCTTGGACCTCAGTATACTAGTAAGGATTCATTATGTTAGTTAGGGTTGGCTTATCTGCTGTAATAAATATATGATAAATAGGTAATGGCTGAAACATGATAGAAATTTATTTCTTGCTCAAGGAAACCACCCATGCCCATGCTAGGTGGGCAGAATGACTCCATTCCATGCAGCCATTCAGGGACCCAGGTTGATGGAAGCTCTGCCACCTTCAACATGTAGCTTCATGGTTGTCCTGTCAGTGCCACTATTGGAAGGGCAAAGGACATGAGGGAGTGGGAGAAGAAGCTTATAAGGGCTAGGAATGAAAGTGGCACACACTTTTGCTGATATTCCACAGTCTAGAACTCACTCACATTGCTACACCTAACTGCAGGGAAGGCTGGGAAATGTAGGCAGGTCATGAGCCCAAAAAGTGGGGACACAGGGTTTAGTGAACAGCTGTAAGTTGCTGCCACATTAATCCTTAATTTCCAAGTATCTTCAGGATATATCCCTTGGATGCCCCACAGGAACCTCAAACTAAACCTATTCAAAGTTCAAACTCCCTAACATCCCTAATGAAACTTGCTCCTTCTACTATGTTCCTTCCTCTGTTAATGGTAGTATCACCCACTTAGAAGCCTACCTACAAACCTCTGAGTGAGCTTCTCCCTCTTCCAGTAAGGTTTGGTGGTAGCCATGGGAATGTACTGTTCCTTCCTCCTCCCCCTTCCTCCTCCCCCTTCCCCTCTTTCCTCCTCTTCCTCCTCCTCTTCTTCCTCCTCCTCTTCCTCTTCTTCCTCCTCCTTTTCCTCCTCCTCCTCCTCCTCTTCTTCTTTTTCTTCTTCTTCTTCTTTTTCTTCTTTCCCCTTCTTCTTTCCTCTTCCTCCTCCTCCTCCTCCTCCTCCTCCTTCTTCTTCTTTCTCTTTTGTTATTGCTCCTATCTTCTGCTTCATGGAGCATAATTAACCAAAGGCCCTAGCTGCTGACGACCCCTTCTGGGGCCATGTCTGTATTTGTACTGAGTTCACATTCTCCATGGGCCACTCCAGGCAGAGAGTGCCTGTGACTGCGCATGCAAGGCCCATTCCTGCAAGTTGTGGAGCTCCTTAGAGGGCAGCTTTGGCTTGAGGACTCCGCATCAGTACTGCAGAAATTTTCTTAGACTTCTGCTGGGTCTAAGACTCTCCTCCCCAGGCCTCCTTCATTTTCTCTTCTTCACGGAGATAGGACCTGTTCTATGGTCTGAAGGCTCTCCCCACCTTTAGCTTTCACACATGTTCCCTCCAGTAAATCTCTTGCAGGTAAGTCTAATACAATGTTGGCCTCTGCTTTTCAGAGGACATGAACTAAAGTGGTTTTCAAAGGTGTGCTTTTCCACATTCCACTGCCCTAGATCAGTTGTGTCCTCCTTCTCCCTTGTACTAATGAAAAATCTCCTGATGGTCTCCCTGCCTCCTGTCTAGTTCTCTTTAAGCAGAGCATCTGCAGTGCCACAGTGTTCCGTTTCTAAAATATAGATATTAACAAGTTACTCCTCTGATAAATGCTTTCAATTGTTCCCATCTGCCACTTATGGAATCCACCTAAATTTCTTAGAACATGGTTCAAAAATCCTTCACAATCTTTCCTCTGCCTCACCTCCTCCCACTGGCTTTCCCACGCCTGGAGCACTTGTCTTTCCCTGAACCTATATTGTTCTCCTTTTGCATGGGCTCCCCCTCTACCTGAAATGGTTTCCACCCATTTCTCATCCTATCAAAATCTTATTCATTCATTAGATCCCAACTCAAAAGCCTTCCTAATCTTCAAAGACCTATTTCTTCCCTCTTTTGGGTTCTCACAGCACTCTGCACATATCCCTCTATTTAAGTGCATTTCTACCTCCTCCACTAGCTGGAGATCCTTGAATGCAAGGATGGTGATTCATTCATTCAGGAAAAATTTATTTAGCACTGACTGTGCCTTAGTTCCTGTACTGGGTGTTGGGGATAAATCAGCAAAACAGATTTAAGAAATCCCTCATATGGAGTTTCTAGTATATACCCATTGTTGAGTGGTGCTCTTGCATATAGCGAGTGCCTCACTGTTAAATACTGAAAAGGAGATCATCATTTAAAGTACTCTACTGACCTAACATATGGCTGCTAATGGCCATGCTGAAACTCACACCTATTTTCTGAGGGAAAAGTGGAATTCTGGCTCAGAATGTCTGCAGAACTTACAGAAGTACTACACAGAAGGGAAATCAGCTACAAATTTAGGCCAGGAACACCTGAGGCAAAAGGTAAGAAGGCTGACAGAATACCCAAGTTAAAGGGAACAGCTTTGTGTTAAAGCTAACAAGAATCCACATCAGCGGGAGCCTGGGTGGCTCAGTCAGTTAAGCATCTGCCTTCGGCTCAGGTCATGATCCCAGAGTCCTGGGATGGAGCCCCACATCGGGCTCTCTGCTCAGCGGGGAGCCTGCTTCTCCCTCTCCCCTCCCTCTCTCCCTCCCTCCCTCTTTCTCTCAAATAAATAAATAAAATCTTCAAAAAAAAAAAAAAATCCCTGGGCAGAACTGTCAAAAAAAAAGAAAAAGAAAAAAGAATCCAGATCAGCAAAGAGACGAGGCATGTCTAAGAGTCATTTCCAGAAATAGGTCCTCCTCCAGGTGGCTTTGGGGAAAATGCCCCTGTGACACCCAGAGATGCTCCCAAATGTTCCTGGGCAGCCCACCTGAAGCAGTCATGGACTCAGACATATTAACGCTGAGATCTGGAGGCATATAGGTGATGAAGACCCTTCGTCGTCTTCTTCACGGACACTTACAAAGTGAGGAGTTGGTTCTTTTGTAGACCAAACCATTCTGTTCTGTTGCTGGGCAGTCCTCATTGCATTTATTCCTCTTCTAATACATCTTGGTTTTTGCCCATCCTTCCCATTGAGCAAGATCTCTACTTGTAGTAAAATGTCTTCCTTATATTTCTTAGAAATGATGAATGCATTATAGAGATTCAAGCAATAATACAAAAAAAAAAAAAAATTAAATCACCCCAAATCCCAAAACCCAGAAAGAATTATCATGAATATTTAGTGAACATTCTTACAGAAATCTCTTAATGAATACCTAAACATAGATAAAAATAAGTATACCAAAATGAGATACCACAATCCTACTTTTAATTTTTAATTTTAATTTTATTTGAAAACATTGTTTTGAAGTATAGCATACATACAGAAAAGGGAACAAATCAAAATTATAAATGCAATGAATTATCACAAAATGAATATGTTTGTGTAACCTCCACTTAGGTCAAGATATAGAACATCACCAGCATCCCAAAAGTTCCACTCCTGTCTCCCTGCTAAGAGTCCTCCTAATCACACTGTTCTCTCCTTCCCTAAAGTACTCCTATCCTGACTTCTAACACTATAGGTTAGTTTTTGCCTTTTCTTTTTAACTTTTTTTTATAAAAGGAATCATACAGGGGCGCCTGGGGGGCTCAGTCTTTAGGCGTCTGCCTTTGGCTCAGGTCATGATCTCAGGGTCCTGGGATCGAGCCCTGCATCGGGCTCCCTGCTCAGCAGGAAGCCTGCTTCTCCTTCTCTCTCTACTTGTGTTCCCTTTCTCGCTATCTCTCTGTCAAGTAAATAAATAAAATCTTTTTTTTAAAAAGGAATCATACATTAGGTATTATTTTGTATCTGGCTTCTTTGACTCAAAATTATGTTTGTGAGTTTCATCAACATCATTGCATGTATTTATAATTTATCTTCATCGCTGTATAGTATTCCATTCCATTCCAAATTTATGTATGCATTCAACTGTCAATGGACATTTGGTTTATCTCGGTTTGGGACTATTATAAATAATGCTGGTAAGATATTCCTGTCATAATTTTGGCACACATATGTGCACATTTGTTAGGTATTCCTCAGGAATAGAATTGTTGTTTCATGAAGCATGCATATGCCCAACTTAATCAGAAAAAGCCAAAACTTTTCCAAGGTAGTTGTATCAGTTTACCATTACAAACAATGTGTGAGAATACTGGTGATCTCCAACCTTGTCTACAGCTGACATGGCAAGATTTTTTTTTCTTTCTTTCTTCATTTTAGCTATTCTGGGAGTAATGTTACTACATTGCTCAATTGGTTTTAATTTGCATTTCCCTGAGTAATAAATTCTCTGAATTTATGTCCATTTATATCTGTTGTGTAAAGTGCCTATTCCAGCCTTTTGCCCCCCCCCCCCTTTTTTTTTACTGGGCTGTCTGCTTTTTCTCATTAATTTGTTGAGATTATGTTGCAAATACCTTATCATGCCCTATGTGAAGAGCAAAATACCTTTCACTCCTACTACTATCTTGATGGAAGCTTTGCATTGTATTAGCTTTTACAGTTAGTGCATACATCCTGTTCTAAACAATAAACATCGAGTGTAAGTGTACTTGAATTTAGCAGAAAAAAACTGAAGTAAAATGGAAGGAATTGCTAAATTTCAGATAAATGTTTTCTTACCATAAAAAATACTAGTTTCTAAAATAAACCTGTTAAAATTAAGGAAAGAGTTTTTAAAAAGCAGTTATTTTAAATGTATTTTAGCTTTCTGCACTATCTGCTAACTCCTTTTATGAATAAGGAAATTAACATTTGTAGATTTCCTTTTCCCTTCTCTCTCCCACCCTCCTGAATTTGCCAGCTTTATACTGTTGAGATTTTACATTTTATTCTGAAACCACAATTTCTACTATTAGCAGAATCTTAACTCTGTTTATGTGGGGTCATCCCTCTTTACCAGTCTTTTTTATCATGCCTTCTCTCTCCCTTAAGTTTTTATTTTGATTTGTCTCTTGGTTGGCTGGACTTCATTTTCAACTACATTCGTAAAGGCCCTCAGGTGCTGATTTCCTCTGATACTGGAGAGCGTCTGTTACCTTCAAACTTGAAGGAAAACATGGCAAAGTGGAAAGTGGTCAGGCGGGCCCCTGGATAAGATCATCCATAAGCCTCCCACAGCACTCTGCTATATAAGTCCAGGGAATGTGAACTAATTTCCCACTGACACTTCCTTGGTGCACTGAGAACAAGTTCCCAAGTTCCTGAATCAATTGGCAGAAGCCAGATCCTGAATGGAGAAAGGAACCTCGGCAACCTAAGTGGCTCTATTAACCCCCGCCCCTTGCTTGCTCTAGCTGCCTCTCTTGCCCTAGGGTGGGATCTGCTTGAAAGTGTGCAATGGGACAACCCCTGCTGGTCCTATGGCATGCTTGGCTTTCAAACCCTGTGAGGACTCTACAGAGCAGTTGTTAATGTTTCACTGTGAAGTGAACTGTTTGGTTCCTATGGGAACACAGGCGCATGTGTGGATCAGTGAGATTACAATGGCCATTGAGAAAGACTGAATCTATTTATCTAAGTTATCCATGCATTTATTCCTCCCACAAACATTTACATATAAGGAGGTCCCTCCAGTGTAACATCCACTACAGTCTTGCTTAGTGTGTGAGGTACTCAAGAGAAGTGTTTTCCAACCAGCTGGAGGGACCAGTGCCAACTAGCATGATGTCACTCTGCCTGGCCCTCGTCCCCCCGAGACTTGCACTCTATGTTTTCCTACTTCCACCCACATGGCCCTGGAATGCATGGGTAAAAATGGGGCCACACTCTTCCTCAGCATCTTCACAGCCCTTTTATAGGGCAGCCTTTGCCAGCACCGTCCTCCAGTACCATACTGGACATGCTCCCTCCTGCCCTTCCTTTCCACTGACTAAATAAGTAACTTTGCTGAATGCAATTTAATTGTTGCTCTTAAAGAGAAGCAGGGAATCCCACAGCAGACATGTGCAGACACATTGAACACACCCATTGCCCAGAGTCTAGGCCATGCAATATTGTCAAGTAAATTTTCTATCTATTCAGCATTGTCAGGTAGAAAGCACCGGTTTTGCCCTAAGCACTGGGATTACCTTCGTCAGAGCAGAAGCCATAGGGCTTACAGGACATGACAGGCTCAGGAAATTCCAGCTAAAGGAGGGGTTGTAAGCCTATCCATGGAAAGAAAAGGAAGCAATTTTTTTTTTTTTTTTTTGGTCCCCAGTTTAAGAAGCCAAGCAAATTATTAACAACACAAGTACTTTGCAAACTCTGAGTTTGGAAGGCAAGATAGCATAGTGTGTTCATTTCACGTAGTAGTTGAATTCTTCTTTTGAGAAGAATGGACACATCCACAGTCAGAGGCTGATCTCAGTTTTGGGGGTGGGGTGGGGTGGGGATCTGCAGATACATGTGGAGAGAGACTGTAGTGGGTTTTTCTTTGGTCTGTCTATCTATCATCATCTATCTACCTATCTTTAGACACCATGACACCCTTAAAAGTGGATAGGACCATAGTGCTGTGAGATTTAGATTTGAGTAAAAGAAGTTTCAGAAGCTGGGATATCATCTCAGGTTTTCCATCTCTGCCCCACTCCTTACTACATGAGGTGCCATTGCTTTATGACAAGTTCTCCATTTTCTGAGGTTTGATACCCCAATTTGCAGGTGGCCCTTTGCTCCTGCTGCTTCTTCTCAGTACCACCTCACCTTCTCCTCCTTCAGTTCTCTTGGGAGTCCCCTCCTCTGGACACTTTTCTTCTGACTCTCCAAGCCAATCAGAAGCTCCTCCCCTCGCCTGTGACACAGGACAGCCCCATCTGGGCCAGGCTCCCCCCATCCCTTAAGATCTGGATAGGACTGACTCAGGTCCTCTTGCCCAGTTCGTCAGCCTGGAAGTATGTGCCCTGCCCAAGATTTCTCTGAATTTGTGTTCTCAAAGTCACAACTGTGTCAATTTCCAGCCTTGGCTAAACTGTTCTTTTCTCTATATATTGCAGCTATTTTGGTACCTCTGCCCTGACGTCAACTCAATATGGGTTGAGACCTTTTCTCTTTGATCATTCCCTTCACGGTAACGGTGAACTGGATTCTGTTATGAGCAGCAGAATATTTATTGAAGGTTTATGGGTCATGGGCAGTGCTTTTAAAAGCAAAGCACTTAAAATCGACATCATTTTTTAAACTGGTCCTCCAGCTAGGATTTCTCTAGCTGGGGTACCTTCCTGCCCTTCTTGTCCCCTTTTTTCAGGAACTCTCCCCTGAATCCTCTATCTGACAACATCCATGCCTTCATGTGCCAAATCCTGACCCAGGAGTTTATCAGGTGATCCGTCCAATAAAGCCAGTTCCCTCCTAGTGAAGAACTCTGGTGTCAACTGTTTAGATAAAGCAGTGTTTTTATTTCCTAAAATAGCAGCCACCACTCTGTAGTATAATCATCTATTTCTGTACCTCCCACTGAAACTAGTCTGAACAACTCACTGAAGGCAGAAGCCTCCTCTTTTGATCTATATATCCCCATTCCCTAGCATGGGAACTCATAAGCACTCCGCACATCCAGCTTGTTGCAAGAGTGAGCCACTGACCCAAGGACCTGTCAGGCACCATGCCTGTGGTGGTTCTACCTAACAGGCGCCTGAGGGTCAAGCCAGGCAGCCTGTTGCTAGGTGATGATGGGGCTCTGTGGAGGGGTGTGCAGTGTTGCTTAGCAACATTTCTTCACTCTCCTTTCACTCAAAATGTCCAGAACCAACCGATTCTTACAGCAAGACTAGGTCTTTTGACCTATCTCACTTAAAAAATAGATAAGATTTTTCCTTTTGTCTAAGCACAAAATACATAATTTTTTCAAGGATCACGAGGGCAAAAAAACCTGAAATACTCACACTTAAGCATCTACTTTCAGAAGGTTAACTGAGTCAGAGGGATATTGGGAGGGTTTCCAAGAACCCACAGCCTGTCTTCTGTTCCCTGAAAAGAAAAATTCAGTTAGCTGTGGCCAGTAATGCTGCTGGCCTGGAGTGCAATCAAGACTCTCCTGCAGGCTCAGACATAGAATTCACTCATGTGGCATGGCCTGGACCAGAGTCAGCTGGTTTCCAAGGACAGAAATGCCTTCTGGATATAGTTGATGCTTCTCTGACTCACTTAGCTCAGGAAAAAGAACATTCAGATTTATTGTCCATCTAAAATGTAGAAAACCTTGGTATGAACTTAAGTTCCTTGAAACATTTGCATTGAAAAGACTGCACATGAGTCAAATAATCATAAATAATGGACCAGATTTCCCTCTGTGCCAGATAATACACAGCATACACTTTGTGACTGTTTTTCCTTCTCTTGCTTTCCTACTACCTTCCATGAAAGGAAGCTCGTGGGGTACAGGCATCCGGATCCAGACTGCAGAGCGGGGCTAGAAGAGGGCTCTCGTTAAGTCTCCATGGGTTCAGGGAAGGACCTACTGCCCTGTAGCTGTGAAGCCAGCAACTTGCTGGGAATGGTTATCTCCAGGTAGGACTAGGCACGGTAGGGGCACAATCAATGAATCAACCCAGAATCATTCCGTCACTCAGCATTCAACAAATACTTGTTAAGAGCCTGCCCTGTGCTGATACAAAAGCTCTAAAGGCAGAGAGGTACTCCCTACACTCAGAGCTCTGTCTGGCTAGGAACGAGGTGGGTGAGCAGCCTCAGGCCTGGCCTCACAGTGCTCCCCAGTAGTTATGTTCTGTAAAGTCACAGTGAGGACTACTCATTGCCCTGAAGGATTATACAGGGGTTGGTAGGTCCCGTGAGCACAGCACTCATCAACTGATCAATACATAACTCTGTTTTATACACATTTCTGTTTAAATGTGTTCTTATTTAATAATATATTTAATACAAATATTAATATTGAACTCTTGCCAACAGCACTCTAACTCAGACCTGAAGGAAGCTCATCAAACACATATTTTCTCCCTCTAGCACATCACAGCCTTCCTGTGCTTAGGAACACCAGGCAGCACTTCAGTGTGATGCTTGAGGGCCATTTCAACAGTGAAATCACCTGCAAAAAGCACACAATGTAAAAATTCTGGCACTAAATAGACCACAAAAAAGATACTTGTTTCAGTATGACAAGCGGAAATAAGCAGTAGAGCCTCACTTGTTTGGCCTCAGCTGGGAACCTGCCAGATTTTTCTGGTTTTTCAGATTTTGAAATTTTTCTCCACTCTGCACATGTCCACAATGACCACAAAAACATTGCAAGTGTTAGTTTGGGTTACAAATAGTATTAGAGAGTGGGTGAATTCACAAATACAGAATTTGTGAATAATGAGAATCAACTATATATATGTGCATATGTATAGGGCGTTATCTATATCTATTGAAGTTGAACATATATACACATGTACACAAATATATGCATATGCATACACATGACACCCACATGCATATGTATGTATGCATTTAAAAAGTAAAAGTTAAACTCATTATACCCACCCACTCCACAAGGAGAAGGTATGACCCTAAAGGCACCCATCATAAAAGCTACCTCCTTTAGTTGATTGGAACAATCTTCTGGTTACTTGGTTTCAAAACTCTTTAGAGTAGAAATTTCTAAATCTAACAACCCCACACTATTTCAATCAGACTAACCCTGCTTATATAAAAAAAATTTAGGGGACCTTGTAAAAATTGTGTGTTCATGGTCCCTAATCCCATTCCTGACCAACTGAAATAGAATCTGGGTAAGAGAGGGCAGGAGCCTAGCAATGTGAATATGTATTTTATATAGCTTTACAGAGCTCACAACTCGTGTTTGAGAATTGCAGTGAAAAGGTTCCCAGCCAGTTAGATCAGCCCTGGAAGCATTTTGTCTGACTCCAGGGCAAGAGGCAAATCACAGATCCTTCTTCTCCCACCCACCCCACTACTTGTGACTAAACTGGACCTCCAGGAATAACTTGCGGAAGGCCAGTGGGCAGTTCCACTTAAATTCGGGTGACCTAAGGGAAGGCTGCTTAACTTCGCTGTGCCTTATCTGTAGAGTAAGGGTAATAATAGCAGTTACATCTTAAGGTCGTCTTAGAAATACATGTATTCATACACATAGAACATGTAGAGCAGTGTGTGGAAATACTCATCAACCATTTATCATCATCATTATTATCACTTCCTGTCACCTGGACTTCAGTCAGCTCCCTGCAGTCAGGCATCACCCCTTTCCTCATACTCACTTTTTCAGCCACATGAATCTCACCTCCTTTTCAAACCTTCCCTGTTCCACTCTGGATGTTTCTGTTTTAAGTGGTTACTTTTTTAAAAAAAATTGTATTTGAAAGAAAAGTAGGACAACACACCCATCTGGGTGGCTAAAAATGAAAAAGATAGACAACACCCGGTGTTGGTAAGGATATGGAGAAAGTGAAACTTACTTTTTTCTCTTTCTTTCTTTTTCTTTCTTTCTTTCTTTCTTTCTTTCTTTCTTTCTTTCTTTCTTTCTTTCTTTCTTTCTTTCTTTCTTTCTTTCTTCCTTCCTTCCTTCCTTCCTTCCTTCCTTCCTTCCTTTCTTTCTTGCTAAATTTTCAAAAGCTTCCTGTTGAGAGTATAGTTTGGTAAAATCACTTGGAGAAACCTGCTGACATAATCTATTAAGGCCGAACGTGCTCATATACTATGACCCAGCCATTCCACTTCTAAAGGCATAGGTAGTGTAAGGGAGGAAAGTCCTTTTTCTACCTTCTTAGGGTCTGTGTGGGCCCAAGAATTAAACTGACATAAGACAGATTAACAGAAGAAAAGCATTCAAATTTTATTTAGTATATGTTCACATGGGAGCCTTCATAGAAAAAATGAAACCCCAAACAGCAGATGGGCCTGACAGATTGTATACTATTTTTAATGATGAACAATAAATTTCCGGAGAAGCAACAAGCCAAAGGGAAAGGGTTAAGCTTCTAGTAATGGTAAGTTGTGGGATGGTGACTGGTTTATTCGTTCCTTCTTTTCCCTTCTTTTTTAGGTACTGGAAGATGAAAATATGTGTCAGAATGAATGGAAGATAAGGATCATTTAAGTAGGTTTGTTTGCACAGGCCCATTTTGACATGTACTCACAACCTCTGGTAAGAACGTTCTTCTCTTCCTGGTAAAGGAAGGTCATCTTTCTCATGGGAAATTTTATGACTTGTTTTTAGGTAGAGGAGGGAATTCAGAGAGCTTTCCTGCATCTGCTATTTCTCAAGTGCCTTCAGTTTAAAATAATCAAAATGCCAAAGCAGCATACTTTGCGGTGGTGTGTCCTGATTCCCTTCAGTACATTCACCAAAAGACAAGTGCAGGAAATTAAAAAAGAAAGACAAGAGTTTGAAGAAGTCTGTTGTTGGAGTCAGAGATCAATGTCAAAGATGGAGAACAGTTGAGCTGCATTAAAAAGAAGAGGAGGAAAATACAAGAACTTTTTACTTATAGTGATTTTGAAAGACTAAGTACAGAAACCCAAGAATTCAAAGAAAACTCATAGAGCACCAACTTGGAGAATCATAACCAGGAGGCAGAGCCCTGGGTCGCCTCCGGAGCTCATTTGCAGTGACCCCAGCAGTTCTCCTTGGAGGGTGGCTGGCCCCACTCTGTTACAACAGCAGAGGCTCCATGTGTGTGCTTGTGTCACAGCTGTACAGTGTGTTTCATAGTGGGAATGTGTCTTGTCCCAAGACCACCACGTTCATTAGCCAGCAGAGATTTACTGAATGCTTACTATGTGCAAAGCAACTCTCCTACACTTTTTCTATCTACCTCAAGGCCAGTGGAGACAAAACATGCCCTGGAGGGAATGATCTACTCTGTTCTCTGGAGCAGAGAGGTGGCCTCTTTCCCACATGTTTCCCAGACCTGCCTGTCCATCAGAATCACCTGAAGTACTTGCCAAAAATGTAGGTTCCCAAGCCCACTGCCTGGAGACTCTGGTTTGATTGGTTGGGGCAGGATCTAGGATTCCAGGTTCTTCTTCCAATCAGACAATTTTAGGAAACAGTGCTCTAGTGCTAGGGGACATTCTTTTGAAAAGAATAAACACATTACTGTAAATAGTGAGATGATGTTTTGAAAATAATTCAAAATTTATATTAATAATATAACTTCCTGAAGAGGAAAAGAGTGGGATCCTGACATCGAGTCTAGCAGTAAAGTTGCTAGATAAATATACAGAACACCCAGTTAAAATTGAATTTCAGATAAATAATGAATAATATTTGCATGAAGTATACTTAGGCTAAATTTTTTGTTATCATTTATCTGAAATTCAGATTTAGCTGGGTGCTCTGTATTTTAATTTCCAAATCTGACCAGCCATCCAGCAGGGGGTTGAGAAGACAGAAGGCATTTACTGGGCTGATTGTAAATGGGAATAGACAGGCTGGCTGGGATCAGAGGTGTCAGTCAGTAGGTTGGGATGATGATAGGAACATTTGTTAACTTTACTAGGGGCCAGACACTATTTTAAACTCTTTACATTAATATATTCACCCCTTATACTAACATATGATCATATGATGTAGGTATTATCCTTATCCTTCTTTTACAGATTTGGAAACTGAGGCAGCTAGTGATAACTTGTCTAAAACCACAGTGGTGAGGAACCAGAACAGCAGGATTCCTCCCAGGTAGTGTGATCCTGTGCCTTTGTGCAAGCCACCAACCTGGCTGCCACCAGAGGAAAGAGGCAAGGGTTTCTCTAATACAGGGGTTCTTAAACACTGTGGATGGTCCCCGGTCTCCCCTCCCCAAGTCATTAATGTATTCAACAAATGTTTACTGTGTGCCTACTGTTGCTGCATACAGGCCTAGGACTTGAAGGATGTAATGGTGAATGAAACAGACCCAGTCCTTGCTTTGTTGGAACTCATAATGGTGGGAGGAGAGGGGGATTGTTTCTACAATTTATATTAGAAATTCAAGTAAGCCCTAATTCCCCCAACCTCAGGGAAGATCAGGAGCCACCGGTCTGGCTTTTCTCTCCCACCGGATCTTTCTCAGATCTATTGCAGCCTTGTCCAGTGCTGGCTGCCTCCCACCTGTGGCTCCCACTGTGTGTTATCAATATGCTTTGCCTGCTTGTGTTCCTATCACTGCCCTGAGAACTCAGGCGGCAGGAGGCATCAGCCCACTGGCTCCCTGAGCAGAGTCCTCAGAGCACTGTTTGGGAACATTGCAGAAGACCTCCAAGTGGGTGTCAGTCCAGGATAGAGGCCTGCCCCCCTTTTCTGGTAACCTGAGACATCTTGCCATTGGTAATGATCTTTCCTTAGTTCCATTAGAATGTAATGGCAGAGCATCTTTGAAGCCTGGGGCTCCTCTCTGCCTTTACAGAAAACAGTTCATCCCCCCTCCCTCTGCCCCACCCAGGCAGCAATTTAAGGCTGTTGTTTTTAGTACAGCACTTAAAACATTATATTGCCAGGATCACTATGAAGGAAATGCAAAGCAAAACTGTGAGGTCATTTTTCACATATCAGACTGACAAATACCTTAAATGGTGATGGCCCACAGTGTTAGGGGGTATGGGAAGACAGGTGCTCTCATACACTGTTGGGAGGGAGCACACTGGAACAGATTTTTGGAGGGCATTTTGATAGTATCTACAGAAATTAAAAATACACACACCCCCTTTGACCTAGCAAAATTCCTGTAGAATTCACCATACAGCATAACTCAAAATATTAATAGAAGGATATTTCACTGCACAGGATGTAACAGTTTAAAAAACCAGAAATGATAGACCTAAATGTCCATCAGTGGGTGAATGGTTACATAGATTGCAGTTTCTTTGTAAAATTGAATTCTAAGCAACCATGAGAAAGAATGAACTAGGTCTGTATATACTCATATGGTACCCATGATACATTTCACCTTTTCTTCATCTACTGTTTTCATCCACAACATAATATTTAATAATTTCTGCATGCCAGTCACAACGCCAGAGGAGAGAAGGTGACCATGATTGGGTAGGGTGGCCTTAGGGAGAGAGAGGGGCAGGGAGATGAGTGGGAAACCCAGAGAGAAGGAATAGAGAGTTTAGGAGGATGGGGGTGGCCACCATAATCAAAGGATGCCAGCTTCACATTAGAACAACATTGCCCTTTGGATTTAGTCCCTGGAAGGCATAGGGAACTCTGGCAACAGCTGTGCTGAAGGGAACAGAGACCCGATTGGAGAGGACAGAGAAGAAACAAGAGGCAGGAAAGTAGACCATGGTATAGAGAACTCTTGACAACTGTGCACATGAAAACAGGGAAATAAGGTGATGGATGGAATTGGGTGAGGGGAAAGTGAGGTCCACATTTTAAGTAGCAGAGACTTGAATATGTAAAAGCCAATGGAAGAATTCAAGTGCATTATGCTATTAAGTTAAAAACAATAGTCATAAATATAGAGAGTATAATATGGTATATATAGTATAATAGAGTATATATATATATATACAGTATAATTCCATTTATATAAAATTTAAGACTTCGTATGCTGGCATATACATAAAACTTTTTCTGTAAGGACACAAGAAATTATTAAAATTGGTAGCCATCACTAATTATTAATAGCAGTAACCATTATTATCTTCAGGGAGAGCTAATGGGATGAGAGAGAGGCATGAGTTTTACTTCTTATTTTATACTTCAGAACTCGCTTCTTCCTCTCTCAACCAAAATTCCTACTTTTCAGGGTAATTGAGCTCAGCTAAGTACCCAGAGGAAAGCAATTCTAATTAAAGGAATCCAAAGAATTCAAGCTAAAAAGCACATTGTAAATAACCCCTGCTTCTGGCTACTCTGTACCCACCCACCCAGGGGGGTTGCATTGTAAAACAACATTCAACTTCACCGGGATAAACTGTGTTGAATCACAAAGACCAGGGAAGAATTTCAGGAATGTGAGGTCATCTTTCCCCTTTCTGAGTGCTTGTTTCACTGTGGCTGTGCCTGGAAGCTGAGCAGGGTCCAGATTAGTGGTTCTCAGCCCTGGCTGTGTGGTGGAATTACCTGGGGAGACATACTGATGACCTAATATCACACCTGATCAGATAAATCCAAACCACTGGGATGGGGCCCAGGGACACTTGACTCTCAGCCAAGAGTCTAGAGCAGTGGGTTCTCAACCTGACTACACATTGGCATCACTTGGGGAGTAAAAAAATATTGACATCTGCATCAGTCTGTGGGGGCTGCCATATGACATACCACAAACTGGGTAGCATAAAACAAAATTTATTTCCTCATAATTCTGGAGGCGGGAAGTGTAAAATCAGGGTGTCAGCAGCTTTCGTTTCTCCTGAGGCCTGTCTCCTTGGCTTGGAGATGGCTGTCTTCTCCCTGGGTCTTTGAATGATCTTCCCTTTGTGTATGTCTGTGTCCTAACCTCCTCTTAAAGACACCAGTTACACTGGATTAGAGTCCACCCTTTAACCTAATTACCTCGTTAAAGGCCCCATCTCTAAACACAGTCACATTCCGAGGTACTGAGGGATAGGACTGCAACATATGGAAGTTGACATATTTCATAATTCAGCCCCAAACAACGTTCAAGCTCCATTTCAAGCCAGTGAAATCAGAACCTCTGAAGGTGGAGTTTGGACATAAGTATTTTTTTCAACCATGGATGATCCTGATGTGCAGCTCTTTGATTCCATGTTTTCCTTTCTCCCAATTTGGGATTCAGTCTCTGAGGAGCTCAGTGAGTCTTGGTCTTAAACTTAGAATAACCAGATCAAGTGCCCTCAGGCCAGAGTGATCAGAATCTACATGTGTTTCAGAGAAGCTAATGATATCATTGAAAGAGACTGGGTAATGTGAAGAAAGTGAGGAGCCTCTGGTGGTGTGGCAGGCACCACTGGCCGCACCCCAGCCGGAGTGCCCCGTCCCTGTCCTACAGGGTCAGAGCCCTGATTTGTTTGTCAGTGGATGCCCCTTCTGCCTGTGGACCTGTCTGTGTGAGGGTGTGGTGCCAGGAGCCAGGGGGACCAGCCCCCTGACAGGACATAGATGGGAAGAGCCTGGGTTCTTCCTGACGCCATCACATCTCGGAGTCAAACCAACTCCTCAAACTACTCCATCTTTGGACTTTTTGTTAGAGGAGGTAAGAAAATTCCTTCCTGTTTAAACTGTTGACCTGTGATTTTCTGTTTCTTGCAATCAAATCATCCTAAACTGATGTAACTAGTTACTCCAAGGCAGTGGTTCTCAATTACAGTGGCTATAAATTACACCTACTTGGGTAGCTTAAAAAACATAACACAACAAAACAATCCCACTGATTTCTAGGTTCCACATCCAGAGATCCTGATTTAATTGGTCTAGGGTGAAGGGAAGACACTGGGAATTTTTAAAACTGGGCTGGGGTTGACAACCACGGCTCCAACATTAGGAAAATTAATATGAAGAGATTACACAGGAGCTGCTTCAGAGCCCTTGCAAGCCAAAAGCTGAGTAGAAGTGGTATAAAACAGTAGGCGGGCACAGGGCCTTTTGCCCAGGCTGTTGTCAGGGCAAGACCAGCTCATGCGAATCCAGCAGGCATCTCACAGGGAGCTGCAAGAGACACAAGGGACCCCGTTTCTAGGACTAGAGGTGGACCTTGCACCTGGATAACAATGACCTCATTTCCTTACACAAAAGTGATCTCTGTTCCTCATCAATGAGAAAAGCTGGTGTATTGGGGGGTATGTGTGTGTGTGTGGTGATGGGGAAATGGAAGGGTTTGACTGTGGGTGTGTGTGTGTGGTGGGGAAATGGAAGGGTTTGCATTGTGATTTGGCTTTCCAGAAAGAACCAGAGGGGACTGAGGCCCTGACCATGGTGTCCCAGTTAGGCTGGTTTGTGACTGTGTGTGGTATGTGCTGAGGTTTCCCTACATAGGGTTGAGATGGGCTCTGCTCCCTAACTTTTACACTCTTGAAGGCTGGATGGCAGACACAGGGCGGGGACAGGGACATGTGACGGGATCACAGGACAGGTAAAACCAAGGTCACAGAAACACAGCTCTTGGTCGGGGACCCTGGTCCCTGTGTGGTGGGAGTAGAATTTTCACTGTCAGCTTAAATACGAGCAGTTATTATTGTTGGTGATGTTACCCTGTGGAGCTGCTCTGTGAGGTCCTGGGTGCCACTTCTCATCAGGAGAACCAGTGATAACCCATTTTCCTTGGCAGACTTGCCTTTAAGGACTGTGACTAGAAAAGAACTGCCTCTCTATTTTCCCTGTTTCAAAAAGAAGCAAACAACTCCTTCTCTTTAAATACCTCTTCGAGGGTTACCCAGGACTCACATGTCTAAAAATCCTCACCGAAGTGGACTCAGTGAGGATAGCTGGCCCTGCCTTTCGGATGTTGATGATTAGGAAGGGGGGATTACATCATTCAGTCATTCAGAAAGCATTGAGTGAGGATTGGATAGGTGCTGGAGAAGACACCAAAGCAAGAAAAACACTTAGTCCCAGCCCTCAAAGACTTTACAACTTGTTAAGGAAAAGGAAACTACACTACATAATGATATTAGAAATAATTAAAGGCTGCATTGTGTAATACTACTAATAAAAACCCCTAAGTGGAGCTGGAAGAGCTGCAAAAAGAGGCTTCGTGAAGAAGGTGGGGCCGGGTGGAGTACAGGATTTGGCTAGGTGGGAGGGGCAGGTGGGAATGAGGTGTGCTGGGCTTTGTGGCCAGGAGATGTAAAACCTTGACGGTCTAGGGAGCAATAGGATCATTCAAACCTTGACTCATGCACCCTGAGTCACATAGCAGGCTTCCATAATTCATGATGTTGCTCTGGCAACTCCCTCTCTCCACCCAGCTACAGCCACTGTGTCCCAGACTCATAGTGGCACAGAATAAATATTACTTCCAGAACACAGACCAAGTCAGTTCTTGTGTTGGCCTTGAATCCTTCAGTCAGAAACTTACCATGATTTTAAATGCTGAGGCAAAAAATATTTACTGAGCCCTCATTCTCTGTGTGGTGCCCTACTTGGTGTTGTGAATATGTACAAAGCTGGGAAATAGGGAGCAGCCCTGCTGCAGTGGGTAGCTGCCGTGGACCTCGCCGGCTGGACAGATCAACCCCATGAGATCAGCAACAACATACAGCCCCAAGGTTCATAGAGGGCTTGTTGATCCGGGGTTGCTGCATGGTTGCGGTTCTGGTTTTTATCATTATTATCTTATTTTTAATTTAAAATTTTTTAGTTTTATTTATTTGTTTATTTATTTTAAAAGATTGTATTTATTTATTTGACAGAGAGAGCACAAGCAGGGGGAGCCGTAGGCAGAGGGAGAGGGAGAAGCAGGCTGCGCACTGAGCAGGGAGCCAGATGTGGGGCTTGATCCCAGGACCCTGAGATCATGACCTGAGCTGAAGGCAGACGGTTAACCAACTGAGCCACCCAGGTGCCCCATTTCTTTTAGTTTTAAATAATTTTAATTTTCTGTGGAATTTAACATCTAAGATTGGTTAATCCTGGTTTTTTTTGTTTGTTTGTTTTGTTTCATTTTGTTTTAATGGCCGTCAGTTTGTGGGAAGGCTTATATCACAGAGACAAAGCAGAGGAGGAGAGGGTTCCCAGGGTGAGGAAGGGACAGTGATAGAATGAGGACAGTGGGAGAATGGGAGAATGATGGGGGACTTTGGAGTCCCCGGATATTGAGGGTTGAGGAGGAGCGGGGAATGAACAGAGAACAGACCAAGTTTAGGGAAAAGAAAAACGAAGCTAAATAAGGAAGGGAAATTTAGGATTTAAAAGTTCCTGAAAATTTTCACAAAAAAGTAATTTTTTAGAGGGGGTTTGTTGTTCGTTTTGTAAATTTTGTAATTTCCTCCTCTCCCAGCCTTTGGCCTTCACACCTTTATACCTTTATTATTATTATTATTATTTATGGTTTTACCATTTTTGCTCATCGAGTAGTAATTGGTAACAGTGTCGGGGACCATTTGCAGTACTGGGGGAAACCTTCAAGAAGGGTTTGAGACGGCCTCTGGGATTTTGCTAATGCAAGTCAAAGCCCTGAACAGTGACCTCTGGAATCTTGAGGCTGATTGTTTTTTGGGTGAATCCGAGGCATCAAGCTCAACTGTTACTTAAGCAAACTGGTTTCATTACTTGAATTTTAAGCCACTATAGACATGATATGTACACATAAAGTTGCTTACATTTCTTTCTTTAAAAAAAAAAAGCTTTTATTTATTTAGGAGAGAGAGGGAGGGAGAGTACAAGCAGGGGGACAGTCAGAGGGACAGGGAGAAGCAGGGTCCCCACTGAGTGGGGAGTACAATGCGAGGCTCGATCCCAGGACCCCAGGATCGTGACCAAAGCTGAAGTCAGATGCTTAACCCAGTGAACCACCCAGGCGCCCCAAGTTGTTTACATTTCTAATCCCAAACTTGCTGCTTTAAATAGAAAAGGGTTTATATCTTAAATATGCTTTTGTAAATAAAAAATTACTCATAATCTCATGAATGTTTTACAAAATGCATTTATCCCTTAAATGCAGTCCCCTTTCCTATGTAGGGAACATGTGATTTCTTTTCACTTAGAAGTATTTTTTTTATATAGCTATCATGCACTTATACATATTGGTTTGCATGTGTAGACTGAGTGCCTTGCCAGGCACTAACTAGGCTCAGTGCATTCAATTATGTTACTTATTTGGCTATTTATATATGTACCAGTATGGACTCAAGAATCTTTATTTTACTTTGGGGATTATAATCCAGTATTATCATTATTTATTTTGTTGTTCACATTGTCCCAGCATTAGCCATCAGGAATTCCTTCAAGTTGACCTGTGTCCTTCAATATGCCCCCATTTGATTTGTGGAGCACTTCCTTACTTTTTGGCAGCAAAAAGTCCTGCAATCAATCTCTTCTCCAAGGAACTCTAGTTCCTTTTCTTGGAGAATGGTATCTGGGAGCTGGGTGTGCTCAGTATTACTAGGGTGTCACCACTTCTAGACCTTCTCAGTCAACAGAACTAGGAAATATATGTATATACAATGACACTTGCATACACACATCTATATTTACTTCTGTAACTATTTATCTGTGTGTGTGTGTATATATATATATATACATGTTTAAAACACCATGAGTTCACGTTAACAGCTCTGATGTTAATCACACATGGTTAAGTTCATTGTAGCCTCATTTGTAACTTCTTTCTCCAGCAGTGAGAAACCTGGCTCTCATTATCTACATTTCCTTCTTTGTTCAACCCTACTATATATATAAAGTAGTTTCAGAACTGCTAACCCTTCCCCTCAGGAGGAACAAATTAACCATCTGTATTGTAGAGTCTGTATATAAAACTTTTTTGTCTTCAGCTGACAGTTTCTACTCACGACGTCGCTTTCCCAAGTTCCTTAAGTCAGGAGACTATTTGGTTCTACAGATTATATGAATGAGCCAGAAAACAGGAAAACAGTGTTGTGGCCTGGGGTGGGAGGGGGCGGTGTGCAGACCAAAATGAAGCCACTGCCGGCGCCCCCCTGGGAAGCCGCTCGCACTCCGCGCTGAGCCACCGTCCTGTGTTGGAGTTGGAGTGTTGTGTTCCGTGTTCAGCCCCAGGAGACAGGGAGAGTTGTATGAGCAGTCCTCGCGGCACTGAAGGAGAACTCTTTCTGAAGCCCATGGTGCCCTGTGGGCCCGCCGACTCGGGGGCAGCCCGCGCAGCCCGTTTCTGGGACAAGCTGCTGTGGAGACCCTGTGCCTCGCTCCTCGCAGGAGGACTTGAATGGACGCTCGTTCCTCTTGGGGCACCATCAGCCTCCTGACACCCCTTGCACCTTCTTTCAGAAGCATGACCCTTGCAGTTCCCTGGGTCAGCCTCCTTTGAGCTCCACTTTCTCCTTTAAAATGAACATAAAATAGTTTCCTCTTCCTCTATACTGTATCCACATCTTCCTTTCTTGTCTGACATTTTGTAGGAGGAAACTGTTATTATCTTCTCCAAATCTGGTAAGCAGTTTGAACAGCCAAGTGAGCTAGAGACAGGCTATTAGAAAGGCCCAGAACAGAAAGCTTTGGAAGTGGAGTGAGGGCAGGGGAGGGGGGGTGGCAAGCTTGTGAGGTAGGTGGGGCTTGGTTGGGAAACATGAAGCCTTTTAGACCTCTGAGATGAACCTTTGCAACCTCAGTGTTTCTAACGTTTCTTTTCAAATCCATTTAGGACAAAATAACAGAGTAGAACTTAAATTTAAACTGGACCTCCTTATCTTGCAGCATCTGGGGTCTGTAGACATGGGAGAGGGAAAAGGTCAGCAGGAAACAATTGCTGCAGACATTTTCAACTAGCTGTAGCATATTTTCAATACCTGCTTCTCATTAGCAATGACAAAATCCAGCCACGCCTTGGACTCAGCAACATCGCCTTTTCCTTTTCCTGAACTCTGGTTCAGTAAACTCCAAAATTCCTTCTGCCAAAGGTACTTTTCCCTCCTCCCCCTATCTCTGCTCTATTCCTCAAAGCATGTGGGAAATTTGATCCATATGGGTTGGATCATCTACACTTAACTCATAAAAACTGCTCTTTTGTAAGAGCTATTCCATTGCCAAGTGTGTCTGAACAACAATAAAATGTTTTTCCCAGAAAAAGTGATAGCTGGAATCCAAAATTAATATTTGTACTCTCTCTCTCTCTCCTAAAGTTTCATTCACTTTAACCAACATTTATTAAATTCCAAATACGTATCAGGTACATATTGGAGGCAGGCACCCAGCAGTACAAAGACAAAGGCTATCTGACTCTTGTTCTCCATTATTAGTCTATCGAGGGAAAGAGAAATGTATCAATGATGATTAAGTTCTTAGCATGTTCCTGGCACATGTCACAAAGGAGGCCACTAGGCACAGAGGAACTCAGAGTCACCTGAGACTGGGTGATGTGCTCAAGATCCCACAAGTGAGAGACCGGCCATCCTTTGAAGCCAGGTGGGCCTTCATGTTAGTCTACTGCTCACCATCTGTAAGGCAATGTGGTGTACCTGAGGACCACCTTGGGCAGGGGAGAAAGAACTTTTCCAGACCTACCTCTGCCTGATTTTGTTTCTCCCCTTTGCCCCACCTTCTTCCTTCTTGCACACTCAGTAACCAGAGAATTCTGAACATTGCCCTTGTGATATCCCTTTCCAGCTCAGTCATGGCTTTGTTCTCTGCTTCTCATACCAGTGCCGGGCACCTCAGGTCAGGTGGCATCTGGTTCTGCAGGTTTTACAACGTTCAGTCATCAACACCAGAGCAATCAGTTCTGTCCTGCTGCAAGACAGGTTCTTTACAAATGACAGAGCAAAGACCTTGGGTCTCTCCCAGCACTGCAAAACTCGGGACTAAAAATATGTAGGGATGATGGGAAGTGTTTACAGTAGCTCTGCCAGAAGCCCAGCAAATGTGTTTAAAGAAAACACACTGACTCTTAAGTAACAGAACCAGCCACAGTCAGCTATTGAGGACTGGGAGAAAAATTTCCCTTAAAAGCAGGTTTTTAGTGGATACCACATAACAATAGTGGTTTCAGCCTAAACATAAGGACTTGGTGGAGATCCACCCAGAGACACAGTCTAGTGATCAACCACTGCCTCTGGGTGAGCATACAGTGCAGCTGAGCAGTTCCTGAGGGACCCAGGGCCTAGCAGGGCTGGTTTCTGGCTGATGCAGGCCAGTTTCCAGAGCCATTCTCAGAGCAGAAACGCCTAGAATGACCTAGCTTTGGACTAGGGCTACTTAGCCTCAGGGGCCAAGCCAGGTCCAGAGCAGATTTTACACAGCACTTTGCAAGTTCTGCCCACCCTCCATAAATGGGACTTGTAGCTGCCTCAGGTGACCTCTTGGGTCCCAGGCTATGGCTCCTTCCCCTGCTCCTTAGTGGTGGGTAAAAGTGGAGATAGAGACAGACAAGCAGCCAGAAAGAAAATCTATCTGGTTCTCACACTCCAGGCCCCCATTCCCCTGCCCTAATCACCCTGGGCCTGGTACCAGAAAACTGGGGACAGCTCCTGTGCTCTGGCACCTGCTGCAGTTATTCAAGCCAGCCGATCAGAAAACTGCTTACTCAGCTTTACCTGCATCTTCCTGTAGAAACCACAATAAAGGCTCTTGCTCACATTTTCTCAACTCCCTCTGCCTCCTGACTGGCTCTGGTGTTTCCCCATACGGCTCTGCATGCCTCCAGGTACAGAGCATTTGTGGGTGTCCTGGGTCTACATACTTATTTCCACCTCCAACTTTAAGCATCCTAGAAAGTTTGTGATCAATTTTCAGTTTCTGCCTATCAAACCCCAGGCTACCTTTTGCAAGCTTACTGCCTGGGCACACTGGTGTTTGTACTCTGGAGCAGGTGCTCGTCCAATGTGGCAACAGAAAAAGGCCAGGCACAAAATCCACATGTTGTATGGTTTCACTATGAACTGTACAGAATAGGCAAATGCATAGAGACAGAAAGGTTTGTGGTTGCCTAAGGCAGGAGGTGGGGGGAGCGGAATATTGGTGGTTATGGCAAAGGAATGTGGAGTATACTTTTGGGGTAATAAAAATGTTCTAAAACTGGTTATAGTGGTGGTAGATGCACAATTCTGGGAATAGACTAAAAACCAGTAAACTGTACACATTAAAAGGATAAACTTTGTGGTATGTGAATTATATCTCCCTAAAAAGTAAATGTGACAACAGAACTGAGAGAAACAAAATAGAAGCCAAGAGGCCTCCTGCCTCTCTCATTAGAAAAGTCCCTGGTTTTTTGTTTTGTTTTGTTTTGTTTTTGTTTTTAGCTCAGTTAGAGACTATAGGCCATGTGAGAGAAAAAAACTAAAAAATTCAAGACAGTCTCTTTCTCCTTGCATTGGCCCTTTGCCATTTCTTATTTCCCTAAGTTGGAATTTGGGGTTTCTAGGAAGCTGCTAAATAGCTGTTTGAAGCACCTTCAAAATTGCAGAGCAGTGGATCTATATGTGTCTCCTTTAAAGTCTTTTACTGTCCTTCATTCAATGTATATTTATTAAGGGCCAACTATGTGCCTGCCAGACACTGTTCTAACAGTTGGGATACATGAGGTCTTTATAGTAGGACACTCCCATTTTAGTCAGAGACAGTAGAAAGTCAGTAAACATAAAAATATAAGTAAATCATATGGCATATTAGAAGGCAGTAAGTGCTAAGAAAAAAACACAGAGCAGGATAAGGGATATTAGGGGCACAGGTTGGGGGTGGCAAAATTACAAGCTTAAGACAGGTGGGCAGAGCAGACCCCATTGAGAAGGTGTCATTTCAGCAAAGACCATGGAGGTTCAGGGCAGATCCCTCGGGTAGGTGGGGGAGAGCTGTCCAGGCTGGACTCTGCACCTAAGGCAGGAGCACACCAGGGTGCCTGGGGTACAGTCAGTGAGGGGACAGTAGGAATGGAGGCTGAGGGAGGCAAGGGGGTAGGCTCATATAAGGCATTGCGAGGTATGTTAATCATGCCTTTTTATCCTGTATTTTTCATGCTTTGATATCCTGGGTCCTGCTGACCCTGGAGGGATGCCCATTTCAGGGTCAGCTAAGTCCTAGAAAGAGTAAATATGCAAACCAACCAGTTCCAAGGCCATGCCCCTAGCTGCCTCCTCTATCTGGTTCTCACACTCCAGGCCCCCATTCCCCTGCCCTAATCACCCTGGGCCTGGTACCAGAAAACTGGGGACAGCTCCTGTGCTATGGCACCTGCTGTAATTTTTCAAGCCAGCCAATCAGAAAACTGCTTACTCAGCTTTACCTGTATCTTCCTGTAGAAACCACAATAAAGGCTCTTGCCCACATTTTCTCAACTCCCTCTGCCTCCTGACTGGCTCTGGTGTTTCCCCATACGGCTCTGCATGCCTCCTGATTCTAGGGGTTTGTGAACATAAAATCTTCTTCCTTCATTGACAGACATTTCCATGTCTGCATGTCTTACCATACCTGATTAAAACAAATCCTCAGTCCTCTTAAAAGATGAGGTCTTTGGCTTCTGCCCTGAGAGAGATGTAGAGCTACTGTGTAGCTTGAATAGAGGAGGGACATGAGTGAAGTTGTTTCTGAAGGACCACTCTGGTTGTTGTGTTGAGAAGAGATTAAAAGGCAGGGGCACCTGGATGGCTTAGTCTGTTAAGCATCTAACTCTTGATTTTGGCTCAGGTCATGATCTAAGGGTCGTGGGATCGAGCCCTGTATCAGGCTACATGTTCAGTGAGGAGTCTGCTTAAGATTCTCTCTCTCCCTCTCCCTATGACCCTCCCCCACAACTTGCACACAATTGTGTGCACGCTCTCTCTCAAATAAATAAATTAAATATTTTTTCAAAAACAGAAGAGCTTAAGGGGCAAAGATGGACTTAGGGCTGTATCATCCTGGTAAGAGACAGTGGTGCTGGGACCAGGGTAGTGGCTGTGGAGGTGGTGAGAAATATATTCCAGATATATCATCAGTGCAGAGCTTCTCTGATTAGATGTGAGGTATGGAACAAAAAGAAAAGTCTAAGTGTCCCTCTCTCTCAAATAAATAAATAAAATACTAAAAAAAAAAAAAAGGAAAGAAAGAAAGAAAAGTCTAAGTGACTCTAAATTTTGCCCTGAGCAAAGGAAGACTGGCCTGACACTGACTGAGACAGAGAAGGCCATGGGTAGAGCAGATTTGGGGATGTTAACTTGGAGACGTTAATTAACTCTCTGAGCAGAGATGTCAGATGAGTTGTTGCATACATAAGACACCACAGGAAACAATCAGCTGGAGAGGTATAAAGAGCCAAGGGTTCAGAGGACTCCCAGAGCTGCCTGGAGACAGTCTAAGTGAGGATGCACCTCTATTCTGTGCATTAAAGTAACTCTGGAATCACAGCAAACAGAAGCCAGTTATCCTGTTTTCTCATGTAACTCCTTTCATAACTAGAGAAGTGTATCAGCTCTTCTCTCATCAAACAAAAAGCACCCCACATAGGAATAAGATTTCTTGGCCATACCCACCTTTTTTGGTTGAGTATTCTTTGCATGCTGCTGAACATTCAGTTGGATGGTACAACAATAAGCTGCTACATCAACACTGATGGCTAGACATCAGCCACTAGGCCAGCTGACATCTCCTAACTAGGCATGAGTGATTTAACATGTCTTTACTGTGCCAGGTTGGGAAAAGAAAAAACTAGAGACAGAAGACTTGCAGAAACAATGGAAACCTTTGGCTCTTTCTTTTACCACAGGACATTGACTCTGCTTTAGCCATTGAAGCTGAGCTAATAAGTTTACCTGTTTTTGAAAAAGTGTGTGTGTGTGTGTGTGTGTGTGTGTAACACTCTGATTAACTGAGTTTGAAATAGAATATAAAATAAGATGAGCTTTTTATTTCTGCTCTGTTGGGAATTTTCTTTCAAGATTCATGTACTGAAAGTTAATTATGAATGGATTTATTTTTATATTTGTGAAACACTGAAATATCAGTAATGTGGCTAACTCATGTTGGGTTAATGTTGTGGAAATTGATTCCAGTGATCTGATTGGGTAGCCCATTGCACTTAATTTAATGAATCATGGTCAGAATATATCACCAAGTAAATGGACCAATAATACAATGAAATTACTTTGTGCTGAGATTTTAGTAATGCTGTTTCTCTAGTTGAATATGTTACAGAAAATGTTCATGAAAAATTCTATTTATAATCTTTGTGGTTTTAGGAGACATAAGGTCATTAAAAAGTATTTGTGATTATCCATATCAGACATGTGTCTGAATTATCCTTTGTGACTTTCCAGTTATGAGTAAAGAAAACTACAAAATAAAAACCATTCCAAATATATTATCTTATATTTATGTGATAAACATCCCTTACATTAAATATCAAGTGACATTTTCATCTTTATTTACATAAAATCATTTTTTCTCTGCCTCTGTAAAAGAAATGTAAAATAAATATACACAGAACATAATTGTGAGCACATACTATCATACCTTAGTCCTATTCTGCAGGGAATATGTAGCATTTGAACTGAGCCTTGAAGATTCCAAGAGCAGTGACAGAAAAGGAAGGTGTTCCAAAGTGGTCATCGTGCAGGGAAAGGCACTGAGAAAGAATAAAGGTAGTGAGTGCTGTTTGGCCCACGTAAGATACAAGTAGGGAAGTGGCTGGAAAGTCCTTTAGGGCAGACTGAGCAGTGCCCAAGCAACTGAAGGTCTCCGAACAGGAGGGTGGTATGATCGGAGCTGGGCATTATATCTGAGCATAAATATAGCTAGGAATTATAACACCTTATTCCTAAAGGTATGTTAGGGAAGGGACTTTTGTTCTAGAATGCATCTCTATGCCTCATACTGTTTCTACCTCATGGTTGAAGTTTTTTACTTATAAGTTATTATATACTGTCTTTGGAAAGCATTATCTTTGCCAGGGGACTTATTTTTATATGTCCTGAACCCTGTCTTTTGATAGCTTATATTTTAGTTGAGAGACAAGGCTAGAATATATAGAAGAATAGTGAAATACAAGATTCACGTCAGATGAGGAATTCTTGAGTATTATTGAGGAGAGGGACCTAATGACATGCTATGGAAAGTCTTGGGAAAACTCTTAAATGTAACCCAGGAATTGAGAACTAAAGGGATTAATAGGTAATGACTATTACTCTTAAGCAAGGAGTTGTAGACACTCTTAGTTGTCTGTCAAGGATCCTGTGTCCTTCTTCTGTCCTACTAGAACTTAGATTTTGCAGGCTCAGTGACCCAGGGGAAACGGACCCATTACTCCATGACCATGACTCTGGGTCCTCATTAAATAAACTCATCGTGCTGATTCCACTTCTCCTTGCCAGTGATTGGTTCAAGGAGCCCTGCGTAAGCCAATCAGGGCATTGCATTCTTCTGGCAACTACTCTTGGTCTAAAGATGGGCAAGTGACCATAGTTGGCCCATAAGACTGAGGAGGAGGACTGTTATTCCACAGTTGGAGGAGAGGCTCTCTCAACAAGGTGGCATGCTGTCCCTATTGCTGTTGATGGCTGTGGCCAGGAAGATAGCCTGAGGAGAAAGCCAGCATGTGAAGGGCAGAGATAGGGACTTGTGGAGGCAGGGAGAGGAAGCCCTAATCATGCCATGCTCAGAGCTGCCCCATGTTGGGACTTCTCTGATATGTGAGGTAATCCTTTTATATATTGTTAAAGCCACTTTAAGTTAAGCTTTTTGTTACTTGCAGTCAAGAACATCCTGAGTGATAGGTGTACCAAAGTTGGTACACCCATTCCAGAAAGATGGCTGCAGGAGAGTGAATGACGGATATAGGCCCTGTGTTTAAGAAATCTAGCTTGCTTGCTCTTTTGCCATGTACATTTCCATAGATAGATTAGGAAGAAAACCAAATTAGGTGAAAGAAAGTTGTAATTGGATGACAACTGGTACCTAGAGTTAGGTTATAAGAAGCTTCAAAACACTCCCAGGGTTTGGCTGTATACTTCAGGCTAAGCCCCTCCATCTACTGCCTCCCAGCTGTTGAGTGGGTAACACCAGCTAGGGGATCAGAGTAACCAAGATCATTTAACTCCCCTTTAGGCAGAGGGATCATGGGAATAAAAGACCCATGGAGTCGTCTGACTCTGGGTGTCCTGAAGTTTTGGTCTCATCGCAGCCAAAGCCTCACCTTCAAAGCAGAAGATGTCCCTAATTTTGGTAGGCCCTAGAGTATGATGGCTACAAAGGGTTGGAAAACTTAATGGAGGAAGCCAAATTTGAGGTGGCTATTCAATCCTTTTATCATTTGCCAATCCTATTATTATTTTTAAATAGAACTGCTAATTTTATTTTTTTTAATTTTTTATTGTTATGTTAATCACCATACATTACATCATTAGTTTTAGATGTAGTGTTCCATGATTCATTGCTTGTGCATAACACCCAGTGCTCCAAACAGAACGTGCCCTCCTTAATACCCATCACCAGGCCAACCCATCCTCTCACCCCCCCTCCCCTCTAGAACCCCCAGTTTGTTTTTCAGAGTCCATCATTTCTCCTGGTTCATCTCCCCCTCCGATTTCCCCCCCTTCATTCTTCCTCTCCTGCTTCTTTTTTTTTTTTTCTTAACATATATTGCATTATTTGTTTCAGAGGTACAGATCTGTGATTCAACAGTGTTGCACAATTCACAGCACTCACCATAGCACATACCCTCCCCAGTGTCTATCACCCAGCCACCCCATCCCTCCCACCCCACCCCCCACTCCAGCAACCCTCAGTTTGTTTCCTGAGATTAAGATTTCCTCATATCAGTGAGGTCATATGATACATGTCTTTCTCTGATTGACTTATTTCGCTCAGCATAACACCCTCCAGTTCCATCCACGTCGTTGCAAATGGCAAGATCTCATTCCTTTTGATGGCTGCCTAATAATCCATTGTATATATATACCACATCTTCTTTATCCATTCATCTGTCGATGGACATCTTGGCTCTTTCCACAGTTTGGCTATTGTGGACATTGCTGCTATAAACATCAGGGTGCACGTACCCCTTCGGATCCCTACATTTGTATCTTTGGGGTAAATACCCAGTAGTGCAATAGCTGGGTCGTATGGTAGCTCTATTTTCAACTTTCTGAGGAACCTCCATACTGTTTTCCAGAGTGGTTGCACCAGCTTGCATTCCCACCAACAGTGTAGGAGGGTTCCCCTTTCTCTGCATCCCCGCCAACATCTGTCGTTTCCTGACTTGTTAATTTTAGCCATTCTGACTGGTGTGAGGTGGTATCTCATTGAGGTTTTGATTTGGATTTCCCTGATGCCGAGCGATACTGAACACTTTTTCATGTGTCTGTTGGCCATTTGGATGTCTTCTTTGGAAAAATGTCTGTTCATGTCTTCTGCCCATTTCTTGATTGGATTCTTTGTTCTTTGGGTGTTGAATTTGATAAGTTCTTTATAGATTTTGGATCCTAGCCCTTTATCTGATATGTCATTTGCAAATATCTTCTCCCATTCTGTTGGTTGTCTTTTGGTTTTGTTGACTGTCTCTTTTGCTGTGCAAAAGCTTTTTATCTTGATGAAGTCCCAAGTTCATTTTTGCCCTTGCTTCCCTTGCCTTTGGTGATGTTTCTAGGAAGAAGTTGCTGTGGCTGAGGTTGAAGAGGTTGCTGCCTGTGTTCTCCTTTAGGATTTTGATGGACCCCTGTCTCACATTGAGGTCTTTCAACCATTTGGAGTCTATTTTTGTGTGTGGTGTAAGGAAATGGTCCAGTTTCATTCTTCTGCATGTGGCTGTCCAATTTTCCCAAAACCATTTGTTGAAGAGACTGTCTTTTTTCCATTGGACATTCTTTCCCACTTTGTCAAAGATTAGTTGACCATAGAGTTGAGGGTCCATTTCTGGGCTCTCTATTCTGTTCCATTGATCTATGTGTCTGTTTTTGTGCCAGTACCATACTGTCTTGATGATGACAGCTTTGTCATAGAGCTTGAAGTCCAGAATTGTGATGCCGCCAGCTTTGCTTTTCTTTTTCAACATTCCTCTGGCTATTCGGGGTCTTTTCTGGTTCCATACAAATTTTAGGATTATTTACTCCATTTCTTTGAAAAAAGTTGATGGTATTTTGATAGGGATTGCATTGAATGTGTAGATTGCTCTAGGTAGTACTGACATCTTCACAATATTTGTTCTTCCAATCCACGAGCATGGAACATTTTTCCATTTCTTTGTGTCTTCCTCAATTTCTTTCATGAGTATTTTATAGTTTTCTGAGTACAGATCCTTTGCCTCTTTGGTTAGATTTATTCCTAGGTATCTTATTGTTTTGGGTGCAATGGTAAATGGGATGGACTCTTTAATTTCTCTTTCTTCTGTCTTGTTGGTGTATAGGAATGCCACTGATTTCTTTGCATTGATTTTATATCCTGCCACTTTACTGAATTCCTGTCTGAGTTCTAGCAGTTTTGGGGTGGAGTCTTTTGGGTTTTCCACATAAAGTATCATATCCTCTGCAAACAGTGAGAGTTTGACTTCTTCTTTGCCGATTTGGGTGCCTTTGATTTCTTTTTGTTGTCTGATTGCTGTGGCTAGGACTTCTAATACTATGTTGAATAGCAGTGCTGATAGTGGACATCCATGCCGTGTTCCTGACCTTAGGGGGAAAGCTCTGTTTTTCCCCATTGAGAATGATATTCGCTGTGGGTTTTTCATAGATGGCTTTTATGATATTGAGGTATGGACCCTCTATCCCTATACTCTGAAGAGTTTTGATCAAGAAAGGATGCTGTACTTTGTCAAATGCTTTTTCTGCATCTATTGAGAGGATCATATGGTTCTTGTTCTTTCTTTTATTAATGTATTGTATTACATTGATCGATTTGTGGATGTTGAACCAACCTTGCAGCCCAGGGATAAATCCCACTTGGTCATGGTGAATAATCCTTTTAATGTACTGTTGGATCCTATTGGCCAGTATTTAGGTGAGAATTTTTGCATCCATGTTCATCAAGGATATTGGTCTGTATTTCTTTTTGATGGGGTCTTTGGTTTTGGGATCAAGGTGATGGTGGCCTCATAAAACGAGTTTGGAAGTTTTCCTTCCATTTCTATTTTTTGAAACAGTTTCAGAAGAATAGGTATTAATTCTTCTTTAAATGTTTGGTAGAATTCCCGTGGGAAGCCATCTGGCCCTGGGCTTTTGCTTGTTGGGAGATTTCTGATGACTGCTTCAATTTCCTTAGTGGTTATAGGTCTGTTCAGGTTTTCTATTTCTTCCTGGTTCAGTTTTGGTAGTTTATACATCTCTAGGAATGCATCCATTTCTTCCAGGTTATCTAATTTGCTGGCATAGAGTTGCTCATAATATGTTCTTATAATTGTTCGTATTTCTTTGGTGTTGGTTGTGATCTCTCCTCTTTCATTCATGATTTTGTTGATTTGGGTCATTTCTCTTTTCTTTTTGATAAGTCTGGCCAGGGGTTTATCAATCTTTTTAATTCTTTCAAAGAACCAGCTCCTAGTTTCGTTGATCTGTTCTACTGTTCTTTTGGTTTCTATTTCATTGATTTCTGCTCTGATCTTTATTATTTCTCTTCTCCTCCTGGGTTTAGGTTTTATTTGCTGTTCTTTCTCCAGCTCCTTTAGGTGTAGGGTTAGGTTGTGTGCTTGAGACCTTTCTTGTTTCTTGAGAAAGGCTTGTATTGCTATATACTTTCCTCTTAGGACTGCCTTTGCTGCATCCCAAAGATTTTGAACAGTTGTGTTTTCATTTTCATTTGTTTCCATGAGTTTTTTAAATTCTTCTTTAATTTCCTGGTTGACCCATTCCTTCTTTAGTAGGATGCTCTTTAGCCTCCATGTACTTGAGTTCTTTCTGACTTTCCTCTTGTGACTAAGTTCTAGTTTCAAAGCATTGTGGTCTGAAAATATGCAGGGAATGATCCCAATCTTTTGGTACCGGTTGAGACCTGATTTATGACCTAGGATGTGATCGATTCTGGAGAATGTTCCATGGGCACTAGAGAAGAATGTGTATTCTGTTGTTTTGGGATGGAATGTTCTGAATATGTCTGTGAAGTCCATGTGGTCCAGTGTGTCATTTAAAGTCTTTATTTCCTTGTTGATCTTTTGCTTAGATGATCTGTCCATTTCAGTGAGGGGGGTGTTAAAGTCCCCCACTATTATTGTATTGTTGTCGATGTGTTTCTTTGCTTTTGTTATTAATTGGCTTATATAATTGGCTGCTCCCATGTTAGGGGCATAGATATTTACAATTGTTAGATCTTCTTGTTCGATAGACCCTTTAAGTAGGATATAGTGTCCTTCCTAGTCTCTTATTAAAGTCTTTGGTTTAAAATCTAATTTGTCTGATATAAGGATTGCCACCCCAGCTTTCTCTTGGTGTCCATGAGCATGGTAAATGGTTTTCTACCCCCTCACTTTCCTTCTTTTTTTTTTTTAAGATTTTACTTATTTATCTGACAGATAGAGAGACAGCGAGAGAGGGAACACAAGCGGGGGAGTGGGAGAGGGAGAAGCAGGCTTCCCGCTGAGTGGGGAGCCCGATGCGGGGCTCGATCCCAGGACCCTGGGATCATGACCCGAGCTGAAGGCAGACACTTAACGACTGAGCCACCCAGGCGCCCCTCCACCCCCTCACTTTCAATCTGGAGGTGTCTTTGGGTCTAAAATGAGTCTCTTGCAGACAGCATATCAAGGGGTCTTGTTTTTTAATCCAATCTGATAGCCTGTGTCTTTTGATTGGGGCACTTAGCCCATTTACATTCACGGTATCTATTGAAAGATAGGAATTTAGTGCCATTGTATTGCCTGTAAGGTGACTCTTACTGTATATTGTATGTGTTCCTTTCTGGTCTATGTTGCTTTTAGGCTCTCTTTTTGCTTAGAGGACCCCTTTCAATATTTCTTGTAGGGCTGGTTTCGTGTTTGCAAATTCCTTTAGTTTTTGTTTGTCCTGGAAGCTTTTCATCTCTCCTTCTATTTTCAATGACAGCCTAGCTGGATATAGTATTCTTGGCTGCATATTTTTCTCCTTCAGTGCTCTGAATATATCATGCCAGTCCTTTCTGGCCTGCCAGGTCTCTGTGGATAAGTCTGTTGCCAATCTCATGTTTCTTCCATTGTAGGTTACAGAGCTCTTTCTCCAAGCTGCTTTCAGGATTTTCTCTTTGTCTCTGAGACTGGTAAGTTTTACTCTTAGATGTTGGGGTGTTGACCTCTTTTTATTGATTTTGAGAGGGGTTCTCTATGCTTCATGGATTTTGATGCCTGTTTCCTTCCCCAAATGAGGGAAGTTCTCTGCTATAATTTGCTCCAATATATCTTCTGCCCCTCTCTCTCTTTCTTCTTCTTCTGGGATCGCAATTATTCTAATGTTGTTTTGTCTTATGGTATCGCTTATCTCTCGAATTCTGCCCTCGTGATCCAGTAGTTGTTTATCTCTCTTTTTGTCAACTTCTTTATTTTCCATCATTTGGTTTTCTATATCACTGATTCTCTCTTCTGCCTCATTTATCCTAGCAGTTAGCGCCCTCATTTTTGATTGCACCTCATTAATAGCCTTTTTGATTTCGACTTGGTTAGATTTTAGTTCTTTCATTTCTCCAGAAAGGGTTTCTCTAATAACTTCCATGCTTTTTCCAAGCCCAGCTAGTATCTTTAAAGTGATGATTCTGACGTCTAGATCCAACATTGTACTAATGTCCATATTGAGTAAGTCCCTGGCAGTCGGTACTACCTCTTGTTCTTTTTGTTGAGGTGATTTTTTTCTGTCTTGTCATTTTGTCCAGAGGAGAATAGATTAATGAGAGAACAAAATACTAACAGGGTAAAAATGTCCCCAGAAAATATACTCTAAAGAAATCAGAAAAGACCTGAAGCCAGGGGAAAAGAAAGGGAAAGAAAGAAAAAAGAAAAGAAAAAGATAAAAACAAAACAAAACAAACAAACAAAAACAGAACAAAACAAAAACAAAACAAAACAAAAAAACAGAATATGATCAAATATGATCAGGCTGGTGCATAGATCAGTGCCACACACTAGATTTTTGGTGTATTTTGGTCTGTTAGAAGAAAATGCCTCCCAAAATTTTAAAGAAAGAAAAACTTATATATATATATGTACAAAAATAATATCGATGAAGGGATGGAATATGACTGTAAAGATGGAAATTATAAAATATTTTATAAAAGGAATTGATAAGAAGTTGTTTGAAAAACAAAGAAGAGGATTAAAAAAAGAAAAAAAAAGGGAGACAATGTGATCAGGCAGTAGAGTAGAACATAACCATACATTAGAGATTTAGGGTATATTTTGATCTGTTAGAAGAAACTATCTCAAAATTTTAAAGAGAGAACAACTTATATATATATATGCCAAAAATAAGGGTAACTACTATGAAGGGATAGAATATGACTCTAAAAATGAAAAATAAAAATGTTTTTTAAAAAAAGGATTGATAAGATGTTGGTTGAAAAAGGGAAAAAGAAAAATTAAAAAAAAAAAAGACAGTTAAAAAAAATTAACTTTGAAAGACTAAGGAATCATGGTACAAAAGGCATGGATTCTATGTGCAGTATTCCCCTAGCGCTGGAGTTCTGCCGTTCTCATTGATCGGTAAACTTGGTCTTGGCTGGCTGTTCTTGCTGATCTTCTGGGGAGGGGCCGGTTGCCATGGTTCCCAAATGTCTTTTCCAGAGGCGGAATTGCCCCGCCCTTGCCCGGTCTGGGCTAAGTAATCTGCTTGGGTTTGCTCTCCGGAGCTTTTGTTCCCTGCAAGCTTTCCGTATAGCTTTGGAGGCCGACAGTGAAAATGGCGGCCTCCCAATCTCCACCCTGGAGGAGCCGAGAACTCGGGCCCCGCTCCTCAGTGAGCCCCCAGAGAAAAGCAGTCAATCACTCCGTCTCTCCGGTCTCCGGCCGCATCCGTACTCACCCAGCCTGTGACTGAGCGTTTCTATCTCTGGCACCCGACTTGGTGTGGAGTCTCCAAACCCAGCAGATCCCTGCGGTGCACTCCCGCGCTGCTCCTCCCGGGGGAGGAAGGGGAGTCTTCCCTGGATCTGCCGCTTGTCGGGTCCCTGCTGGAGGAGCAGTGGCCCGACTGTGCCGCAGATCATGGTTTATGGCAACCCTGAGCTGAGAGCCCGCGCCTCAGCTCCGTCTCTGCAGCCGGCTTCCCTGCTCCGATACCTGGGAGCTCTGCTGCACTCAGGCACCCCCAGTCTTTCTGTGACCCCAAGGGTCCTGAGACCACACTGTCCCATGAGGGTTCCACCCCCTGGTTAGCCACTGGAGCAACGTCCCTCAGCGGAGCAGACTTCTAAAAAGTTGGCTCTATCACTTGCCAGAAGCGGCCGAAGGAGGCCCCCTCCCCCGCCGTCTATCCTCCCTAACATTGCCTCGGATTTACTTCTCTGCATGTCCTACCTTCCAGAAAGTGGTTGCTTTTCTGTTCAGAGAGTTGTTGCTATTCTTTTCTTTGATCTCCTGTTGAGTTCGTAGGTGTTCAGAATGGTTTGATCCCTATCCAGCTGAATTCCTGAGACCAGACGAAATCCAGGTCTCCTACTCCTCTGCCATCTTGCTCCACCCCTCCTAGAACTGCTAATTTTAAAAGTGAAATATATAATAGTTTTTATTTTAAAAAATCAGGTTGCTCTTAGTGTTTTTTGTTTTTGTTTTTGTTTGTTTTTCTCCTATAGATCAATGGTGGTTAACAGAAAAGGCTTTATCCCATATATATTAATAAAATATATGTCAATGATCAGTGGATAGGAAACTTGAAGAAAGCAACTAGATCTTCCTTTGCTTAGAACTCTTTGATGGCTCCCCATTGCCAGCAGTCTGGGTCCCTAAAGTCTTCTAGATGTGACCTTTCTTGCCTCTTCTTCACATGCATCACATGTCAGCTGCCCTGTATTTTTGCAATTCTCTGAATATGTGCCCACACTCTCTTAGCTTCCTGCCTCTGCCTAGAATTCTCTTCCCTTTCTACCATATGTTCAGCCCACTCTCTTCTGACCCTTTAGGACCTAGCTCAGGCATCACTTCCTCCAAGGAATGTTCCCTGACTCCCCAACTCCTAGTTGGGAGAAAGCACTGCTCAAATGGATCTTGCCCTTTGAGTTCCATCATAGCAATGTTTGTCTTTGGATAAATTAGAATTTTTGCCTGTTCAAACACATCCTGTCTGACTTCTGTTGTCTTACATCAGAAAAGGTCTGGAGAAGCTGGAAGGCTGGAGATGAAGGTGGAGCCCAGTCCTTCTCCAGTGACAGGGCTGGGTTGGGAGTAGGGCGTTTCTGTGCAGACAGTGCAAAAGCTGCACAGGTCATTGGCAAGAGGCTGCCCAAGATATTGGAAATTGGTGTCTTGCCCTACCCAGGTCTGATAAGCCAGAAAAGTCCATTTGACTTCATAGACTCACAAACTGCTGGAGAGGTTGGTGCAGGCTGTCAACTCAGACACTGGCTCTCAAAATAGGCAATGGCATTATTCTGCCTTTGCTGCTTACCTTTTCCAGAAGAAAATGGATGGGATAGCATGATTGAGGATTAACGGATTGAGGACAGAGAAAATTTTCTGACAGGGTATCATCTAGGAAATTCGTTCCTGACTTAGGATTGTTCTGGTTAGGAAATGGATAATTAGGTACACTCGCCAAGTCCCAAGGGGGAGCATGATAGCAAGATCCCAGGACACAGAAAGAGATTAAATGTCAGCTTGAGACAGATGGAGACTCCTGCCTCTGTTTTTGGGATACCAAGCCTACTGCTGGTGAGTGGTGAGGCCAGGAAAGGAAGGAGAGAATTATTCCCCTAGAATGATTCTCTTGATTGTTCTTCAGTACATATAGTGGGCCAACTCTTTCAAGATATTCTAAATTATATTTTAGGCATCAGAGGCAAAAGATATCAAAGCACCATACAGAGTGGATCCATGGTACAAAAGATTAGCATGAAGAAAAAAAAAGATTAACACATAGTGTAATATGTACTTGCTTAAAGGAGCTCAGCTCAGTTTGAAGAAAACAGCTCTCCTTTTCTCCAACTTCTGACTATTCTTTCTTTTGTCTGTCTCCTCACTGTCTCCTCTTCTCCTCCCTTTGCCTGCTCTTGGCTACTGTGTTTACCCCTCCTCCTTAATCTACACTCCTAAATGCTTGCTGCCAAGACACATACATTTTCTCAGTGGTATTCTGATCATAATTTTTAAAAAATTATTATTTTCCTTCAAGAAGTTCAAAGTGTTTTTCAGGCTTAAACCTTTTAACACCTCAGGCAGAGATCAAGTAATTATCAGGATTATCTCCAAGAAGCACAAAGGAATGCAGAGATTCTAATTGTCAACTACGTATTTTGGAAAGCTCGTCTGGTACTAAAAAAAAAACAAAAAACAAAAAAACCTGTAGGATGAGGGAGAAGGGCTAGTTGGAGCTAATTGCTATAATAACCCTGAAGTTAGTGCTAATGACACTTCTTGCTAATGAGAAGGCACTGTGCCAAATATATTGAGATAACACCTTTATTCACATTGCTAAGAGTCCTTCAATATGTTCTTGAAGAAAGGAATGGGAAGGACTATTACCACTATTTTATGAATGAAAAATTGTAATCCCAAGCTCCAGGGTCTTCCTGGACTCTGGATGGGTCAAGTGACAGAGATAGGGACAGCTCATAGACTCTCACTAGCCAGGCCTAGCCACCCTTCCTCTCTGAGTATTTCCCCTCCTTCCTTTTGAAAGGAGTAGTGTGAAGACTTGTTTGTTATGGCAATGGAAACCTTTAAAACCTTTGCATGAAGGTGCTATTGAAAAAAGATATAGTTAGAAGTACTATTTTTATATCCTCAGTAGATTTGCTTTAATTTCATCAAGCATTTCACTGAATACGGTTGGCCCTACATGCCCTGCTTGTGCCTGTGGATTCTCTCTGCATTCAGTAACACTAAAGTTAACCAAAGTAATTTCTATACTCCGAATCATGGTACTGGTTATTGTTATATAATTCATCACCAAAAAAAATTACTGGGGCTCCTGGTTGGCGCAGTTGGTTAAGCATCTGACTCTTGGTTTCAGTTCAGGTTGTGATCTCAGGGTTGTGAAATGGAGGCCCACGTGGTGAGACTGAGCCCAGAGTCATCAGGCTCCTCGCTCAGCAGGGAGTCTGTTTCTCCCTCTCCCGCTCCCCCTACTTGTGTGCACTCTCTCTCAAATAAATAAATAAAATCTTTAAAAAAAAATCTCTCTCTCCTTCTGCCCCTACCACCCCCTCTAAAATAAATAAATCTCTAAAAAAATAATTACTTACAAGGTTCTAAGAAATAACATACAATTTCTCATATTTTTTTAAATTGAGGAATAATTGACATAACATTATATTAGTTTCAAGTGTACAGTGATTCAATATTTGTGTATCTTGCAAAATGGTCACCGCAAATCTAGTTAACATCTATCATACATAGTTACAGAAAAAATTTTTTGTGTGTTGAGAACTTTTAAGATCTACTTTCTTAGCAACTAATGTACAGCATGGTAACTATAGTTAATAATACTGCATTGCATATTTTGAAAGTTGCTAAGAGAGTAGGTCTCATGTCTTATAAAGGAAGTATCCTTAAAATACCTTAATCAAATACTTCATCATTTATTCCTTTGTTTTGATGGCTTTATTTTAATGAAGGTAATCTATGTTCATTGCAAACATTTCAGAAAACACATAAATAAAAAGATCACCTATTACCCCACCACTTGGATAATATTTGTCTTTTGGATAAATCAGAGCTTCTGTCTGTTCAAGCACTTTCTGTCCAACTCCTGTCATCTTATATCAGGAAAGGCCTAGAGAAACTGGAAGACTGGGGGTGAAGGTAGAGCCGTATCCTTCTCTAGTGACAGGGTGGGGTTGTGAGTGGGGCCTTCCTGTGCAGACACTGCGAAGGTTACATAGGTCATTGTTATAATTTGATTGTATAATTTTTCAGGCTTTTTCTCTGCACATATACACAAACTTTAAAAAAAAAAATCCAGAGATAGGATCACATTCCATATACTTTTGTGTAACTTGCTTTTTTTTTTTTTTTTAAGATTTTATTTATTTGACAGAGACACAACGAGAGAAGGAATACAAGAAGGGGGAGTGGGAGAGGGAGAAGGAGGCTTCCCGCCAAGCAGGGAGTCCGATGCAGGGCTTGATCCCAGGACCCTGAGATCAAGAGGCAGGACCTGAGCCGCAGGCGGACGCTTAACAGCTGAGTCACCCAGGCGCCCCTGTGTAACTTGCTTTTTAGAATTTAACAATATATTATGAACTTCTATTCCTGTCAGTATATACAGTTCAACACAGCCATTTATAATGCCTACATGGTATTTCACCAAATGAATCAACCATGAAGTGTTTCATTAACCTTTACTCATGGGCAGGGAGGTGGTTCCCATTTACTAGTAGTATTAGCAGTGCTAACGAGCATCCAGACTTGTCTGGATATTTCCAGAGGAGAAATCTCAAACAGTGGAATTGTTGGGTCAAATGGGATATATACATTAAACATTGGTATACATTGCCACACTACCTTCCAGAAAGCCTCATCAACAGGCCCATTTTCCCCACACCTATGCCAATGGCTAGCTTTGGCATTTATAGATATTTTTTGTCAATCTGATAGTTAAGTTGAATATATTTGGTATGTTTGTTAAACACTTAAATTTTTATTTTTTAATATGTTCTACACATATTTTTAGATTTCTATGTTTTACTTACAGGTTTAAGAGCTTTAATTAGTAAATATTAACCTTTGATTACCAATATTTCCCTCCAATTTTCTTTGAACAATACTTATCACTAAAAGGTTCATTTTTAGAGAGTTCAGTGTCTGCCTTTACCTTGAGTCTGGTTTCAGTGATGAACTGTTTTTTCTTTTTAACTTTTATCTTCAGATAATTGTAGAGTCACATTCTTTTTTTTTAAGGTTTAATTATTTATTATTTGAGAGAGAGAGAACGCATGAGTAAGGGGAGGTGTAGAGGGAGAGAAACTCAAGCAGACTCCAGGCTGAGTATGGAACCTAACACTGTGCTGAATCTCAACCCTGAGATCATGACCTGAGCCGAAATCAAGAGTCAGTCACTCAACTGACTGAGCCACCCAGGTGCCCCAATTCATATACAGTTCTAAGAAACACTACAGAGAGATTCCATATACCCCTCACTCAGTTTCCCCCAATGGTAGGATCTTGCATAACTATAGTACAATATCACAACCAAGAAGTTCATTTTGATCAATCCATTGACCTTACTCAGATTTCACCATTTTATGTCCACTTACTTGTCCTTGTGTATATTTAGTTCTGTGCAATTTGATCACATATGTAGACTGGTATGACCACCACATTCAGGATACAGAACAGTTCTATGGCAAAGATACTTCATGCTACTCCTTTAAGCCACACCCTTTCTTACACCCTCCCTGGCACATCCTTAACATCTGGCAAGCATGAGTCTGTTCTCTGTCTCTATAATTTTGTCATTTCCAGAATGTTGTATAAATGAAATAATGTAGTGTGCAATCTTTTGAGGTTGGCTTTTTGAAAATTTGGTGTAATATCCTTGAGATCCATGCAAGTTATGTCAATAGTTTGTTCCTTTTAATTGTTGACTAGTATTCCATAGTATGGAAATACCATTGTTTGTTTAACCATTCACCCATCGGAGGATATTTATGTTTTTTGCAGCTTTTGGCTATTGCAAATAAAGCTGCTGTGAACATTTGTGTACAGATTTGTATGTGAACATAAGTTTTTGTTTCTTTAGGATAATGCCCAAGAATACAGTTGCTGGGTCATGTAACACAGGTTTAGTTTTAGAAAAACTGCTGTACTTTTTACCAGACTGACTATACCATTTTACATTACCACAAGCAATAAGTGATCCACTTTCTTCCCATCCTTGCCAGCATTTGGTGTTATCACCATTTTTAATTTTAGTCATTCTGATAATTACATAATACTATCTCACTGTGGTTTGAATTTGGATTACCCTAATGGTTAATGAATACCTTTTCATGTCATATATCTGTACGTCCTATAGTGAAGTGTCTTTTTGTGTTTTTGGTATTTTTAAATTGTATTTTATTTTTAAAATGTTTTTTATTGTTGAGATTTGAGAGTTATTTATGTATGCTATAATTCTACTTACAGCTCCTTTGTTAAATATGTGGCTTGCAAAATTCACTCTCAGACTGTAGCTTGTCTTTTCATTCTCTTAACAGAGTCTGTCACAGAGAAAAATTTTTATGAGATCAAATTTATCAATTTTTCCTTTTATAGATTATGCTTTAAATTTAAATTTAAATTTGTGGTTAATTTTGAGTTAATTTTAGTAAGATATGTAGTTTTGATTGAAGATTATTATTTTATTCATAGATGCCTAATTATTCTAGCAGCATTTTGAAAAGTTGTGTTTCTTCCACTGAATTGCACTTACACCTTTTATTTTTATTTATTTTTATTATTTATTTTTAATTTTTAAAAAAGATTTTATTTATTTATTTGACAGAGAGGCAGCAAGAGAGGGAACACAAGTGAGGGAGTGGGAGAGGGAGAAATAGGCTCCTCGCTAAAGCAGGGAGCCCAATGCGGGGCTTGATCCCAGGCACCCCAGCACCTTTTAAAAAATCATTTGTGTGAGTCTTATTTCTGGTTTTTCTATTATTCCCTTCCATTGATTTATTTATCTGTTTCCCCACCATTATTATATTGTCTTCGTTTTTGTAGTTATATATTAAACCTTAACACTAGACAGAGTAATTTCCTCTATTTAATTTTCTCTTTCAAAATTGTTTTAGGTCCTGTGTGTTTTCTTCTAGATTTTAGAATAAGTTTGTCTACCTCTATAAAAAAATCTTGCTGATTTTGGTAGGAATTACATTGCATTGATACATCAGTCTGGGGAGACTTGATGTTTTTACTGTGTTGAGTCTTCTGATCCTTGAACTCAGTGTGTCTCTATATTTCCTTAGGTCATTTTTTATTTCTTTCATCAGGATTTTGTAATTTTCAGGGTATATATCACATAATTGTTTTGTTTAGATTTATACCTAAGCATTTGATTTTCCTTAAAGAAATTATAAATGGTATTGTGCTTTTAATTTTGGTTTCCACGTATTCATTGCAACTATATAGAAATGTGGTTGACTTTTGTGTGTTGATTTTGCATTGTACAATCTTGCTGAACTCACTTCTTATTCTAGGACATTTTGTTGTTGTTTGTTTTGTTTTTGTAGATTCCTTGGGATTTTCTACATAGATAATCATGTCATCTGCAAATAGGGAAGTTTATTTGTTTCTTTCTAATATTTATACTTTTACTATTATTTTTGGTTTATTGTCTGGCTAGATAGAGCTCCCATTACTACAATAAATAAGACTAGTGAGAACAGATGTGTTTGGTTTGTTTTCAATCTAGGAGGAAAGCATTCTGTCTTTTACTATTATGATGTTAGCTGTAGGTTTTTTTTTAGATGCTCTTTATCAAGTTGAGGAAGTTCCCCTCTATTCCTAATTTGCTGGGAATTTTTATCATGATGGGTGTTGGATTTTTGTTAAATGCCTTTTTTTTTTTTTTTTTTTTGCATTGATTAATATAATCATAAGACTCTTCTTAATGTGTTGATGTGGTGGATTATATTACCTGATTTTTGAATGTTGAGTTAGACTTACATATGTGGCATAATTCCCACTTGCTTATGGCATATATTGCTTTTATACAGGCATACCTCAGAGATATTGTGGATCCACCACAATAAAGCTACTATAGCAATAAAATTAACCAAATGAAATCTTTGGTTTCCCAATGCATATAAAAGTTATGTTTACCCTGTACTGTAGTCTATTAAGTGTGCAATAGCATTATGTCTGAAAAAAACAACGTGAATACCTTAATTTAAAAATACTGTATTGCTAAAAACTGCTAAATATCTGAACTTTCAGTGAGTCATAGTCTTTTTGCTGGTGGAGGGTCTTGCTTCAGTGTTGATGGCTGCTGACTGATCAGGGTGGTGGTTGCTGAATTTTGGTGTGGCCTGTTGTTTTTTGTGTTGTTAATTTTAGCTATTCTGACAGGTTTGAGGTGGAATCTCATCGTGGTTTTGATTTGTATTTGAAGGATATCAGTATTACTGATTTTTTTCAAAGAACCAGCATTTTGTTTTATTGATTTGTCTCTATAAATTTCTTTTAATTTCATTAGTTTCTGCTCTTGTTTACATGATTTCCTTCCTTCTGTTTGCTTTGGGTTATTTTGCTCTTTCTTTTCTAGTTTCTTGAGGTAGGAATATCAGTGATTGATTTGAGACCTTCCTTTCTATTATAAGTATTTAATGCTATAGGTTTCCCTCTCAGCACTGCTTTAGCTCCATCCCACATATTTTGATATGTTGTATTTTCATTTTCACTCATTCTGTGTTTTAAATTTTCTTTTGATATTTTTAAAAAGATTTTATTTATTTATTTGACAGGAAGAGACAGCGAGAGAGGGAACACAAGCAGGGGGAGCTGGAGAGGGAGAAGCAGACTCCCCGCTGAGCAGGGAACCCGATGTGGGTCCCTGCTGAGCAGGGAACCAGATATGGGGCTTGATCCCAGGATGCTGGGATCATGACCTGAGCTGAAGGCAGACGTTTAAAGACTGAGCCACCCTGCTGCCCCTCTTTTGATATTTCTTCTTTGACCCATGGATAATTTAGAATTGTGTTAATTTCCAAGTGTTTGAAGATTTTCCTGTTGTTTTTCTGTTACTGATTAATTTTGTGCAGTTAATTTTATGGTCCAAGATATGCTCCATTTTGGTGAATGTTCTGCAAATGCTTTCAAAATGCTGTTGGTGGATAGATTGTATATAGGTAAATTAGATCCTGTTGGTTTATTGTGTTGTTCATTTCTTCTACATCCTTGTTGATTTTCTGTCTGGTAGTTTTATCAATTCCTGAGAGTGAGATGTTGAAGTCTCCCAACTATTTCTCCTTCAGGTCTGTCAGTTTTTACTTATTAATGTTTTGAGGCTCTCTTGTTTGAAGGTGCATGCACGTATAGGACTGTTATGTCTTTCCTGGTAAATTGATCCTTTTATTGTTATGGATTTCCCTCTTTTTCTCTAGTAATTTTCTTTTTTTTTTTTTTTTTACCCAGAAGTCTACTTTATCTAATATTAATAGTCACGCCTGATTTTAAAAAAATCAATGTCTACACAGTATATTTTTTCCATCCTTTTACTTTCTACCTACCTGTATTATTTTTGATTGAGTTTCTTGTAGATAGCATGTTATTGAATTATTTTTATCTACTCTGCCAATCTCTGTCTTTTTATTGGTGTATTTAGAACTATTTATATTTAAGGTAAATATATATATTTGGACTTCAGACTGTCAAGATTTGTTTTCTATTTCCTGTGTTTCTTGTTTCCCCTTTTCTTACCATAATGTGGGTTACTTGGTTTGTTTGTTTGTTTGTTTTGGTGGTGTTTTGAGTGTATCACTTTGTATAGTTTTTTAGTGGTTGCTTAGAGTTTTACTATATATGTGTATATATATCTGACTTTTTGCAGGCTTCTGGTATCAACATTTTAATTCTTGAGTGAAACTCTCCTTCCATTTAAGTCCCTTTACCCTCTCTGCTTTTAAAATATAATTCCTTAAAGTATTTTCTCTACACATTGGATACCACATCAGATGGTATTTTAATTTTTGCTTCAGCTATCAGATATAATTTTAGAAATTAATGCAAAGTAGGTTAGTCTATTTACCCATTTCAGTGCTTATCTTTCATTTCTGAAGCCTCAGGTCTTCTTCTGTTATGATTTCTTTTCTGTTTAGAGAATTTTCTTTAGCCTTTCCTTAAGGCTAAAGTTTGCCAGCAACAAATTCTCTTAGTTTTCCTTTATCTGAGAATGGCTTTATTTCCTCTTCATTCCTAAAGAATCTTTTCATTAGGTGTAGAATTCATGGTTGATAATTCTTTTGGTAGTGCTGCTTCCTTCTGGCATTTATGGTTTCAGATAAGAAATCTGTCATTTGAATTGGTGTTTTATTATTAATGTCATTTCTCTCTAGCTGCTTTCAATATTTTTTCTTGGCCTTAAGTTTCTTAAAGTTAATTATGATACATCTTGGCATAGATTTCTTTGGATTTATCCTATTTGGGTTCTCTCAGCTTCTTTAATGTATAGCTATATATTTTTTACCAAATTTGTCAAGTTTTGGACATTATTTCCTTAAATACTTTTTCAGTCCCACTCTCCTTTTCTTCTGGGACTCCAATGATAGAAATATCGGTTCTTTGTTATTAACCTATGATTATGAGAGACTATGGTTCCTAGAGTCATTTATTTTATTTTTCAGTTTATTATTTCTCTGCTCAGATTGGGTAAATTCTTCTGATATGTTACTCAAGTTCCCTGATTCTATCTCTCATCTCCACTGTACTATTGAGTCCATTCAGTGCCTTGTAGAATTTCATTTACTGTATTTTTTCAGTTCTATATATTCCATTTGGTTATTTAAAAACAAAAACAAAAACGTAGCTTTAGGGTGCCTGGGTGGTGCAGTAGGTTAGGCATTGCACTCTTGGCTTCAGCTCAGGTTTTTTGGTGTTGAGTTGTATCAGTTCTTTATATATTTTGGATATTAACCTCTTATCAGATATATAATTTGCAAATATCTTCTCCATTTCAGTAGGTTGTCTATTGGTTTTGTTGATGGTTTTCTTCAGTGTTCAAGAGCCTTTTATTTTGATGTAGTCTTAATAGCTTATTTTTGCTGTTGTTTCCCTTGCCTTAAGAGACGTATCTAGAAAAATGTTGCTATGACTGATGTCAGGGAAATTACTGCTTGTGTCCTTTTCTAGGATTTTTATGGTTTCAGAGCTTACATTTAGTTTTTAATCCATTTTGAGTTTATTTTTTGTATGATATTAAAATGTGGTCCAGTTTTATTCTTTTACATGTACCTGTCCAGTTTTCCCAGCACCAGCTATTGAAGAAACTATCTTTTCTGCATTGTATATTCTCACCTCTTATGTAATAGATTAATTGACCATATAAACATGATTTTATTTCTGGGCTCTCTATTTTGTTCCATTGACCTATGTGTCTATTTTTGTGGAGCATCATACTGTTTTGGTTACTACAGCTTTCTGGTATATCTTGAAATTTGGAATTGTGATACCTCCAGGTTTGTTCTTCTTTTTTAATATTGCTTTGCTATTCGAGATCTTTTGTGGTTCCATGCAAATTTTAGGATTGTTTGTTCTAGTTCTGTGAAAAATGCTGTTGGCATTTTGATAGGGATTATATTAAGTGTATAGATTGCTTTGGGTAGTATAGACACTTTAACAATATTTGTTCTTCTGATCCATGAGCATGGAATGTCTTTTTATTTCTTTGCATTGTCTTAAATTTGTCATCAGTGTTTTATAATTTTCATAGTACAGGTCTTTCACCTCTTTGGTTAAGTTTATTCCTCCATATTTTATTGTTTTTGGTGCAATTGTAAATGGGATTGTTTTCTTAATTTCATTTCTGCTGCTTCGTTATTAGTGTATAGGAATGCAACAGATTTCTGTACATTGATTTTGTATCCTGCAACTTTACTGAATTCATTTATCAGTCCTACTAGTTTTTTGGTGGCCTCTTTAGGATTTTCTACATACAGTATCATGTCACCTGTGAATTATGACAGTTTAACTTCTTCTTTGCCAATATGGATGCCTCATATCTTTTTCTGGTCTGATTACTGCAGCTAGAACTTCCAGTACTACGTTGAATAAAAGTGGCAAGAGTGAACATCCTTGTATTCTTCATGATCTTAGAGGAAAAGATCTCAGTTTTTCACTATTGAGTATAATGTTACCTATGGGTTTTTCATTTATGACCTTTATTATGTTGAGATGTGTTCCCTCTAACCACACTTTATTCAGAGTTTTTATCATGAATAGATGTTGAATTTTGTCAAATGCTTTTTCTACATCTATTGAGAGGATCATATGATTTTTATCCTTCATTTTGTAGATGTGGCATATCATGTTGATTGATTTGTGAATGTTGGATCTTCCTTGCATTCTTGGAATAAATCCCACTTGATCATGGTGAATGATCTTTTCAAAGTATTGTATGTGGCTTAATAATATTTTGTTTAGGATTTTGCATCTATGTTCATCAGAGATACCAGCCTGTAGTTTTCTTTTTTAGTAGATTCTTTGTCTGGTTTTGGTATCAGGGTAATTCTGGCCTCATAGCATATATTTGATAGCTTTCCTTCCTTCTTTATTTTTTGGACTAGTTTTAAGAGAGTAGATATTAACTCTTCTTTAAATATTTGGTAGAACTCACCTGTGAATCCATCTGGTGCTGGACTTTTTTTTTTTTTCTTTTTTGGTAGTTTTTTGATTACCAATTCAATTTTGTTGCTTGTATTCAGTCTGTTCAGGTTCTCTGTTTCTTCCTAATTCAGTTTTGGAAGTTTGTATGTTTCTAGGACTTTATCCATTTCTTCTAGGTTGCTCAATCTGTTGGCATATAATTTTTTATAGTATTTTATAATTTTTTGTATTTGTGTAGTATCAGTTGTTACTTCTTCTCTCTGAGTTCTGATTTTATTTATTTGGGTCCTTTCTCTTTTTCTTGATGTCTGGTTAAGGGGTTATCAATTTTGTTTATCTTCTCAAAGAACCAGCTATTGCTTTCATTGATTTTTTTTCTATTGGGTTTTTAGTCTCTATGTCATTCATTTCTTCTTTGGTCTTAATTATTTCCTTCCTTCTATTGGTTTGGGGTTTTATTGTTCTTTTTCCTAGTCCCTTTAATTGTAAGGTAAAATTGTTTATTTAAGCTTTTTCTTGTTTCTTGAGGGAGGCCTGTATTGCCATATATTTTCCTCTTAGAACTGCTTTTGTTGTGTCCCAAAGATTTTGAACCATTGTGTTTTCATTTTCATTTGTCTCCATGTATTTTTAAATCTCTTTCTTTGATTGCTTCATTGACCCATTGGTTGTTTAGTATCATGTTGTTTAGCTTCCACATGTTTATGTTTTTTTTCCAGTTTTTTTCTTACGACTTATTTCTACTCATAACATTGTGATCAGAAAAAGGGCATGGTATGATTTCAGTCTTCTTAAATTTATTGAGACTTGTTTTGTGGTCTAATATGTGATCTGTTCTGGATAATATTCCATGTGCACTTGCAAAGAATGTGTATTCCGTTGTTTTGGATGGAATGTTCTGTACGTTTTGTCCATCTGGTTCAATGTGTCATTCAGAGACACTATTTCCTTGTTGCTTTTCTGCCTGGATGATCTGTCCATTGATGTAAGTAGGGTGTTAAAGTTTCCTAATATTATTATCATCAATTTCTCTTTTTATGTCTATTAATATTTGCTTTATGTATTTAGGTGCACCAGAGTTGGGTGTGTAGATATTTACCATTGTTATATCCTTTTGATCCCTTTATCATTATGTAATACCTTTCTTTGTCTTTTGTTGCAGTCTTTTTTTTTTTAATTTATGTATTTATTTTTATTGTGGTAAGAATGCTTAACATAAAATCTATGCTCTAAACAAATTTTTAAGTGCTTCAGTGTTAACTTCAGTTAACTTCATCTATCATGAATAGATGTTGAATTTTGTCAAATGCTTTTTCTACGTCTATTGAGAGGATCGTGATTTTTATCCTTCATTTTGTAGATGTGGCATTAACTTCAGTGTTGTTAATTATAGGCACAATGTTGTACAGCAGTCTCTAGAACTTACTCATCTTGTATAATTGAGACTTTATACCAGTTGAACAGCAACTTGTTTTCCTTTTTCCCCAGCCCCTGACAACCATCAGTATATGCACTGTTTCTATTATAATGTTTAACTATTTTAGGTTCCTCATGTAAGTGGTATCATGTAGTATGTGTCCTTCTGTATCTTATTATTTCTCTTAGCATGTTTTCAAGGTTCACCCATGTTGTCTCATATGGCAGGATTTCCTTCTCTTTTGTGTAAGGCAGAATAATATTCCATTGTATGTGTATACCACATTTTCTGTACCCATTCATCTGTTGATAAACATTCCAATTGTTCCCACTCTGTAGCTATGGTGAATAATGCTGTAATAAACAAGGGAGAGCAAAAATCATTTTGGGAATATAATTTCAATTTTTTTTGGATATATGACCCAAAGTAGGATTACCAGATAACATGGTAGTTCTACTTTTAATTTTTTGAGGAACTTCCATAGTGTTTTCCATAGCAGCTACACCATTTTACACTCCCAACAACAGTGTACATGGGTTTTAATTTCTCCAAATCCTCCCCAACACTTGTTCCCCTATTATTATTGTATTATTGTCGATGTGTTCCTTTGATTTTGTTATTAATTGGCTTATATAATTGGCTGCTCCCTTGTTAGCGGCATAGATCTTTAAAATTGTTAGATCTTCTTGTTGGATAGACCCTTTAAGTAGGATATAGTGTCCTTCCTCATCGCTTATTATAACCTTTGGTTTAAAATCTAATTTGTCTGATATAAGAATTGCCACCCCAGCTTTCTTTTGATGTCCATTAACATGGTAAATGGTTTTCCACCCCCTCACTTTCAATCTGGGGGTGTCTTTGGGTCTAAAATGAGTCTCTTGCAGACAGCATATCGATGGGTCTTGTTTTCTTTATCCAATCTGATAGCCTGTGTCTTTTGATTGGGGCATTTAGCCCATTTATCTTCAGGTTTTTGCAGTCTTTTGATTTAAGGTCTATTTTGTTGGATATTATCGCTACCCTGGCTTTCTTTTCTTTGTCTTCCATTTGCATGGTAAAAGTTTTTCCATCCCTTTACTTTCTATTTGTATGCATCATTAGGTCTGAGATGAGTCTTTTATAGGTGGGTCTTTTTTTTTTTTTTTTAAATCTATTCTACCACCCTGTGTCTTTTGATTGAAGCATTTAGGCTATTCTCATTTAAACTAATTATTGATAGGTGTATACTTATTGCAGTTTTGTTATTTGTTTTATGGTTGTTTTTGTAGTTCTTCTCTGTTCCTTCTTCTCTTGCTATCTTTCTTTGTGATTGATGAGTTTCTGTAGTGTTATGTATAGCTTTCTTTCTCTTTACTTTCTGTGCATCTGTCTTATGGTTTGGGTTTGTGGTTACCATGACATATATATACACACACACAACATCCTAAGAAAATAGAAGTCTATATTAATTTGGTGGTCATTTAAGTTCAAACATATTTTTTAAAAAAACAGAAAGAGACAAAACTTGTTTTTTTCTTTTTCTTTTCCTTTGCTTTTTAAAATTCTCTCCACATTTTATGTATGTGCTGTCATATTTTACATATTTTTATTCATAATTTTCTTATGTCTAATTATAACCATTTCTTTTCCATTTAAAGAAGTCCTTGTAACATTTCTTGTAAGGCTGGTTTAGTTGTGATAAACTGTTTTATTTTTTTGTTTATTTAGGAAACTATTTATCTCTCCTTCAAATCTGAATGGTAATCTTGCTGGGTAGAGTACTCATAGTTACAAGGTTTTTTTTTTTTTCCTTTTAGCACTTTAAATATATCATACCATTCTATTTCTGGCCTGCAAAGTTTCTGCTGAAGAATTAGGTGATAGCCTCAGGTTTTCCCTTGTGGGTAACTTTTTTATTCTCTCTTGCTGTTTTTAAAATTCTCTCTTTAACTTCAGCCTTTGACATTTTAATTATTATATATCATGTTGTAGGCCTTCTTGTGTTCACCTTGTTTGGAACTCTCTGTGCTTTTTGGACCTGGATGTCTATATCCCTTCCTAGGTTAGGGAAAATTTCAGCTATTATTTCTTCAAATAAGTGTTCTAACCCATTCTCTCTTTTTCCAGGACCTATATATTTCAAATGTTTGTTGCTTGATGTTGTCCAAGAGACCCCTTAACCTATCCTCATTTTTATTTTATTATTTTTTTAAAAGATTTTATTTACTTATTTGACAGAGAGAGAAAGCACAAGTAGGGAGAGAGGCAGGCAGAGGGAGAAGGAGAAGAAGGCTCCCCGCTGAGCAGAGAGCTCGATGCAGGGCTCGATCCCAGGACCATGATCCGAGCCCAAGGCAGATGCTTAACCAACTGAGCCACCCAGGCTCCCCAACCTATCCTCATTTTTAAAAAATTCTCTTTTTGTAGTTCAGGTGCTTTTCATTACCCTCTCTCCCAGATTGTTGATACATTCTTCTCCATCCTCTAATCTACTATTGATTCCCTCTAGTGTGTTTTTTATATCAGTTATTGTGTTTTTTAACTCTAATTGGTTCTTTTTTTATAATTAGAACTCTTTATTGAAAGTTTCCCTGAGTTCTTCCACTCTTCTTTGTATCCCAGTGAGTATCTTTATGATTCTTACTTTAAATTCTTTATCAGACATATTGTTTATCTCTGTTTCATTTTTTTTCTGAGACCTTTTTCTTTTGGAGCATATTAATCTGTCTCCCCATTTTGCTTGACTTTCTGTTTTTGTTTCTATGGATTAGGTGGAATAGCCACTTTTCCTAACCTTGAAGGAATGGTCTTGTGTGTGGTCATCCCCTATGTAGATTGTGTACTTGGTGACTTTTGCTGGCTGGCTGGAGCTGTGACTGGCATAGGCTGGGTGTCCTGAGCTTTCCACCTAGTGGACACCCTGTCAGGATAGCTAAAGATGAAGTGGATGCAGTCTGGGGTGTCCTGGGGTGCTCTATGCTCTATGGGGGTGCCTTGGTGGGTCAGCTGGAGCTGATACAGCGTCAGGGCTGGGAGGTCCCTGAGCTCTCTGCAGAGGGTGCCCTAGCAGGATAGTAAACTAAAATGAGTGCATTCCAGGGCGACCTGAGGTCTACACACAGAGAACGCCTTGACAGGATAGCTAAAGTGTATGTAAACCATGGTGTTCCAGGACCAGAGAGTGCACTGAAAGGGTGGATGGAGCTAAGGTATGGTGCAGGCTGGTAGGTCCTCTGTGCAGGCAGCATCCTGGCAGTACAGCTAAAGCTAAAATGGACATGAGTTGGTATGTATTCGGGATATTTTGGATATTATATTATGAGACTCTGGATCCTATTTAACTTTCTTGTTTTTAGTGAGCAATTCCCCTGTTGAGATGTACCATGGATCCTGCCAACATCATTTTAGCAAAAATGTAGCCAATAGGTGCTACTGGATGGAAATGGTGGTTCAGTTTGATGCCAGACCCCACTGATTCTACCTTGACACTACCTGACACTACTTTGGAAGGGGAATAGCCATACTAACTGCTTATGTCAGATAAAGATGGAAGATTATCTCTCTGCTCAACCATACTGACCCTGCAGGAGAATTGGAACACTGAGGCTTGCTTCCATAGGCCAAAGGGATGGAGGGAAAGACCAGCTTCTTGCTTAGTCTTGCTGAAACTGCAGTAGGTAAGGGGCAGTTTTTACATTTACTTTTGGCTTCAGTACAGTGGATATTGCCAAAAATGTTTTCTATTTTTGTCTCCGTTTTCTTCGACTTTGTTTAGAGATAATAGGATTTTATTGGAAGTTCCCCCCCCCTTTTTTTTTTCTGTGACTATTGACAGTTCTGGGTTGGAGGCTTCTGTGGTTTTTGGTCCAGGGTGTATGGGAAGCAATAAGGAAACCCTGGGAACTCACCACATGTTATTCCTTAAGTTCTGAGATCCCTGGGTAGTCCATCTTCTTCTTCCCACTGTTCAGTCTTCCTATGCTTTTTGTTGTTGTGTTTTGCTTAATGCTTTTTAGTTGTAAAAGGGAGGACCTGGAAGGAATAGGGCTATTCCATCTCATCCAAAACTGGACAACAGACTTTTTTATAATTACTTTTAACTTGTTTTTTTTTTTTTTTAATGTAAGTCTTCTCAACCTATGTCCTACTGGCATATAAAATTCCTAGTCACGTTACTGTCAGCCATTCTTTTGAGTTTGGGAGATAATTTTCAAAAGCAGAAATGAAAACAGTGGTAGGATAGTGAGGGTATGAATAAATTTAATCAGCTTTATTGATATATAATTATTATTCAATCAAGTTCATCCATTTTAAGTTCAATGAATTTTGACAGACATATACAATGCATAACTACAACCACAATTAAAATACAGAATATTTACATCAACCCAAAAAGTTCCTTTCTGCTCCTTTTCAGTCATTTCCTTCCCCTACTTAGGGCCCTTGGCAACTACTGACAACCCCAATGGCAACAACCATAATGGAATTATGAAGCATATAGTTACTTTGACTGTAGTTTCTTTTACTTAGCTTAATGCTTATAAGATTAATCCATGTTGTTACATGTATCCTTTTTGTTCCTTATTGCTTATTAGTATTTCCTTGAATGAATGTATCTCAATGTGTTTATTCACTGGTTGATAAACATTTGGGTTGTTTCCTGTTTTCAGCCATTTTGAATAAAACTTCTGTAAAAATTTCTCTAAGCAATATTTCACACATGTGTAGTGGGATATGTTTTCATTTCTTCTGGCAAATACATAAACATCTAATTTCTGGGATTATGGTTCCTTTTTAATTTTGTAAGATACTGCTAAAGTGTTTTCCAAACTGTCTGTACCATTTTCATTCTCATAGTCAGTGTATGAGAAATTTAGTTGCTTAGCATCCTTGCCAACATTTGTTTTTGTCTGTCTTTGAAATTTTAACCATTCTAGTAGGGGTGAAGTTGATATTTTATTGTGGTTTTAATCTGCATTTTCTAATGAGTATCTTTTACTATGTTTATTTACACTTCCATATTTTCTTTTTTTTCATATCTTCTTTGGTGAAGAGTCTTTTCAAGCATTGTATTAGTTTTTTTGGAGTTGTTTCTCTTCCTATTAATGAGTTGTAAGTGTTCTTTATATATTCAAGATACAAATCCTTTAATAGATACACATTTTGCAAATATTTTCTCTGGATTACATATTTTCTTAAAGTATCTTTCGAACAACAAAAAGTTGTATATTTTTGGTAATAGCTTTCTTGAGATAAAATTCACATACCACAGAATTTACTCCTTTAAAGTGTACAATTAAACATTTTAATTTTGATGAAGTGCAATTTATCAATGTTTTTTAGTATGACTCTTGCTTTTTTGTATCCTTTCTACAAAATCCTTGGCCAACTTATATTCATGATGCTTTTCTCTTGGATTTTCTTAAGTAGTTTTATAGAGGTAACTCTTATATTGAGGTCTATAATCTAGCTCAAGTTAATTTTTTATATGTGTTAAGGGTTGAAGTTCATTTTGTTTCCTTATGGATATCTAATTTTCCTATTACCATTTCTAGAAAAGACTGTCTTTTGCCTGTTGTATAACCTCGGTTCCTATATCAAGGATCAATTAAACATGTGTGGGTCCATTGCTGGGCTTTTTATTTTATTTATCTACATATTTATTTTTATGCCATTTTCAGTCTTAGCTATTTTAGTTTTGCTGTCTTAAAATTGGGTAGTACACTTTCTCTAACTTTGCTCTTTTTTAAACTTGTTTTGGCTATTTTAGGTCCTTTGCACTTCCATACAAATTTTAGAATTAAAAAAATACCGGCTGAGATTTGATTAGAATTGTATTGAATCTATAGATCAATTAGGGGAGGATTGACATCTTAATAGTGAGATCTGTGATTCATGAACATGATATAAGTCTCCATGCATACAAACCTTAAAAAACTTTTCTCGGTGGTATTTTGTAGTTTTCTGTGTACAAGACCTGTACTTCTTTTGTTAGATTTATCTCTAAGCATTTTGTATTTGTCTATGCCAATATTAAAGATATTTTTTCTTGAATTTAAACTTCTAAATGTTCATTGCTCATATATAGAAATACAGTTAATTTTTGTATAATGACATATCCTGTGGCCTTGCTAAAGTCAATAGTTCTAGTAGCCTTTTTGTGGATTCTTTGGAATGTCCTACATGGACAATTATGCCATCTGCAAACAAAGACAGATTTCTTCCTTCCTGTTGTTTACCTTTTGTTTTTTGTTTCTTTGTCTATTGGTACTGTTTAAGACCACTAGCACAATGTTAATTAGAAGTTGTGAGAGCAGGCATTTTTGCCATATTCATTATCTTAGGAGGAAAGCATTTATTCTTTTGCTATTAAATATGATGTTACCTCTAGATTTTCTTTGTACATGTCCTTTATGAGGACAAGGAAATTCCTACCAACTGCTCATTTGCTGAGTTTCTTTCATGAATGGGTATTGAATGTTTTCAATTTTTTCCATATCTAAACCTATGTTGTTGTTGTTTTAATTTGTTAATATGGTAAGTTGCATTAATTAATGTTTGAATGTTATACAAACCTTGCATTTCTGGTACAACCCCATTTGGTCACAATATATACATTGTTGGGTTTGATTTGCTAATATTTTGTTAAGTATTTTTATAGACCTTTTCATGAGGCTTATTGGTATTTTTTTTTTTCTTTTAAAATCTTTGTTGGTTTTGGTATTGGTATCATTGGTTTCTGCACTGGCATAAAATTGATATTATTTCCTCCCAAAATGTTTTGTAGAATCCACCAATAAAGCTATCAGTGCCTGCAGTTTTCCTTGTGCAATGACCTATCTTTTTCTTGAATGAGCTTTGGTAGTTTATGTCTTTCAAAGAATATGTCCATTCTATGTAAGCTGCCAAGCTTATTAGCATAAAGTTGTTTATGATATTCCTTTGTTATCATTTTAATGTCTATAAGATTCATAGTGATAACTTCCCTTTCCTCATATTGGTAATTTGTGTGTTCTTTATTTTGTTTTCTTGTTCTGTTTGGTTAGAGATTTTTCTACACTGTTGGCATATTAACTATATCTTCTTTTTTAGTGATTGTTTTACAGTTTGCAATATGTATTTTAAGTCATCACAGTCAACCTTCAAATAATATATCAATTTATGTAAAGTGTAAGGACCTTATGACATCACACTTCCATTTTCCCCTCCTGTCCTTTTGGCTTCTTTTGTTATTCAGTTTGCTTCTCCATATCTTATAACTTCCACAAAACAGGGTTCTCTCTCTCTCTCTCTTTTAGTAATCTCTATACCCAACATGGGGCTTGAACTGATGACCTCAAGATCAAGAGTCACATGTCTATGGACTGAGCCAGCCTGGTGCCCTAGGGTTACTATTTTTGCTTTAAGCAGTGAAATGATTTAAAGATATTTTAAAACAAAAACAAAAAGTGGTTTTCTTTGTTCCTTCTGCTTGGGTTTGGTTGAGTTTCTTGCATCTCTGGATTTGCAGTTTCCAAAAGATTTGAAAAAAACTTTGGCCATTACCACAAAACAAGTCTCAAAAAATTAAAAAAGATTGAAGTCCTACCATGCATCTTTTCCAACCACAATGCTATGAAACTAGAAATCAATCACAAGAAAAAATCTGGAAAGACACACATACATGGAGGTTAAACAACATGCTACTAAACAATGCATGGGTAAACCAAGAAATTAAAAAGGAAATTGAAAAAATACATGCAGGGGCACCTGGGTGGCTCAATTGGTTAAGCATCTGCCTTCTGCTCAGGTCATGATCCCGGAGTCCTGGGAATTGAGCCCCACATCAGGCTCTCTGCTCAGTGGAGAGCCTGCTTCTCTTTCCCTCTTCTGCTCCCCCTGCTTATGGTCTCTCTCTCTCTCTGTCAAATAAATAAATAAAATCTTAAAAAAATATATGCAGACAAATTAAAATGAAGACACAAAGTTCCAAAATCTTTGGGATGCAGAAAAACTGTTCTAAGAGGGAAGTTTATAGCAATACAGGCCTATTTCAATAAACAAGAAAAACCTCAAATAAACAGCCTAGTCTTACCCATAAAGGAGTGAGAAAAAGAACAAGAGACAAAACTCAAAGCCAGTAGAAGGAAGGAAATAATAAGGATTAGAGCTGAAATAAATGAAATAAAAACCAAAAAACCCACAATAGAACAGATCAATGAATAATGAGCTGGTTCTTTGAAAAAAAAATTGATAAAAGAGAGAGAGGACAAAATCAGAAATGAAAGAGGAGAAATAATGACTGACACCACAGAAATACAAAGGATTTTAAGAGAATATTATGAAAAATTACATACCAACAAATTGGACAACCTAGAAGAAATGGATAAATGCCTAGAAATATATAACCTCCCAAAACTGAAGCAGGATGAAATAGAAAATTTGAACAGACCAATTACCAGCAATGAAATTGAATCAGTAATAAACTCCAAGCAAACAAAAGACCAGGACCAGACAGCTTCACAAGTGAATTCTACCAAACATTTAAGGAAGAATTAATACTTATTCTCAAATTATTCCAAAAAATTACAGAATGAAGGAAAGCTTCCAAAGTCATTCTATGAGGCCAGCATTACCCTGATACCAACACCAGAAAAAGACACTACAGAAAAAGAGAACTATAGGCCAGTATCTCTGATGAACATAAATGCCGAAATCTTCAACAAAATACTAGCAAACTGAATTCAGTGGTACTTAAAAAAAATTCACCAATCAAGTGGAATTTATTCCTCGCATGCAAATGTGGTCCAATATGTGCAAATCAATCAACATGATACATTAGATCAACAAGAGAAAGGATTAAAACCATATGATTAATTCAGTAGATGCAGAAAAAGCATCTGACAAAGTACAACATCCATAGAGGGAATATACCTCAACATAATAAAGGCCTTATATGAAAATCCACAGCATACATCATACTTAATGGAGAAAAACAGAGCTTTCCCCCAAGATCAGGAACAAAAAAAGGATATCCACTCTCACCACTTTATTCAACATAGTACTGAAAATCCTAACTGCCACAATCAGACAAGAATAAGAAATAAAAGTCATCCAAATTGGTAAGGAATTAGTGAAATTTCACTATTTGCAGATGGCATGATACTATACATAGAAAACCCAAAAGACTTCGCCCCCCCCCAAAAAAATACTAGAACTAATAAATGAATTTAGTAAAGTTGCAGGATACAAAATCAGTATACAGAAATCCATTGCATTTCTATACAGTAATAATGAAGTATCAGAAAGTGAAATTAAGGAATGATATGACTCTTAAAGTAAGGGAAACAAAAACAAAAATAAACTATTGGAACTACATCAAAATATAAAGCTTCTGCACATCAAAGGATCTATCAACAAAACTAAAAGACAACCTACTGAATGGGAGAAGATATTTGCAAATGACATATCTGACAAAGGGTTAGTATCCAAAATATATAAAGAACTGATATGATTCAACACCAGTCATCATCATCATAATCAAGTTAAAAAATGGGCAGGAGACATGAACAGGCATTTCTCCAAAGAAGACATCCAGATGGCCAACAGACATTGGAAAAGAGGTTCTATATCACTAATCATCAGGAAAATGCAAATCAAAACCACAATGAGATGTCACTTCACACCTGTCGGAATGGCTAAAATTAACACAAGAAACAAAAGGTGTTAGTGAGGATGTGAAGAAAAGGGAACCTTTGTGCACTGTTGATGGGAATGCAAACTGGTGCAGCCACTGTGTAAAACAGCATGGAGTTTCCTGAAAAAAAAATAAAAATAGAACTACCCTGGATCCAGTAATTCCAGTACTATTTACTCAAAGAATACAAAAACAGAATTCAAAGGGATACATGCACCCCTATGTTTATTGTAGCATCATTTACAATAACCAAATGATGGAAGCTCAAGTGTCCGTTGATAGATAAATGGATAAAGAAGAAATGGTGTGTGTGTGTGTGTGTGTGTGTGTGTGTGTGTATGTATAGTGTGTGTGTGTGTGTGTATATATATATATAATGGAATTTTACTCAGTCACAAAAGGAATGAAACCTTGCTATTTGCAACAACATAGATGGGGCTAGAGAGTATAATGCTAAATGAAATAAGTCAGTCAGAATAAGACAAATACTGTATGATTTCACTCATACATGGCATTTACAAAACAAAATAAATGGACAAAAGAAAGAGGAGATAAATAAACAAACAAACAAACAAAAAACAAAACAAAACCCAGACTCTTGAATATAGAGAACAAACTGATGGCTACCAGAGGGGAGGTAGGTGGGAGGATGGGTGAAATAGTGATGATATTTTTCAGTCTCTCCCCAACTTCTCTCCTCTGGTACTCCAATTATACATATGTTAGATTGCTTGTTACTGTCCAGTAAGTAATTGATAGTCTTTTGACTCCTTTTCAGTCATTTTTTTCTCTTTTGTGTTTTCCTCTGGGTCTATTACTCTGTCTTTAAGCTAATTTCTTTTTGTAGTGTTTAATCTGCTGTTAATCTCATCCAGTGTATTTGTTCATTTTAGACATTGGATTTCATTTCTGTATGTTCCATTTATGTCTCATTTCTCTTCTCATAATGTTTTCCTTTAGATCATTAAAAGTATTTAAAATATTTCTATAATATTTATAATCAGTGTTTTAATGTTCTTGTGTGCTAATTACATCATCTGTGTCAGTTCTGGGTTTATTTGTTTTAATTGAGATTCATTATTGCACCTGTTTGTATCAATTGCAAATTTTACATTGTTGGATGCTGGATTTAACTGTATTCCTTTAAGAGCATTGTACTTTGTTTTGGTGAGGAGTTAAGTTTCCTGTGGATGTTTTTATAGGTTGGTTTTAAAGTTTGTTTTGTTTTGTTTTGTTTTTAGGTGTGTATAAGGCAGACTTTATTGTAGTGTTACTTTAACCCCACTACTAAAGTGGGACTCTTCTGAGTCTTCTGGGATCTTGGCCCAGAAGTATTATAAAGTCTCTCCATCTGCCTGAGTGAGTTCTGTTGTGTCGATATTCTACTTTCTGGTAGTTCTTCTCATACCTTGTGTAATTTAATTTTATGCATGCACTAATTGTTCTCAGACTGACAGGGAGTCCCACACATCTCTGAAGCACTCTTTCTTTGGAGGTCTTCCAGTTTAGTACTCTGCTGTGTTGGCTTCCCGCACTATGATCTTTTTCTTTCAATCAGTTAGTCCTCTGGGATCTCTTTAGGTTCCATTTCCCTGTGCTGCAGGCTAGACACTGCCTCCAGGAAGGAAGCTGAGACAATTGTAGGGCTTACCTTGTTTGATTCTCTTCTCTCAGGGATTACTTTCCTGCACTGCCTGCTGTCCAATCTCTGAAAAAAACCTTTCATTTATTTTGTTTGTTTTCTAGTTTTATTGCAGGAAGATAATTCCTCAGTAGTTTATCTTTAATGAGTAGAGGCAGATGTTCTGGGTAATTTTTTATTGTTACTATTACAGTGTTTTAAAAAGTTCTTACCAAAAGAAAGTCTGAAGTATATTTTAAGTTAAATAGCATTCAGTGTCCAGGATATTTTGTAATAAATTCAAGGTCAAAGTAAAAACAATAATTATCATACTTGCAACCTAGTGTGAGTACTTGGCAACCTATAGGGGATGTTGGAGAGATTAATTGTTGTTTGTACATCCTGCAGAAATAAAACACTTCTATATTGAAATTTAGTTACAGCTAATAAGGACGTGGTAAGAAGAAAAGATAAGGAAAGGCCCATCAGAGTCAACAGGGAGTTACCGTAATCAAAGGGCAGAAGCTCGATGACTTCTTTCCTTCAAGGAAATGACAAAAGAATAAATTAGACGGTGAGATAGGAGGAAAGCTGAGAGTAAGAAAGGTAAAGGCAAAAGAGAATTTGTGAACAACAGGAACGTCAGAACCAAAAATGGAGAAGAATAGCCTCACAGCCATTTGTGCCTGAGGGAAAACCATGGAATCCAATGTGTAGGGGATAGGTTCTCAGGAGCAGGGGTTCTGGGCTCAGCATTGCCGCTTACTTTGCAGAAAGAACTAAAGCTAGGAGAATCAGTCACCTTTTGCAGTCAGGATACAACAAAATGAGCCTCATCCCATGAGGATCTCCATGTGCAATTGGATGCTGTTTCCTTACCCAAGGCAGATTAGAAAAAAAAAATTATTTTCTCTAACAGTGATTTTGCCTTTGGTTCCCAAAACACGTGTTTTAAATTTGAACTTTTACTTGTTGACTGTTGACCAAAAATGTGTTTTTTTTTTCTTTTTAGTCAATCACAGAGGCCAGTTAGTCCCTGTACATCTGTCTGATTCTTTTGTTTCATTCGTGACTATACTTACATGCTTTTTCACAACACATCTTTGAATAGTTTTCTGTGGAGTTAAAGTAAGCAATCACCTAAAGGGTTTGATCTGGAGGATACTAGGGTCACCTGCCTGAAATGCTACTTCTATATGTCTGCTACAAAGTCAAAAGTCCTACTGTGTGATGCCTCCAATAAGGGAGATGCCACAAGCTGGTTGCCCTGTCCTGGTAATGTATTAGCTTACTTTCTTCATGACAAATGACTGAAACTAGACCATGGAGAAATACCAGTTGGGTGGGTGGTAAAGAATCATGAAAAGTTCTCTGGAGTGGACAAGTGTGGAGGGTTTGAGAACTCAGGGTTAGAGGTTATTAAAGTAGGAATTGAAAAGAGGAGGTGAAGGGAAACCAAACACAAATTCCACCCTGTGTTTGTTTGGGTGAGGCCCTGCTTCAATGTCTCATTTGGCTTGCATTCCCAGATTTTCAGTCCAGCTTATGGCTCCATGGGCTGAACTACCACTGATCCACCTGGCATCCTGGCCAAAGGCATCATGCAGTATGCCAGAGCATGTCCCATGCTACCTGGCTGTACAAACATTGTCTGGGTACAACCCTGCCTCTCTCCAAGATCCCACACAAAGACAACAAATGGCCAACCATACAGTAAGACAAGCCTTTAATGCACACTAAAAGAGAATTCACTTGAGAGCATTCCTTCCTTGTTCTGACCTTAACTTTCCCTGACCACTCAAATTTATGTCATCTTTTAAGAGTTCCTATTAGTAATATGTTGGAAGGTTTATATTGCTTGGTGGTTTCAGAAAGTGTTAGGCCGAGGTTCATGACCAGTTTATTTCTCTAGATCTTTCCTTCTCTCACCTTATATTCTTTGGGCTCTCAGTCAGTTACTTTTAATACAGCTATGCCATAGATATATTGGCTTCTCCTGTGTTATGTAGTGTGACAACAGAGGTGTGGCTAGTTAGGTGATGGCCTGTTCTTTCAAAAGGCCTTTGCTCTTATATGAGCATGCTCACCACATTCTTACCCATTTCCTAACCCCAGACAGAGAAGCATAATAATTATATCACAAAAATAGCAAAAAGCATTGATCAGATTTGGGAGCAGGACTAGGAATGGATTGTACAAAAAGATTTGTCACTCTGAATAGAGGTCTTTGAGGTAGTGTGGATGATTAATGTGAATATTTTTTTAAAAATCACAACTTGAGAGCAAACATAATAGGAAAAACAGCTAAATATTAGCCAAATAATAAGAGCAGTAGTTAAGACCCAAATGTTTATCATAGGTGGCCAGACATGAAATTGCTGAACTCCAAAGTGTTAAGATTCATCAGTTAATGTGTGTAAGTGCTGAGGTTTGAGTGGTTAGTATTTTATATTACATTCTGAGCTGTAGTGTGTAAAGACTAATAAAATAGTACCATATCTTTTGAACTGTGTCTGTTACCTAACAGGATGTGTTCACATTCACTCAGACACTCCCTAAACAATGCATGGTGGTGGTCTGGGTTTTTTTCCTACATGTTAATTGCTCATCACCTTGTGGTTTGTTGTTAGGGTATCTTTCCAGCTCAGTATTCCTCCTTTACTTTCTTCTTTCCTCCATGCATCTAACACACACTGTCAGAATAAAATTTCTTTTTTTTAAATATTTTATTTATTTATTTGAGAGAGAGAGCACTAGAGAGAGAGAGCAAGCACAAGCACGAGTGGGGGGCAGAGAGAGGGGGAGAAGCAGACTCTCTGCTGAGCAGGGAGCCCAATGCAGGACTCCATCCTATGACCATGACCTGTGTTTACACCCTGTGTGTTACACAGCACAGGGAACTGTCTCCAGAGAGAAAAAAATAAGGCAGGCATTAAAAAGTCAGTAAGAGAAATAGCAGTGATTCAGTATAAGTCAGTACTCATGGGATGCTCAGACCCCTCTAGGAATTATAAAAATGCAAAATGATACAACAATCATTTCTGCCAATCAGATAAACAGATAAAAACAAAATGGAATACATACAGTGAGAATGGTAGATAGACAAAGAGAGCAGTGCCTGATCAACTGGCTACTGGAGGCTTTCTTGGTGCCTCCCAGGGCTGCTGGAAAGCTTGTGGGCACATCTGCTTGGGCATGATTCCCTGCTGTTCCAGGCTCAGACTCAGAGTCACAGTAGCCGGAGTTCACCCCTGTGTTTCAGCCACTGTTCTCTAAAGCACAGAGCTGCTCAGAGTGACTGGGCTGGACCTGAGCCTGGTGCCCCACAGACCTTTGGCATTGAGCTGGCTCTCCCTAAAATTTAGGCAGAGCCACTCTGGTTCAGCCCAGCAGGCTTTTCCAAATTTGCATTTAAGAGTGGGAGTTAAAGTCTCAGTCCCCAAGGAGGTCTAGGACCTGAACAAACAGAGCCATTGCCTCTGAAGCTCTATTGACCAAGGTTTTAGGGAATAATTATCTAGTGCTCATCTAAAATTCCAGCTTCTAAAATAAAAATCCTCATGTCGGTCCACTGTGAAAAATAACACTGTTTCACCTGCCTCTAGTCAGATAAAGGTAACTCCAGCTGCTCATGTAAACAAATCAAATATAAGTAACTTTGGTGTCATTTGCGTTCTTCCTTATCAGATCTGCTTCTAACTGCTGTCACCTCTCACCTGGGTTATGCTATGGCCTCCTGGCTGCTCCTCCTGCCCCTATCCCGTGAGCCTATTCTCAGCACAGCAGACATAAATTAGGCCACGCCACCCCCTGCTCACATCCAGCATTAGTGTCCATTACACTCAGATGAGGAGACAGTCTTACCAGGAAGGAAGACCCATGTGGCTTCTCTGGTATTGCTTCCACTCCAGCAGACTGGATCCTACTGGTCCTTGGAGACACCAGGCACAACCTTATCTCAGGGCTTTCACGCTAGCCATTTATTCTGTCTGGAATATCCTTCCTCAGAAACCCATGTGGCTGACCCTTCCCTCCTCTAGGACCAGTATCATCTACTGGGTCCAGTCTCATCTACCGTTGAAGCCTGCCTTGACCTCCCACCCTCCTCAATGCCTCTACTCCCCCTATGCCCTGCTCTGCTTCCCCTAATGGCACCTATTCCTTTCTTTTTTTTTTTTTTTTTAATTTAAATTCAGTGAGCCAAGGGATAGTACATCATTGGTTTTTTATATAATGTTCAATGATTCATCAGTTCAGTATAACACCCAGTGCTCATCACATCATGTACCCTCCTTAATGCCCATCTCCCAGTTACCCCATCCCCCGACCCACCTCCCTTTCCACAACCCTCAGTTTGTTAGCCGGAGTCCTAAGGTTTGTCTCCCTCTCTGATTTCTTTCCATTCAGTATCTGCCCCCACCCCCACCCCTATTGTCCTCTACACTATTCCTTATGTTCCACATATGGGTGAAACAATATGATAATTGCATTTGTCTGATTGACTTATTTCACTTAGCATAATACCCTCCAGTTCCATCCATGTCAATGTAAATGGTAGATATTCATCCTTTCTGATGGATGAGTAATATTCCACTGAATATATGAACCACATTTTCTTTATCCTTTCATCTGTTGAAGGACATCTTGGCTCCTTCCACAGTTTGGCTATTGTGGACATTGCTGCTATGGACATTGGGGTGCATGTGCTCCTTCTTTTCAATACATTTGTATCTTTGGGGTAAATACCCAGTAGTGCAATTACTGGGTCATAGGGGAGCTCTATTTTTAATGTCCTGAGGAATCTCCACACTGTTTTCCAGAGTGGCTGTGCCAGCTTGCATTCCCACCAACAGTGTAAGAGGGTCCCCCCTTCTCCACATCCTCGCCAACATTTGTTGTTCCCTGTCTTGTTAATTCTTGCCATCCTGACTGGTGTAAGGTGGTATCTCATTGTGGGTTTGATTTGTATTTCCCTGACGGCAAGTGATGTGGAGCATTTTTTCATGTGTTTGTTGGCCATTTGTATGTGTTCTTTGGAAAAGGGTCTGTTCATGTCTTCTGCCCATTTCTTGACTGGATTATTTGTTTTTTTGGGTGTTGAGTTTGATAAGTTCTTTACAGATCTTGGATACCAGCCCCTTATAGCTCCTTAGCAATGTGAACTACTAGGGAACCAGCCCCTTATCAGATAGGTCATTTGCAAATATCTTCTCCCATTCTGTAGGTTGCAGTCACATTATTAGTGTATAGAAATACAACTGATTTCTGTGCATTGATTTTGTATCCTGCCACGTTGTTGAATTGCTGTATGAGTTCTAGCAATTTGGGGGTGGAGTTTTTTGGATTTGCCACATAAATTATCATGTCATCTGCAAACAGAGAGAGTTTGACTTCTTCTTTGCCAATATGGATACCTTTCATTTCTTTTTGTTGTCTGATTGCTGAGGCTAGGACTTCTAGTACTATGTTGAACAATAGTGGTGAGAGTGGGCATCCCTGTCATGTTCCTGACCTTAAGGGAAAACCTCTATTTTCCTGTTTGAGAATGATATTTTCTGTGGGCTTTTCATAGATGGCTTTTATGATATTGAGGCATATGCCCTCTATCCCTAATCTTTGAAGAGTTTTAATCAAGAAAGGATGCTGTATTTTGTCAAATGCTTTTTCTGCATCAATTGAGAGGATCATATGATTCTTGTCTTTTCCCTTATTAATGTGCTCTGTCACGATGATTGATTTGCAAATGTTGAACCACCCTTGCATCCCAAGAATAAATCCCACCTGGTCATGGTGAATACTCCTTTTAATGTACTGTTGGATCCTACTGGCTAGGATGTTGGTAAGTATTTTGGCATCCATGTTCATCAGGGATATTGGTCTGTAATTCTCCATTTTGATGGGGTCTTTGTCTGGTTTGGGGATCAAGGTAATGCTGGCCTTGTAGAACAGGTTTGGAAATTTTCCTTCCATTTCTATTTTTTGAGACAGGTTCGGTAGAATAAGTATTATTTCTTCTTTAAATGTTTGTTAGAATTCCCCTGGGAAACCATCTGGCCCTAGACTCTTGTTTATGGGAGTTTTGTTTTTGTTTTTGTTTGTTTGTTTTTATGGGGGCTTTTTGATTACTGCTTCCATTTCCTTGCTGGTTATTGGTCTGTTCGGGTTGTCTATTTCTTCCTGTTTCAGTTTTGGTAGTTTATAAGTTTCCAGGAATGCATCCATTTCTTCCAGATTGCCATTTGTTGGCATATAGTTGCTCATAATATGTTCTTAAAATTGTCTGTATTTCCTTGGTATTAGTCATGATCTCTCCCCTTTCATTCATGATTTTATTAATTTGGGTCCTTTCTCTATTCGTTTGGATAAGTCGGACCAGAGGTTTCTCGATCTTATTAATTCTTTCAAAGAACCAGCTTCTAGTTTTGTTGATCTGTTCTACTGTTTTTCTGGTTTCTATTTCATTTATTTCTGCTTTAATCTTTATTATTTCCCTTCTCGTATTTGGTTTAGGCTTTATTTGCTGTTCTTTCTCCTGGTCCTTTAGGTGTAAGGTTAGCTTGTGCATTTGGGATTTTTCTAATTTTTTGAGAGAGGCTTGGATGGTTATGTACTTCCCTCTTAGGACCGCCTTTGCAGTATCCCATAAGTTTTGAACTGATGTGTTTTCATTCTTATTCGTTTCCATGAATTTAAGTTCTTCTTTAATTTCCTGGTTGACCCATTTATTCTTTAGCAGGATGCTCTTTAGCCTCCAGGTGTTTGAGTTCCTTCTAAATTTCTTCTTGTGATTGAGTTCAGTTTCAAAGCATTGTGGTCTGAAAATATGCAGGGAGTAATCTCAGTCTTTTGTATCAGTTGAGACCTGATTGTTGACCCAGTATGTGATCTGTTCTGGAGAAAGTTCCATGTGTACTCAAGAATAGTGTATATTCTGTTGTTTTAGGATGGACATCTGATCCAATGTGCCATTTAAAGCTTTTGTTTCTTTGTTGATCTTCTGCTTAGATGATCTGTCCATTGCTGTGAGTGGAGTGTTGAAGTCTTCTACTATTACTGTATTATTATCGATATGTTTCTTTACTCTGGTTACTAATAGGTTTATATAATTGGCTGCTCCCATGTTCAAAGCATAGTTATAATTGTTAGGTCTTCTTGTTGGATAGACCCTTTAAGTATGATATAGTGTCCCTCTACATCTTTTACTACAGTCTTTGCTTTGAAATCTAATTTGTTTGATGTGGGGATTGCTACCCCAGCTTTCTCTTGAGGTCCATTAGCATGATAAATTGTTCTCCATCCCTTCACTTTCATTCTGGAGGTGTCTTAAGTTCAAAATGCATCTCTTGTAGACAGCATATGGATGGGTCCTGCTTTTTTATCCAATCTGATACTCTGTGTCTTTTTATTGTAGCATTCAGGCTATTTACAGTCAGAGTAACAATGGAAAGATATGTATTTAGTGCCATTGTATTACCTGTAAAGTCCCTGTTTCTGTAGATTGTCTCTGTTACTTTCTGGTCTATGTTACTCTTGGAATCTTTCTTCCCTTACAGTATCCCCCTTAATATTTCTTGCATGGTTGGCTTGGTGGTCACATATTCTTTCAGTTTCTGTCTGTCCTGGAAACTTTTTATCTCTCCTTCCATTCTGAATCATAGCCTTGCTGGATAAAGTATTCTTGGCTGCTTTGCTCCTTTCTGGCCTGCCAGGTTTCTTTGGATAGGTCTGATGTTATTCTGATGTTCCTCCTTCCATACGTAAGAAATCTCTTCCCCCTAACTGCTCTCAGGATAGCTTCCTTGGCTTTAAGATTTGCAAGCTTCGCTATTATATGCCAGTGTGTTGATCTATTTTTATTGATTTTGGGAGGATTCCTCTCTGGTTCTTGGATGTGAACACTTGTTTCCTTCCACAGATTAGGGAAGTTCTCAGCCATGATTTGCTTAAATATACCTTCTAGCCCCCCCCCTCCCCAGACCCTGAAGATCCTAATATTGATTCTTTTCAATGAATCATTAAATTCTCTAGGTCTCTCTTCATGTGTTGTGAGTTGTTTTTCTCTCTTTTCTTCAATTTCCTTCCTTTCCATCAGCCTGTCTTCTAGATCACTTACTCTTTCTTCTGCCTCACTTACCCTAGCCATTAGAGCATTCAATTAAGACTGTATCTCACTCATAGCATTTTTAAGTTCGGCCTGATTAGATCTCATTTCTTCCCTTAGAGATTCTGCATTGTCATGTATGCTTTTTTCAAGCTAGCTATTAGCTTTGAAATTGCTATCCTGAATTCTATCTCTGACATCTTGCTTGTATCCATATCCATTAGTTCTGTGGCAGAGGACATTGTATCTGCTTCTTTTCTTTGTTGAGAGTTCCTCCTCCTCATCATTCTGTCAAGGGATGGTTGAGCTAATGAACAGAGTCCAAGATATCAACCATGACCCAAGCAAAATGCACACTAGAAAAAAATCTGAAGTGGTAAGAAGCTACCACAGACACACAAGCAAAGCCAATATGACCCAAAACAATAAAAAAAAAGGAGGGGGGGAGAGACTATAATCTTTCAGGGTGGACAAAGCAGAGTGATCTGCCTGCTTCTGATTGATTTTTGGTCTGTATGTTAGAAGACATTATATGCCAAAATTGCTAAGAAACCAGAACTTATATATATATCAAGATAAAATTGAATAGAGTGAATAAGCAGACTAGTATGGGGCATAAATCTGTAAAACGTAGATGTGAAAAAAAATAAAAGTTAAAAATCGATTTAAAAACATAAGTTGGGAAATAAGAATCTATTTGAAACAGGAACAGAGTAAAAAAAGAAAAGAAAAGAAAAGAAACAAAAAAGAAACAAAAAATGTAAAATTTTAGCCTGAAATATAAACGAATCATGAGGGAACACCTGGAGCTCCCTATATCATTTTCCCCTTGCACTGGAGTTTTACAGTCCTGTGGGAAATAAGCTTGTCATTTACCTGTTCTTCCAGTCTGTCTTCTGGGGGACGGGCCTACTGCTTGGCTTCTCAGGTATCTTTGCCTGGGTGGAGTTGCCCCACCCCTTGTCAGGGGGATGGGCTTAATGTGAACTGATCCTCTGTATGGCTTTTATTCCCTGGCGGCTTCCCACACCTCTTTAGTGGGTCAGAGAAAATGTGGCCCTTCAGGAATCTCTGTCCCAGAGCCACAAGGTCGTGGTCCCCTTTCTTCAATAAATGCTCCAGGTCAAACCGTTCTCCACTTCTGTGTGTACCAGACTCCGCAGACTCATGCTATTCACCCGCTGCAGCTCTCCTAGGGGAGTTCCGGGGACCGGAGAGCATCTCTGTGCTTTGTGCCTTTGCAATTGCAAGCAGCCATGGGCTCATGCATGCACTCTTTTCCACAGCTCCCAGATCACAGCTGGGTGCTGCCCCAGTGTCCTTTTGGGGGCCACACCACCCTGAGAGCTGTTGCCCTGTCAAGGGCACAAGCCATTTCCTGTTTCCCCTGGGATGTTAAACAGCCTGCACCTTCTAGTCCTTTTCAGGGTGCTCAGGCAGCGAGTATTCTCCCACCGGCACAGCTTGCAGTTTATGGTGACCAGAGCTGAGAGTCCCTTCTGGGCTCAATGACCATAACCATTCTCCCTGCTCCACTGCTTGGGCACTCTATCTGTTCAGGATCCCCATTCTTTCTGAGTCTCCTGGGATCCTGAGACCACAGTGATCCACCTAGAATTCTGCCCTATTCATCCCCTGTGCCCTTTTCAGAAAGGGATGTCTCTCACTGGAGCAGATTTCTAAGGGTCCCGATTTGTGCTCTGGTGTTATATCACTTTCCGGTGGCTGGCTTATGGAAGCTCCCTCCCCCCTCCGTTTATCTTCCGATATTTACCCCAAAGATTTAAGGTTCCGCACCTCCTACCTTGCAAAAAGTGGTCATTTTTCTGCTTGTAGAGATCCAGATAAATTTTCTTACATCTCAGGTTGAATTTATGTTCAGAATGGTTTGATAGATATCCAGCTAAATTCAAGGGACCAGATGAAATGAGGTCCCCTCCTCTGCCACCATCTTGCCCCTCCCACCTATTCCTTTCTAATGTGGTATGTAATTCTGTCACTTATTGTGTGTTGTCTACCTCCCCCTCCTTGCTCCATGAGGCCAAAGATGTTTCTTTTTTGTTCACTGAGCGATTCAGAGTACCTGGAACAATGACACATGATAGGCACTCAATGAATGTTTGTTGAATGAGAAAGTGAATGAATGAATGATTGGTTACATCTTTCATCTTTGGCAAATGGGTGTCAGGTTGCCTTAGATACCAGTAACAAAGACGGAGCTCCCAGGGATGCTCATAATGGTGCTGCGCTGGGGAGACTGTCCAGCATCTTCCCTCCTGGCAGGGGCTGGCACTACACAACAGGGATAGACTTCCCTGAAAGATCCCCAGGTTAAGCTCTGCCATATGTGTATACAGGTGTGCAGTACTTCCAAATACACTAAGAGCTAGCAGCTAACACCAAAATGCTTACAGCATAACTTGCAAGGGAGAGAGTACTTTGGAAGGGAACTTTTACTTTTGATTCTATATAGTTCTGAATTGCTAGAATTTTTTATATTTAATATTACTTTTATAATTAAATTGCTTTTCATTTTTTAGAGAATGAATTCAATGTACAGAGGGAAACAGTCAGAGACTGAGAGGACTGTTGAGCAGGAGGCCAATTGCAGGCTTGGTCCTAGAGGCCCTGGGGAATTTCCAGTCCTTCCACAGGCAATCTGCATTTCTTACCCAGGTCCAGTAAAACGTTCCTGGAAATGTTCTTAGACACAAGCAAGAGAAATTGGCTGTCTGATTTAAGCCGAAAAGGAGTTTATCACAGGGATAGTCTCAGATACAGGCTTGGATAAAGGACAGGAACAGCTAGAAGCTGACTCAGCCAGAGCTGCAGTAGAAACTGTGCCACAGGACTGCTGTTTTCCTGACCCAGCACCCCTGCTGCAGGGTGCTGGGTGCCTCCCTGCCTGCTGCTTCCCCCTGGACACTGGGTGTTGCTGCCCTTACCCACCATCACCGAAGAGGATTCTCCCATCCCTGCATCCTTGCATCACTGGCTCTTGATTCAAAACCTGGGGTGGGTGCATCTGGTTGGCCTGGCTTAGCTGCTTGTCCTCTAGTGGCAAGGGAAGCTGGGAAAGTGAGTATCTGATTTTTTTGTTCTCACAGTAGGGGATTCTCCTAATAGAAAAAGGGGTTCAGAAGCTAGGCAGCCAAAGAATCCCGACAGGTATCTGCGACAAACGGTTTCTGCTATGAGAAACAATACTTGTCTGAGACAGAAACACATTTGGGGTAGTTTTAAAGGGTATTCTGTTGGGAAATGAGCCTTTAAGGAAAATATCCTACTATGATAGGACAATACTTGTTTTGTAGCTTACCAGTGGAATACGGCATCTCCACAGGAACTTTCCAAAACAGCTCTGGGAAGTAGAGGGATGTGTGCCAGTTGATTGGACTCAGTGGACCTTCCGAGGGGGCTGTGGTGTAGAGTAGGCAGTGCTGGATCTAAGGATGGGAAGGGGGTGCTCTATAACTGTGGTCAGGATGGCTTTAGCTTAGGGAAGAAAGAGAATAACAGAACCGGGGAAGGCACTCAGAAGGCAGGTAGTAGGGGTAGATGGGTGGGATGTGGGTGGGAGTTGAGGAAAATGAGGGGCTTTGTGGGCCCCGTAGGTAGACTCTCTAGCTCCTTAATTCCGTCCAAGTGACCACATGAGGGCTGTAAGCTCTTGGCAGCCTGCCCCTACCTACATCTCATACCTCCCCAACCCAGCCAATCTGGCCCACCTACTGACTGCTCCCAGACAGGTCAGAAGCACTCTGATTCCTGAGACTTCAAACCCATCTGTGTCCCTGCCCTCAGCTTTCACCTTCTTACTTCTCATCTTCCTTCAAAGTCCAGCTCATTGCCAATTCCTCAATTCTTGTCTCCAGACTCTCTTCCTCTAAGTGGTCACTTGCCTCTTGACCAGCTCTGGGACCTGACTTTTTGTTCTACATTTGTTACCCCCACTCCCTGCCCCCTTTGTCAAGACCTATCACTAGGAGTCTGCAGTTTGGGGCTGGGGGGCATATGTCAACAGGCATATGCAAGCAGGTAGTGAGCTCTGTAGTGGAGGGAGTACAGGGTGAGGTCACCTCACCCAGATGGAGTAGGAAGGTGTTCAGGGACAGCTACCTGAAGGAGGGTCCTAGTACAGTATTAAAGAATAAATTTCAAGATAGATTTGGAGTTGGATATGGCCCTGCATGAAGCTATGGCAAGCACTGGATCTATTGCCTAGTAACCCTTTGCAGGAAATTGGTATTTTTCCTAATTAGTGACATTTTAGAGGGTTTACTTAAAGTTAAATTCATATATTAAAATTACTTAGAGGTTGTGGCACATTTTCTCACAAAAAGTACAAATGATTCTTTTCTTTTTTCTTTTTTTTCCCCCAATTGGTTCTTTTCTTGTGTTCTCTCCTGTATGACTTATGTCTGCTTCCACTTAGATTTGACCTAGCACCACTCCTTTCTATACATTTCCTAAATAAACCCAAGGATAGCAGTGCTAAGATTGTGGACCTGTTTGAAAACTACCCTGAATACACCCCTTAGTGAGGCGGACATTCAGCTAGTGAATATCCACTTGGCCAAATGGACTGTAAAATATTAATAATTATAATAATATTATAATTCAGTAGCGGTAGGTATCTTGCTGTGGCTCCCAAACCTTTCAATCCCTCTTCTCCCCATGACCCACCCACTAAAGGGGAAATGTCTGGCCCATAGGTCAATTCTGTAAGATGGGACATCAGGCCATCATCTATTCTGATTGGTCAGTACCCATGCTGTGCTGGTTGTTAAAAAATTCAAATAGCCCCCCTGCCCATTTAAACATCCTTTTCTCCTAATATTTAAAGCTTTTTAGTCTCATACTTTTCTCTGTCGATCATACTATTTTAAAGTGTTGAATAAAAATCTAAATGTTCGGATGTAAATATAGCAAACAAACACTTCTTTGTTCGAACTTCTCAGGCAAGCCAGTGCTCACCATAGCTTCATGCGGAGGCAGAGCCAAGCTGGTGTGTCCCCTAGAATGTAGCTACAGAATTGCCCTGATGAGGGTGGCAGAGGGTATCGACTGGACATCTGGTAGTGGGCACCATCAGTGTGAGTTCAGTCTTGTGCAAAGGAACATTGGTCTGGGATTAAAAAAACCTTAGCATCTTAGCATCAGTTCTGAGAGACCCCTCCTTTGTGTCACAAAAGCAAGACCTCAACCTCCCTAATTCCTTGCAGATACCCCATTTACCTGGGACACTCTCAATTTACGTGTGTCCTCTTGGCTAAATTATTAATAACATCCTTCTCAGTCCAAAAAGTACCCTCCTTCAGATGAAAATTTTATTATAGTTCCCCTACTTATTCCTCACTGCCTCTCTGGAGTCTGGAGGGGGCAGTTACTGCTGATTTGATCAAGTCCCAGTGAAATAATTTATAACAAATCCTTGGTTAATCACACTGACCTTGAGAATACACAAGATGCTCCAGATTGTCTAGGCTCCTGCAGGATCATGGAAGCATTGAATGGCTTCTAGAGTAGGAGATTTCTGGTGATCTATGCTCACTATCATAGAGTAGAAACTGTTGACCCCTGGCTCTTTGCCTACTGTTGACAACACCAACCACTCCCTACCCTAACCCCTATTACCTGGTTCCCTAATGCCACCATCTAGTGGAATGCAAAAAAAAAAAAAAAGTAGTTTTTACAAGCTTTTATTATTTCCTGGGAGAAAAAAAGCCCACTGATAAACTACAGAAGAAATAAGAAGAAAAAATATGTTAAGAATCACTAATAATTCACATTCTACAAGACAGCTGGCCTGCATCTTCCAAAAGTCACTGTCATGAGGGAAGAATTGGAGTGCTAGTTTCTAGATTGAAAAAGACAAGATTACATAGAAACCAAATGCAATGCATAGACCCTGATTGAATAGTCAATGAAAAAAGAAAAAAAAAGCAGATAGAAAAGACTTGGGGGGGGAGGACATTTTGAATTTGGATAGATAACTGATCTTACAGGTTTATTGTTAGTTTCTTAGAGTTGACAATGGAACAAAAAAGTACATGTGTGCACACACACAAAGAAATAAAGCAAACATGGCAAAATGTTAGCTAGGGGTCAATCTGGCTAAAGGTCATATGGGTATTCATTATAGTATTTTTTTTTTTTTACTTTTTTTTCATGTTTGAAAAATTTCAAAGTAAAATGTTGGAGCTATATCTACCCATATTCCACTGTTAACAGGAAAGATAGCTACTGTTTTGTTTTGTTTTTTAATTTTTTTATTGTTATGTTAATCCCCATACATTACATCATTAGTTTTAGATATAGTGTTCCATGATTCATTGTTTGTGCATAACACCCAGTGCTCCATGCAGAACGTGCCCTCCCCAATACCCATCACCAGGCTAACCCATCTCCCCACCCCCCTCCCCTCTAGAACCCTCAGTTTGTTTTTCAGAGTCCATCGTCTCTCATGGTTCTTCTCCCCCTCTGATTTCCCCCCCTTCATTCTTCCCCTCCTGCTACATTCTTCTTCTTCTTTTCTTTCTTAACATATATTGCATTATTTGTTTCAGAGGTACAGATCTGAAATTCAACAGTCTTGCACAGTTCACAGCGCTTACCAGAGCACATACCCTCCCCAGTGTCCATCACCCAGTCACCCCATCCCTCCCACCCCACCCCCCACTCCAGCAACCCTCAGTTTGTTTCCTGAGATTAAGAATTCCTCATATCAGTGAGGTCATATGATACATGTCTTTCTCTGTTTGACTTATTTCGCTCAGCATAATACCCTCCAGTTCCATCCACATCTTTGCAAATGGCAAGATCTCATTCCTTTTGATGGCTGCATAATATTCCATTGTATATATATATACCACATGAAAGATAGCTACTGTTAACACATACTTACATATATTGCAAATATATATTTTAAGTAAAGTTCAGTTATATATACATAATTTTGTAACCTCTTTAGAACACTATGTCTACATTTTATCTTAATTAAAAAAATAAAATTGAGTAACACATAATTTGGCAATCTCATATTCTTGACTATTTTGAGCCATTTTCTGCCATTAAATATCCATAGAAAACATAGCTATTAATGCCACCTAATATTCTACCATGTGGGTATGTCATAATCAACTTAATGTTTTCTGATTTAGTTGGCTTCCACTATAATAAATAACTCATTATGAACTACTTCACATAAATCTTTTTTTTATGCCCTGGGTTCTCTTATCCAGCTTGGCTCCCAGATCTCCATGGGTAGAGGGTCATGAAGGAGGCAAAGAAGAAAATTAGAGACATCAGTAGAAGCAGACTACTTTCATCAGGAAGGCAGGAACCCACCCATAGAAGGCAATCGATTCTGAAAGTGGTGGAGGGCTCCAGTGAGAGGAAAGAGGGGAGAAGGGGGAAAGTCAGCCTGAAGGAGATTGAGAAAGAGTTCTGGGGAGGATCATACATACATCCAGCTACCTGCTGTATTGTCCATACAGCAGGTAGCTGGATCCATGGTAGAGTTGCCTTTGTTGATACACAGTTGCTTGCTATACCTTTAGTCAGTTGGTCAAGGGTCAGTAAAGAAATGGCCCTAAGACAACTGGAGGTGTGTCTGCTGTCACATGTCTGGAAGGCAGTCAAGGCCTTTTGGCACAGACTTGATGAGTCTCTTCCACAACTTGTTAATCAAAAAAATGTTAGTCCTTCCTGAACACCACTGACAGTTGCCTTCCACTTAGCAGAACTTTTCAGAGACTTTGATTTTATATTTGTATTCCTATAACCTGTTAGGCTGTAAATGGAATAAATGATCCACCTTCCAGGCAGCCTCAGCATTGGACCCAAATGAACCCATATGAAAAAGATATGCTAACTCTAAAAAGGCCTTAAAATATAATTTAAGTTTTTCCTAAAGTCTCCCCAGAACTATGTTGCATAATACAGAAAGATGTTCCTCAAATCCTAAAATCCCCCACCCTAATCCAGCATCTCACCAGGCATGACCACTGTCCCTGATCCTCCCCAGAACTCTTTCTCAACCTCCTTCAGGCTGACTTTCCCCCTTCTCCCCTCTTTCCTCTCACTGGAGCCCTCCACCACTTTCAGAATCGATTGCCTTCTATGGGTGGGTTCCTGCCTTCCTGATGAAAGTAGTCTGCTTCTACTGATGTCTCTAATTTTCTTCTTTGCCTCCTTCATGACCCTCTACCCATGGAGATCTGGGAGCCAAGCTGGATAAGAAAACCCAGGGCAGATGGATGGGGGAAAATTAAATGTTCTATATTAATATTTGTTCTGTCAAAGTCATGTCACTCATACAGGCTTTCTCAAACACTATTTGAAAAAGGGTAGGGCAGAAACATACATTCCATCAACACTTACTGGTGCCAGGCTCTGTTCTAGTTGGGGATATCAGGTAAAGAAGTGAGCACATGGGCTCACCTTCTGGGATTGTGGAGAAATTAAGCCTAGAGTGACAAATGATCCACCATATTGATCTGAAACAGCAGTGCTTTCTCTCATTTACATCACAGCACACACAGAAAAGGGTCATATTTATACGGCAATCAAGGGTGTATATGTGTGTGGATATATATGTGCATATGAAAGATTTTCTTCTGTGCTAACAAGATAAATTCTTAAAAACAATCAGTAAAAACAATATAAAACAAAGAATTTAAAACCCCTAGATTTAAAAAACTAAAAACAAAAGAATTGAGAAAGCTTAAAATATCTGGATTTTATAGACAGAAAAGATTACTATTTTCCATATGAATAAATTTGGTTTTTAATTCTGGTCAGTAAATACAGAATTTTAATTATTCATTTTTAAAGGTATTTGTTTACTAAATCATGGATGGCTATTCCTGGGAGATAGGGGATTTCTGGAGTGTGAAATCAAACATCTGAAGTCAGAATGACAGCCCGTGGGTGTGGGGGCCACCTGGCCTGTCTTTTATAACTCTGCTCCCACTTACTCACACTGTTGTTTTAGGCTGCCTAATCAGGCTGAGCATCAGATTCCTTATCTAGAGGGTAAAAATAATAACATCTCTACCTTATTGGATTGTTGTAAAGATTAAGCAAGAGAATGAATGAGACACACTTGGCACCATGCCTAGCACATAGGAAGTACTCACATTTACATGGGGAAGTAAGGTCTTTGATCTTAAATAATATTAAAACAAATATTTTATAGTAAGTAGTAGTCAAATTGATTAAAGAAGTTTAATGATCACTCTATCAGTAATAAGTGTATTAAAGCTCCCATTGTCCACCTCTAGCATGAATTTGTATGATATAGTAGCTTTAAAATGCAATTTGGAGAAGCTCAAAAGGACACCTGGGTCAGGTCTGGTGTCAGCAGAAGGCCAGAAAGAAAGTGCTCCCCTCTGCAAGGACAGTGTTCCTGAGCCCCCCTGGAAGGAGGTAAGAACCAATGAGCACTTCAGAAGTCTACACATGTGGTGTCAAGTAATAGTGTGCATCAGAATTTCCTGGAAATCAGGTTAGAAATGCATGTTGTCCAGATCCCACCAAAAACCCTGACCCACTGGGGGTTAAGCAGTTGTAATTTTGGTAAGTCTCCTAAGTAATTCTGATGAATCCCACATTCAACCACCATAGTCAGGGAGAAGGAGGTTAGAGAATAGGAAGTTAAGAGTGAGATGAGGCAACAGGAACACTGGGAAAAGATGGGCTGAGTCCCCCGCCCCCCCCCGCCCGAGATTTCAGCTGCATTGAGACAGCCTTCGCATGAGAAGTGAGGCACTTGGTGACCACAGCAACACCAAGATATTTTCATAATTGGAAGGGGATTCAGCCATGCTGAGAAAGCAAGATAGCCCAATTTATGGGAAATAATTTTTCTGGCCTAGGTTCATCTAAACATTGGGATGCCTCTGGCTCTGTGCCAGGACCCCCTCTCAATATACCTTCTCTTTCTGGGTGGCCTCTTCCAGTCCCAGTGCCTCAAATACCATCTGTAAACTGATGACTCTAAAAGCCACACCATTCCTCTATGAATTCCAGATTCATATCTCCCTGGTGGGGACCTGATATCTCTGCAGGGATGGCTGTTAAGGTAGCTCAAACTTGGCATGGCCAAATGAGAACTTTGAGTGGTCTCCCTGTCTGCCCAGGCTATATCTTTGGAAGCACTATACATAGACAGCAACTCAAGGCAAAATTCTGTCATTCTTGAACCCACTTCCCCTCACACCCAGTGAACCCTGTCCCCCTGAACTTGACCTCAAATCTCACTATTTCTCACCATCACCAGACTTATAACTTAGAACAAACCACTATCATCTTTCCCCTAGGATGCTGCAATAGCTTCCTGACCAGCCTCCCTGTTTCTATCCTTGCCTCCTGTGCTCTAAACAGCAACCAAGTGAGTCTTTTAAAAATCAAACAAAGTCACTCTCCTGCTTAGGAAGTCTCTAGTAGCCTTCACCCTTAAAAAAAAAAAAACCAAACCCAAAGTTCTTGCTTCCATGGTTTGAGGCCCTATAGGACCAAGCCCACTACTATCTCAGGTTCCTCTCCATCCACACTCAGCTGTCTACTGACCATGGAGGACCAGAGAAGGCTGCACTGGCCTGCCCCTGGCCTCCAGTGAGCCATGTGCAAGTCCGTGCTAGGCCTCAGCACCTGCCATCCCTCTGATGGAAACACTGTCCTTGAGACCTCTCACACCTGCCTCCTCACTATTCAGGACTCTGCTCAAATCACTCCAACTCAGGGGGTCTTCTCTGATTCAGGTTAATCACTCTTTATCTTTGCCATGCACTTAATACCTGAAATTATTCACTTATGTGTTTATTATCTGTTTGGCTCCATTGCATGTAAGTTCTTGAAGGGCTGCATATTGTTTTGTCCACTGCTGTATACTTTCTTCCTTTTCATCATTGGCTCGATATGGCTTCTTCTTCTCATGGCCAGAATCCACACTGCAAGGTGTCCATGAGAGGTCCCAACTCCTCCCCTCTCCAAGTCAGGTGGACTGAACAAATTGCCACTGACAACTGGGTTCTTCTTTCCTCCTCAAATAGAAGATTCCAAACCCATGTAGGTTGTTAAAACAGCTCTCCCATATATCTCTTTTCCTTGGCTGGCTATATCAAGGAACAAGCCTGGAATGGAGAAAACCAGGGCCACTGGCCAGTGGATAGCCCCACATCTGACACTTTCTGATTCCAGCTGTTCTTTTCCAAGCTTACATGAGAACCCTTTCCCTCCCAGGGCTCAGGGATTGTGCTTCCTTTATCTTTACTCCTGGGTACTGGGCATTTTTGCCTACCTGAGCCCCTTCCTCCATTAAAAAAAAAAAAGCTAAAAATTATATTTTACAATGACATTGGTATAAGATGAATATAATTCAGGTGGAGAAACTGGCTCTGCTTACCCTCTTCCTATGTAGCCCTGTATGGATGGATAGTTGCTAAGAAAAGGAGAAAACTTCTGTTTAGTGGAACATAATCAAAATCCAATTTGAGAGTACATCTGGAGGGGAGGGCCAGCTCAGCTCTAAACTCCAGGAGGTCTCCTTTCATCCTGGGGTCTCCTGAAATCCTCCCTCACCTTGCATTTACCACCTGAAATTTCATTTTCAGAGCTCTTTTACCTAAAGCAGTCTTCCTTGAAGCATAGCACAGAATCACTTGGGGAAGGAGCGGTGCTTAAATGAAAATTATGAGTCCTACCCAGTAGGAATCTTTAGGATTCCACATCATTAAGTTCCATGGTGAAGCTTAGGCTCATTGAAATTTGAGAAAAGCTCTTTGAAGTCTAATGCAAATATCGCTTGAAGGTTTTATCAGGCATTGAAAAAGATCTCTCTCTCCTCATTCCCTCAGAAGGCCAGCCTTGATTTAGAGATAGAAGCCAAGCAGTAGCAGACCAGAGTGACCAGCAAGGGATGAGAGTTTCAGTCAAATATCAAATCCAACAGGTGCCTCTGAGCTGTGTGACAGGGCAATTTATGCACTCTTTCAGAGCTCAAGCCTCCTCTGCAAACTGGGAATAACAATAATACCTATTTTTGGCTGATTCTGGCTGGAATCAATTGAGGTCATGAATTTGTGTTTGAAAAACTATAAGGAGAAGGTCAAGGACAAGCTCTGCAGCAGTGGTCATTGTCTTGGGGTTCTTAACCCCTGATATTTGTGCCTGGAAGGCTCATAAGATCATGATAAAACATTCATGATAAAAACACTCAACAAACCATGAATAGAAATGAACTTCCTCAATGTGATAAAGGATATCTGTAAAAAAACAAAAAAGTAAACAAATAAAAAACATAGTTAACATCATATTTAACAGTGAACATTTGAAAGCTTTTTCCCTAAGGTCACAAACAAGACACAGATAGCCCTTCTTGCCACTTCTATTCAACATTGTACTGGAGGTTCTAGTAAAGGGAATTAGGCAAGAAAAATAAAAGGCCTCCCAATCATAAAGAAAGAAGCAAAACAACCTCCATTCACAGATATCATGATCTTGTATATAGAAACTACAAAGAAATTTGCTAAAAAATTATTAGAATAAATAAATTAGTTCAACAAGTTGCAGAATATAAGGTCAATATACAAAAAATCTTAAAATGAAATAAAGAAAACAATTCCATTTACAGTAGCATCAAAAAGGATAAAATACCTGAGAATAAATTTAACAGAGAAGTGAAGCTTATACTCCGAGAACTCCAAAACCATATTGAAAGAAATTAAAGATCTAGACAGGATTTCTGGGGAAGATGGCAGAGGAGGAGGACCCTAGACTCACTTCATTCCATGGATACAACTAACATCAGTGCAAATAACCCAGAAAACGCCCAAAGACTGGCAGAACAAATTCCACAACTAAATGTAAAGATGTCACATCAGAGAATGTAGGAAGGGCAGAGACATGGTGGGGAGCTAAGCCCCACAAGTCTGGCCACCAGAGGGAGGGAGCTGCAGGTGTGGAGAAGGGTGAGAAAAAGACTAACTCACCAGGGAGCCTGCATGGGAAGATGAATCCCCATACCATTTGGCTTTGAAAATCAGAGGGGCCAAATTTTGTAAGTACAGCAGAACTTAAAGCCTGGAACTTTAAAAATCAGTGGACTTGGATCTGGAGAACTCTGAGGGCAATAGGAAGTTGACTCCCCACCCTTAAAAAGAGAGAAACAAACAGCCTGTGTAGATCCAGCATAGAAGAAGCAGTTTGAAAAACGGCTGGAGCATACAGGAGGGAGAGTTAGTTACTAATCGCAGAGTTTGAGGTGGGACTTCTCCAGGAACAAAGGAGCTGGCGGGCACCATTTCCCTCCCCTACCCCATAGCATAATCACATGGCCACATGAAGGAACAAGTGTGGCATGGCATTCACTACCTAACTTGCTTACACCATGCCTTGCCCTCTTCAGCTGAGCCTGCCTCATTCCCAATACTTTGGGTGCCCTCCCAGAAGACTGGCACAAATCTTGCCAACACTGCAACTCCTACCTCCCAAGGAGGATGCATGCACTTTTAACAAAGTTAAAAGTGGCTCAGTTGGGCACCTGGGTGGCTCAGTTGGTTAAGCGACTGCCTTCGGCTCATGTCATAATCCTGGAGTCCGAGGATCAAGTTCTGCATCGGGCTCCCTACTCAGCAGGAAGTCTGCTTCTCCCTCTGACCCTCCCCCCTCTCATGTGCTCTCTCTCTCTCTCTCTCTCAAATAAATAAATAAAGTCTTAAAAAAAAAAAGTGCATGCCCTGCCCACTACTTTCTTTTCCTTTTTTTTTAAAATTTTATTATGTTATGTTAGTCACCATACAATACATCATTGGTTTTTGATGTGGTGATCCACAATCCATTGTTTTTGTATAACACCCAGTGCTCCATGCAGTACGTGCCCTCCTTAACACCCATCACCGGGCTAACCAATCCCCCTTCCCCCCTCCCCTCTAAAACCCTGTTTGTTTCTCAGAGTCCATAGTCTCTCATGGTTCATCTCTCCCTCCAATTCCCCACCCCCCCATTTTTCTCTTCCTTCTCCTAATGTCCTCCATGCTATTCCTTATGTCCACAAATAAGTGAAACCATATGATAATTGACTTTCTCTGCTTGACTTATTTCACTTAGCATAATCTCCTCCAGTCCCATCCATGTTGATGTAAAAGTTGGGTATTCATCTTTTCTGATGGCTGAGTCATATTCCATTGTATATATGGACCACATCTTCTTTATCCATTCATCTGTTGAAGGGCGTCTCGGCTCTTTCCACAGTTTGGCTATTGCGGACATTGCTGCTATGAACATTGGGGTGCATAGGGCCCTTCTTTTCACTACATCTGTGTCTTTGGGGTAAATACCCAGGAGTGCAATTGCTGGGTCATAGGGTAGCTCTATCTTTAAATTTTTGAGGAACCTCCACACTGTTTTCCAAAGTGGCTGGCATTCCCACCAACAGTGTAAGAGGGTTCCCCTTTCTCCACAACCTCTCCAACATTTCTTGTTTCTTTCCCTGTCCATTTTGGCCATTCTAACTGGTGTAAGGTGGTATCTCAGTGTGGTTTTGATTTTTATTTCCCTGATGGCTAATGATGATGAACATTTTTTCATGTGTCTGTTAGCCATTTGTATGTCTTCTTCAGAGAAGTGTCTTTTCATATCTTCTGCCCACTTTTTGACTTGATTATTTGTTTTTTGGGTGTTGAGTTTGAGAAGTTCTTTATAGATCTTGGATACCAGCCCTTTATCTGTAGTGTCATTTGCAAATATCTTCTCCCATTCTGTGGGTTGCCTCTTTGTTTTGTTGACTGTTTCCTTTGCTGTGCAGAAGCTTTTTATCTTGATGAAGTCCCAAAAGTTCATTTTTGCTTTTGTTTCACTAGCTTTTGGAGATGTATCTTGAAAGAAGTTGCTGTTGCCCTCTACTTTCAAGAGCAAGAGACATAGTTGACTTTGCTAACACAGGGAAAGAGACACAGAGAGTTAGGAAAAATGAGGAGACAGAGGAATATGGTTCATATGAAAGAACAGGACTAAATCATAGCAAGAGACCTAAGTGAAATGGATATAATATGCCTGATAGAGAATTTAAAGTAATGATCATAAAGATACTCACTGGACTTGAGAAAAAAATGGAGGACATCAGTAAGGCTGTTAACATAGAGATGAAAACGAACCAATCAGAGATGAAAAACACAATAATTGAAATTAAAAATATACATGATGGAATAAATGGCAGGCTAGAGGAAGAAGAGGAACAAATTAATGACCTGGAAGATTAATGTAATGGAATGGAAGATAAAGTAAAGAGCTGCACACATGTGAGGGGGAAAAAAAAAAAAAACTTATGCAAAACGAGAATAGACTTAGGGAACTCGTGACTCCATCAAGTGTAATAACATTCGCATTATAGGGATCCCAGAAGAGGAAGAGAGAGAAAAGGGGACAGAACATTTATTTGAAGAAATAATAGCTAAAAACTTCCCTAATGGGGAAGGAGATATATCCAGTTCCAGGAGGCACAGAGATCACCCAATAAAATCATCCCAAGGAGGTCCACACCAAGACACATAGTAAATAAAAGAGCAGAAAGAAGTGATACAATTTAAAGCAGCAAGAGAAAAGAAGACCGTTACATACAAGGGAAACCCCATGAGACTATAAGTGGATTTTTCAGCAGAAATTTTGCAGGCCAGAAGAGAGTGCATAGTATATTCAAAGTGCTGAATGGGAAAGATCTGCAGTTAAGAATACTCTATCCAGCAAGGCTATTACTCAGAATAGAAAGAGTGATAAACAGTTTCTCAGACAAACAAAAACTAAGAGCCCATGGCCACTAAACCAGCCCAATAAAAAATATTAAAGGGGACTCCTTGAGTGGAAAGAAAAGACCATAAGTGAGAGTATGAAAAGTAGGAAACACAAAGGAAGGAAAAATAAGTTTATCTGTAAAAATCAGTCAAGGGATTCACAGAATAAAAGGATGCAAAATATGACACCGTACACCTAAAATGGAGGAAGGGAGATGAGTAAAGAATGGGTTCAAACTTAAGCGACCATCAACTTCATATAGACTGATATATGCAGAAGAGGTTATATACAAACTGAGTTGTAACCACAAATGAAAAAAACAGTAATAGATATGCAAAGAATAAAGTAATCCAAATATATCATTAAATAAAATCAGCAAACAATGAAAGAGAGCAAGAGAAGAAAGAATCAGAGAAAAACTACAAAAACAACCATAAAAAAAGTAACAAATGGCAGTAAACACATTTGTCGATAATTACTTTGAATGAAAATGGACCAAATGCTCCAATCAAAAGACAGGGTGACATACTAAAATAACAAGAACCATCTATGTGCTTCCTACTGGAGACTCATTTCAGACCTAAAGAAACCTGCAGATTGAAAGTGAGAGGATGGAGAAACATTTATCATACAAATGGATGTCAAAAGAAACCTGGGGTAGCAATATTTATATCAGACAAAATAGACTTTAAAACAAGACTGTAACAAGAGACAAAGAAGGACACTATATAATCATAAAGGGGACAATCCAACAAGAAGATATAATTGTAAATATTTATGTGCCCAACATGGGGGTGCCTAAATATATAAAATGGTTAATAACAAACATAAAAGAACGAATTGATAGTAATACAATAAGATTAGGAGACTTTAATACCCCACTTATATCAATGGACAGATCATCCAAACAGAAAATCAACAAGGAAACAGTGACTTTGAATGATGCACTGGACCAAATGGATTAAACAGATATATTCAGAACATTCCATCCTACAATGGAATACACATTCTTTTCAAGTGGATGTGGAATATTTTCCAGAATGGATCACATATTAGGCCAAAAACAAAAAAACAAAAAACAAAAAAAACAAAAAAAAAAACCTCAACAAATAGAAAAAGATCAAAGTCATACCACGCATCTTGACTGACCACAATGCTATGAAACTAGAAGTCAACCACAAGAAAGACTCTGGAAAGAACACAAATACATGGAGGTTAAATAACATGCTACTAAACAATGAGTGGATTAACCAAGAAATCAAAGAAAAAATTAAAAATGGCATGAAAACAAATGAAAATAAAACATATTTCAAAATCTTTGGGAAGCAGCAAAAGTGGTCCCAAGAAAGACGTTTATAGCAATACAGGCCTACAACAAGAAGCAAGAAAATTCTCGAATAAACAACCTAACCTTATACAGAAAGGAGCTAGAAAAAGAAGAGCATTCAAAACCCTGTACTAGCAGAAGGAAGGAAATAACAAGAATTAGAGCAGAAATAAATGGTATAGAAAGTAAAAAAAAAAAACAATAAAATAGATCAATGAAACAAGGAGCTGGTTCTTGGAAAAATCTCTACCATGACTAATTTAAAAAAGAGAGAGAGAGCAAGGACTCAAACTAAATTACAAATGAAAGAGGAGAAATAACAACCAACACCACAGAAATACAAACAGTTTTAAGAGAATATTATTAAAAATTACATGCCAACAAATTGGACAACCTAGAAGATACAGACAGATTCCTAGAAACATATAACCTATCAAAAGTGAAGCAGGAAGAAATGCAAAATTTGAACAGACCAATTACCAACAATGAAATGGACTTATTATTTAAAAACACCCAACAAGCAAAAGTCCAGGACCAGATGTTTTCATAGGCAAATTATACCAATTCTTCTCAAACTATTGCAAAAAAAATAGAAAAGGAAGGAAAACTTCCAAATACATTCTATGAGGCCAGCATTACCCTGATACCAAAACCAGATAAAGACACTGCAAAAAAAGAAGACCACAGGCCAATATTTCTGACATATATAGATGCAAAAATTCTCAACAAAATACTAGCAACCAAATCCGACAAAACACTAAAAGAATCATTCACCACAATTAAGTGGGATTTATTCTCCAGTGCAAGAGTGGTTCAGATATTTGCAACTCAATCAATGTGATACATCACATCAATAAGAGAAAGGAAAAAAAAAACCCCATATGATCATTTGACAAAGTACGATATCCATTCATGATAACAACCCTCAACAAAGTAGGTCTAATGGGAACATACCTCAACATAATAAAGGCCTTATATGAAAAACCAACAGTGAATGTCATACTCAATGGAGAAAAACAGAATTTACCCCCTAAGATCAGAAAGAAGACAAGGGTGCCCACTCTCACCACTTTTTATTCAGTGTTGTACTGGAAGTCCTAACTGCAGCAATCAGACAAGAAAAATAAATAAAAGGCATCCAAATTGGTAAGAAAGAAGTGAAGTTTCACTATTTCCAGATGACATGATACTCTATATAGAAAACCCAAAAAACTCCACCAAAAAAAAAAGTACTAGAACTGATAAATGAATTTAGTAAAATCACAGGATACAAAATCAGTGTGCAGAAATCTGTTGTATTCCTATATGCTAATAATGAAGCAGCAGAAAGAAAATTAAGAAAACAATCCCATTTATAACTACACCAGAAATAATAAAACATCTGGTAATAAACTTAAAGAAGTTGTTACACAGTACAAAAGACCTGTACTCTGAAAACTATAAAACATTGATGAAAGAAATTGAAGACAACACACACACGAAAGGAAGGACATTCCATGTTCATGGATTGGAAGAATTAATACTGTTAAAATGTCTATGCCACCCAGAGCAATCTACACACTTAATGCAATCCCTATCAAAATGCCAACATTTTTCAGAGAACAATCCTAAAATTTGTATGGAACCACAAAAAAACCCAAATAGCCAAAGCAATCTTGAAAAATAAAAACAAATCTGGAAGTGTCAAAATTCCAGACTTCAAGTTATATTACAAAGCTGTAGTAATCAAAACAGTATGGTTTGGCAAAAAAAAAAAAAAGACTCCTAGATCAATAGAACAGAATAGGAAACCTAGGAATAAACCACAATTACATGGGCAACTAATGTTCAACAAAGGAGGAATGACTATGCAATGGGAAAAAAATCTCTTCAACAAATGGTGTTGGGAAAACTGGACAGCAACATGCAGAAGAATGAAACTGGAGCACTTTCTTACACCATACAGAAAATAAATTCAAAATGGATTAAGGACCTAAGTGTGAAACCTGAGACCATAAAAGTCCTAGAAGAGAACACAGGCAGTAATTTCTCTGACTTTGACCATAGCAACATTTGTCTAGATATATCTCCTCAGGCAAGGGAAATAAAAGCAAAAATAAACTGTTGGGGGAGGAGTTAAGGTGGCAGAGCAGTAAGGGGACCCTGGGCTTGCCTCATCCCTCAAACACAGCTAGATCAACATCAAATCATTTTGAACAACTAGGAAATTGATCTGAGGATTAAGAAAACAGTCTGTACAATTGGAGGGAGAGAATGTGGCAGATGTGAGGTTCAGAGATGTGAATTAAGGGAGAGAAAAGCCTCGGTGCTGGGGAGGGGAGGGAGACCTTTTCATGAGAGAAGTCAGGGAGAGAGGGAGATAGTGGGAAAGAGCGCAGTGTGTAGAATTTATGCAATATGTCATGGTGTGGAGATCCCCTGGGTCACACTGGGAGAGAACATTTCCCTTTCTGGAGTACATTTGGAAGAGGGTATATTGCCTCTCAAAGGAAAAAGGCCCACCAGGTGCCACTGAATGGTCATTCAACAGATCAGGACAGAGGTGTGTGAGGAGGGCAGATAAGCTGGTTGCAGCTTTTTGCTGTGCTTCACCATAGACTCTTGGCACCCATGAAGGCATGCCACTGCATTTCTGGGAGAGAGTGGTGCTGGGCACAGCACTGCAAGGCTCTCCTCCAGGGAAGGGGAGTGGGTCCCTGCCTTGCTGGGTCATTTAAGATTTGGAGTTTTGAATCCCAGCCAACAGCCAGAGATAGGAGAACTATGGTGCCAGGCAGGCCGACAGCTGACAGACAGGTTGAAGGCAGGGATCTGGTGAAAGCCTGGGAGGTTGTTAGCTTTTCAGTGAGGACCACCTGAATGGTTGTGGCCACAAGTTCCCCTCTCTCGGGACAGGAGGGTGGGGAGATGCCATCTCTCCTCCCACCCCCTGCCCACCTCCAGCATGGTCAGACATCAGAGAGGAACAGCACATCCAGCTTACAACAAACCCCATTCCCCTGCAGCCAGCAGGGGCATCTTTACTAGGGCAGTTCTGACTGTGAGCCTCTCCCTCAGAAGACCAACACAAGCCCCCCACATATTACCAAGTCTACTAATCATACAGTGCTCCAAAGCATCAGCTTCTGTTCTGGTGGAAATAAGACTAGGCTTTCTTTTTTTAATTTTTTATATTTAATTAAATTAATTAATATTTTCTTTTTTCATTGAAATCAGGCTTATAATTTTTTGTTCGTCTCTTTGTTTGCTTTTTGTTCCTTTCCCTTTTCTCTTTTCTTGGATCAGGCTTTTTTTTTTTTTTAATCAGGCTTATCTCAACAAACAAATCAAAGCATACCTAGTTAAAGGTCCAAATGCTCCCCACTGCAAGCAAGGAGGAATTCTGCAGAGGACAGATCTGTGGGCCAAAACAAAACAGCAGACTGCACACAGCATACACCAGAAATACTTCCTGAAGCACCAGTCCCCGGACAATGTATGACCCCTTCTTAATATAGTATTACTCTCAAGAGCAGGAAAAATAACAAGCTTTCTTTTTTTTTTTTAAGATTTTATTTATTTGACAGAAAGAGACACAGTGAGAGAGGGAACACAAGTGGGGGAGTGGGAGAGGGAGGAGCAGGCTTCTCACTGAGCAGAGAGCCCAATGCAGGGCTCGATCCCAGGACCCTGGGATCATGACCTGAGCCGAAGGCAGATGCTTAACGACTGAGCCACCCAGGTGCCCCAATAACAAGCTTTCATAACACACAAAAGACAGAAACTTACACATAATGACAAGATGGAGGAATTCTCCCAAAAAGAAAGATGAAGAAAAAATTACAGCCAGGGATTTGCTCAAAGCAGATATAATCAATATATATGAAGAAGAATTTACAACAACAGTCAAAAGAATACTAGCTGGGCTTGAAAGAAGCATAGAAGACACCAGAGAAACTCTGGCTGCAGAGGTAAAAGACCTAAAACCTAGACAGGCTAAAAAAAAAAAAAAATGCTACAACTGAGGGGCAAAACTGACTGAAATTAATCACAAAGAGGATGGAAGAAGCAGAGGAATGAATAGGTGATATAGAAGATAAAATTATGGAAAATAATGAAGCTGAAGAGAAGAGGGAAAGAAAACTATTAGGTCACAAAGGTGGACTTAGGGAACTCAGTGATTCCATAAAGTGCAATAATATCCATATCATAGGACTCCCAGAAAGAGAAGAGAAGGAAAAAGGGGCACAAGGTTCATTTGAACAAATTATAGTTGAGAAATTCCCTAATTTGGGGAAGAAGCAGGCATTCAAGTCCAAGAGGTTCAGAAAACTCCCCTCAAAATCAACAAAAACAGGTCAACATCACAACATATAGAAGTGAAACTTGCAAAATACAAAGAAAAAGCATTCTGGAAGCAGTTAGGGAGAAAAGGTCCTTAACCTACAAGGTTAGACCCATAGGGTTAGCAGCAGACCTGTCCACAGAAATATGGCAGGCCAGAAAGGAGGCGCATGATATATTCAATGTGTTAAATGGGGGGAAAAGTGGAGGCAAGAATACTATATCCAACAAAGCTGTCATTCAGAATAGAAGGAGAGAGAATGAGTTTGCAAGACAAACAAAAACTAAACAAGTTTGTGAACACTAAACCAGCTCTGCAAGAAATATTAAAACCTAGACAGGCTAGGTTTCCCTTTGAGTAGGAAAGAGAGACCAAAAGTAACAAAGATTAGAAAGGAACAGAGACAATCTAAAGGAACAATGACTTTACAGGTAATACAATGGCATTAAATTCACATCTATAAATAATTACTCTGAATGTAAATGGACTCAATGCTCCAATCAAAAGACATAGGGTATCAGAATGGTTAAAAGCAAAAAAACAAAAAAACCAAGACTCATCAATATGCTGCTTACCAGAGATGCATTTTAGACTGAAAGACACCTCCAGATTGAAAGTGAGGAAGTAGATAAACATTTATCATGCTAATGGACATCAAAAGAAAGGTGGAATAGCTATACTTACATCAGACAAACCAGATTTTAATCCAAAGACTATGATAAGAGATGAGGAAGGGCACTATATTACAATAAAGAAGGTCTAACAATTGTAAATGTTAATGCCCCCAACTTGGGAGTAGCCAAATTTATAAATCAATTAATAACAAACTTAAAGTCATTAATAACAATAAAATAATAGTAGGGGACTTTAACACCCCACTCACAGCAATGATCATTTAAGCAGAAGATCAAGGAAACAATGGCTCTGAATGACACACTGGACCAGATGGGCTTTATTCAGAGTATTTCATTCCAAAACAACAGAATACACATTCTTTCTGAATGCACATGGAACATTCTCCAGAATAGATCACATACTGGGTTACAAATCAGGACTCAACCAGTACAAAATGATTGAGATCATACCATACATATTTTCAGACCACAATACTATGAAACTTGAAGTCAGTCACAAAAAGAATTTGGAAGGCAGATATGCTCACCACTATACCACCAACACACAAAAAGAATTTGGAAACACCACAAATACATGGACATTAAAAAACATCCTACTAAAGAGTGAATGGGTTAAAAATGCTTCTGGGGAGGAAGGAAGATGGCAGAAGATTAGGGGCCCTCGTTTAATCTGGTCCCTTGAATTCAGCTAGATATCTATCAAATCATTCTGAACACCTGTGAATTCATCCTGAGATCTAAGAAAAGCTGCAATTCTACAAATAGAAAAGTGACCACTTTTTGCAAGGTAGGAAGTGCAGAGAAGTGAATCTGAGGGGACATATTGGGGGATAAATGATGGGGGGAGGGAGCCTCTGTAAGCCAGCTACCACTGAAAAGTGATATAGCAGCAAAGCACAAAATTGGAACATTTAGAAGTTTGCTCCAGTGGGGGACATCCCTGCCTGAAAGGTGGTCAGGTGGTGAAGTGAGGCAGAATCCTAGGTGGGACAGTGTGGTCTCAGGACCCCCTGGGTCACAGAGAGAACTGGGGTACCTATGTGCAGCAGAGTTCCCAAGCACTGGAGCAGGGAAGCTGGCTATAATCAGCGAGCCCAGGAGGTGTCGCCATAACCATGAACCGTGGCACAATCAGGTGACCGCTCTCCAAGCAGAGGCCCACCAAGAGGCAGAACCACTGCGAGACCCTCCTCCTTCCCCCAGGAGTATTGGCATGGTTGTGCACTATAGGAGTCTCCAGGGTTTGGTGCACACAAAAGTGATTGACTGCTTTTCCCTGAGGATGCACTGAAGAGTGGGAGCTGCAATCTTTAAGCTCCAGGGCTGGACACTGGGGCATTGCCATTTTTATTTTTATTTTTTCATCATCTAAAGTGGCGTAAAAAGCCTTCAGGGAACAAAATCCACATAGAGCAACCTGAAGCAGCTTACAGGGAGCCTAGCCCCCTGGTAAAGGGCAGTCAAACTCCACCCAGGCAGACACCTGAGAATCAGTGCAACAGGCCCCTCCCCCAGAAGACCAGCAGGAACATCAGGCTAATACCAAGTTTATGGATCACACAGAACTGAAAAACTCCTGTGCTAGGGCAAAATAATATATAAAATTCAGTTTTTTTCTCATTATTCTTTAGTCTTTCAGTTTAATTTTTTCTTTTTCTTTTCTCCTTTTTTTACTTTTCAACTAGTTTCTTATTTTATCAACTCTTTTTTTAAACTCTTAGTTTTCTATTTTATAGATATAGTTTTCATTTTTGGCTTCCTTTCACTGTATTCAATGTTATTTTGGTATATATATGTTTTTCTTTCTTTGCAATTTTGGGACCTAGTGTCTTCTAACAAACAGACCAAAACACACCCAGAACCAAGTGTATCACACTGTTCTGTCCACCTGTTAGATTATATTCTCTCCCCCCCCCACACACACTTTTTTTTCTTTTTTGGTTACTGATCTCTTCAGATGTGTCTAGTGTATATTTCGCTGGGGTTGTGGTTGATATTTTTGATTTTGTTCTCTTATCTATTCTTCTCTGGACAAAATGACTAGAAGGAGAAATTCACAACAAAAGAAAGAAACAGAGGTAATATTCTCTGCCATAGATTTAATCAATATAGATATAAGTAAGATGTCGGCCTAGAATTCAGAATAACGATTATAAAGATAATAGCTGCACTAGAAAAAGCATAAAAGACACTACAGAATCCTTGGTGAAGAAATAAGAGAACTAAAATCTAAACAGGCCTAAATTAAAGATGCTTTAACTGAGATGCAGTCTAAAGTAGATGCTCTATTGGCTAGGGTAAATGAGGCAGAAAAGAGTCAGTGACATAGAAGACAAAATGATAGAAAGTAAGGAAGCTGAGGAAAAAGAACAACTACGGGATCATGAGGGGAGGTGTCAAGAAATCAGAGATACCATAAAGTGAAACAATATTAGAATAATTGGGGCCCCAGAGGAAGAGGAAAGAGAGGGACAGAAGATATACTTGAGCAAATAATAGCTGAGAACATCCCTAATTGGGGGAAGTAAACAGGCATTCAATTCCAGGAGGCACAGAAAACCCCCCTCAAAATCAATAAAAATAGATACACCCTGACATACAATAGTGAAGCTTGCAAATTTCAGAGATAAAGAGAAAATTCTGAAAGCAGTTTGTTACATGAGGTCCTTAACCTACAAGGGTAGAAACATTAGACTGGCAGCAGACCTATCCACAGAGACCTGGCAGGGCAGAAAGGACTGTCATGATATATTCAGGTACTAAGTGAGAAAAACATGAAGCCAAGAACACTTTATCCAGCAAGGCTGTCAAAATGGAAGGGGGGATAAAAAGCTGAAAGGACAAAAGAAACTAAAAGAATTTGTGATCACTAAAACAGCCCTGCAAGAAACATTAAAGGGGATCCTGTAAGCGAAGAGAGAGCCCAAAAGTAACACAGATCAGAAAGGAACAGAGACAATCTACAGAAACAGGGACTTTGCAGGTAATACAATGGTACTAAATTCATATCTTTCAATAGTTACTCTGAATGTAAATGGGCTAAATGCTCCAATCAAATAAATAGGGTATCAGATTGGATAAAAAAGCAAGACCTATCCATATGCTGTCTACAAGAGACTCATTTTAGACCCAAAGGCTCCTCCAGATTGAAAGTGAGGGGGTGGAGAACCATCTACCATGCTAATGGACATCAAAAGAAAGCTGGGGTAGCAATCCCCATATCAGACAAATTAGATTTTAAACCATAGACTATAGTAAGGGATGAAGAGGGACACATCATACTTAAAGGGTCTATCCAACAAGAAGAACCAACAATTATAATATTTATGCTCCTAACTTGGGAGCAGTCAATTATATAAATCATTTAATAACAAAATTAAAGAAACACAATGACAGTAATACAATAAAGTAGGGGACTTTAACACCCCATTCACAGCAATGATCATTTAAGCAGAAGATCAACAAGGAAATGAGCTTTGAATGACACACTGGACCAGAAGGACTTCACAGGTATATATGAAATATTCCCTCCTAAAGCAACAGAATACACATTCATCTCTAATGCACATGGAACATTCTCCAGAATAGATCACATCCTAGGTCACAAATCAGGTCTCAACCAGTACCAAAAGATTGGGATTATTCCCTGCATATTTTCAGGCCACAATGCTTTGAAACTGGAACTCAATCACAGGGGGAAATTTGGAAGGAACTCAAATACTTGGAGGTTAAAGATCATCCTACTAAAGAATGAATGGGTCAACCAGGAAATTAAAGAGGAATTTTTAAAAAGTCATGCAAGCAAATGAAAACACAACTGTCTAAAACCTTTGGGATGTAGCAAAGGCCATCCTAAGAGGGAAGGCCATAGCAATACAAGCCATTCTAAAGAAACTAGAAAAGTCTTGGGGTGCCTGAGTGGCTCGGTCATTAAGCATCTGCCTTCGGCTCAGGTCATGATCCCAGGGTTCTGGGATCGAGCCCCACATCGGGCTCGCTGCTCGGCGGGAAGCCTGCTTCTCTCTCTCCCGCTCTCCCTGCTTGTGTTCCCTCTCTCGATGTCTCTCTCTGTCAAATAAATTTTTTAAAAAATCTTAAAAAGAAAAAACTAGAAATGTCTCAAATACACAAGCTAACCTTACACCTAAAGGAGCTAGACAAAGAACAGCAAGTAGAGCCTAAACCAAACAGGAGATGAGAATTAATTGAGATGAGAGCAGAAATAAATGAAATAGAAACCAAAAGAACAGTAGAACAGATCAATGAAACTAGGAGGTGATTCTTTGAAAGAATTAACAAGATTGACAGACTCCTAGCCAGACGTATCAAAAAGAAAACAGAAAGGACCCAAATTAATAAATTCATGAATAAAAGAGGAGAGCACAACCAACACAAAAGAAATACAAACAATTTTAAGAACATACTATGAGCAAATATATGACAACAAATTAGGTAATCTGGAAGAAAGGGATGAAACATATAAACTATCAAAACTGAAACAGGAAGAAATTGAATATCTGAACAGACCCACAACCATGTAAACATATGTTTATTCCTAGAAACATATAAACTACCAAAACTGAAATGGGAAGAAATTAAAAATCTGAACAGACCCATAACCAGCAAGGAAGTTGAAGCTGTAATCAAAAATGTCCCAAGAAACAAGGGTCCAGGGCCAGATGGACTCCCAGTGGAATTCTACCAAACATTTATAGAAGAGCTAACCTATTTTTCTGAAGCTGTTCCAAAAAATAGAAATGGGAGGAAAACTTCCAAACTCATTCTGTGAGGCCGCCATTACCTTGATCCCAAAACCAAAGACCCCACCAAAAAGGAGAATTACAGACCAATATCCCTGATGAACATGGATGCCAAAATTTTCACCAAGATATTAGCCAATAGGATCCAACAGTACATTAAAAAGATTATTCACCATGACCAAGTGGGATTTATTCCTGGGCTGCAAGGGTGATTCAACATTCGTGAATCAACCAACCTGATACATCACATTACCAAAAGAAAGGACAAGAACCATATGAGCCTCTCAATTGATGCAGAAAAAGCATTTGAAAAAATGCAGTATCCTTTCTTGTGGTTTAAGATTTTATTTATTTATTTGAGAGAGAGCACAGAGGCAGAGGGAGAAGCAGGCTCCCTGCCCTGTAGGGAGCCTGACACAGGGCTTGATCCCAGGACCCTGAGATCACGATCCAAGCCAAAGGCAGACGCCTAACCAACTGAGCCACCCAGGCACCCCCCCTTTTTTTGCAACAGCCTTTCTTCTTCTTTTTTTTTTAAGATTTTATTTATTTATTTGACAGAGAGAGAGACAGCGAGACCAGGAACACAAGCAGGGTGAGTGGGAGAGGGAGAAGCAGGCTTCCTGCTGAGCAGGGAGCCCAATGTGTGGCTTGATCCCAGGACCCTGGGATCATGACCTGAGCTGAAGGCAGACGCTTAACAACTGAGCCACCCAGGCCCCCTGCAACAGCCTTTCTTGATTAAAACTCTCTGCAGTGTAGGAATAGAGGGAACCTACCTCAATATCATAAAAGCCATCTATGAAAACCCCACAGTGAATATGATTCTCAATGTGGAAAAACAGAGCTTTTCCTTTAAGGTCAGGAACATGACAGGGTTATCCACTCTCACTACTGTTGTTCAACATAGGACTAGGAGTCCTAGCCTCAGCAATCAGACAACAAAAAGAAATGAAAGGCATTCAAATTAGTAAAGAAGAAGACAAATTCTCACTCTTCACAGATGACATGATGTTTCATGTGGAAAACCCAAAAGACTCCACCCCAAAATTGTTAGAACTCATACAGCAGTTCAGCAATGTGGCAGGATACAAAATCAATGCACAGAAATCAGCGGCATTTCTATACACCAACAATGATGCAACAAAAAGAGAATTCAAGGAATCAATCCCATTTAAAATTGCACCAAAAACCATGATACCTAGGAATAAACCTAATGAAAGAGGTGAAGGATTTGTACTCTAAAAAGTACAGAACAGTTATGAAAGAAATTGAGGAAGACACAGAGCTATGGAGAAACATTCCATGCTCATGGATTGGAAGAAAAAATATTAAGATGTCTATGCTACTGAGAGCAATCTGCACATTCAGTGCAATCCCTATCAAAATACCACTGACATTTTTCAAGGAGCTGGAACAAATAATCCTATAATTTGTATGGAACCAGAAATGACCCTGAATAGCCAGAGGAATGTTGAAAAAACCAAAGCTGGTGGTATCACAATGCCTGACTTCAAGCCATATTACAAAGCTGTAATTATCAAGACAGTATGGTATTGGCACAAAAACAGACATATAGATCAATGGAACAGAATACAGAACCCAGAAATGGATGCACAGTTAATCTTTGACAAAGGAGGAAAGACTGTCCAATGGAAAAAAAGTCTCTTCAACAAATGGTGCTGGGAAAATTGCACAGCCACATGTAGAAGAATGAACCTGGACCATTTTCTTGCACCATACACAGAAATAAATTCAAAATGGATGAAAAACCTAAATGTAAGACAGGAATCCATCAAGATCCTAGAGGAGAACCCAGGCAGCAACCTCTTTGACCTTGGCCACAGCAACTTCTTACTAGACACATCCCTGGAGGCAAGGGAAACAAAAGCAAAAATGAAGTACTGGGACTTCATCAAGATAAAAATCTTCTGCATGACAAAGGAAACAACAAAACTAAAAGGCAACCTATTGAATGGGAGAAGATATTTGCAAATGACCTATCAGATAAAGGAGCAGTATCCAGAATGTATAAAGTAGTGATCAAAATCAACAACCAAAATATAAATAATCCAATCAAGAAATGGGCAGAAGACAGGGAATAGACATTTCTCCAAAGAAGACATAAAAATGGCCAACAGACACATGAAAAAATGCTCAGTATCACTCATCATCAGGGAAATACATGTCAAAACCACAATGAGATACCAGTTCACACATTCAGAAGGGCGAAAATTAACAACTCAAGAAACAACAGACATTGGTGAGAATGCAGAGAAAGGGGAATCTTTTTGCACTGTTAGTGGGAATGAAAACTGGTGCAGCCTCCCTGGAAAACAGTATGGAGTTTCTTCAAAAATTAAAAAATAGAACTGCCCTAACCCCCAGCAATTGCAGTACTAGGTATTTATCCAAAGGATACAAACATAGTGATTTGAAGGCGCACATGAACCACACCGTTTATAGCAGCATTGTTCACAATAGCCAAAATATGGAAAGAGCCCAGATGTCCATTGACAGATGAATGGATAAAGAAGTGGTATAATATACAATGGAATATTACTCAGCCATCAAAAAGAATGTCATTTGAACAACATGGACCTAGAGGGTATTATGCTAAGCAAAATAAGTCTGTCAGAGAAAGACAAATACCATATGATTTCACTCATATGTGGAGTTTAAGATACAAAACAGTTGAACATAGGGAAAGGGAAGGATAGATAAAAACAGAGAGAGAGGAAAACCATAAAAGACTTAACTAGAACAAACTGAAAGTTGCTGGAGGGGAGGTAGGTGGGGGCATGGGATAAGTGGGTAGTGGGCATTAAGGAGGGCACTTGGGATGAGCACTGGTTGTTATATTTAAGTGATGAATCACTAAACTCTACTCCTAAAACCAGTACTACAATATATGGTAAGTAACTCAAATTTAAGCAAAAAAAAAATTAAAATTAAGTGTTGGGACTACATCTGCACGGTGAAAGAAACACTCAACAAAACTAAAAGGCAATGTACTGAATGGGACAAGGGGACAAGACTCTTGCAAATGACATATCTGATAAAAGTTTATTATCCAAAATGTACAAAGACTGATATAACTCAACACCCCAAAAAGAAATAATCCAGTTCAAAAAGGGTCAGAAGATATTAATAGACATTTCTCCAAAGAAGACATACAGATGGCTAACAGACACATGAAAACATGCTCAACATCAACATCACTCATCATCAGGGAAATGCAAATCAAAACTACAATGAGGGAATCAAGGAGCAAGATGATGGAGGAGTAGGAGACCTAAATTTCATCTGGTCCCAGGAATTCAGCTAGATAGGGATCAAACCATTCTGAACACCTACGAACTCAACAGGAGATCGAAGAAAAGAATAGCAGCAACTCTCTGAACAGAAAAGCAACCTTTCTGGAAGGTAGGACATGAGGAGAAGTGAATCTGGGTGATATTAGGGAAGATAGACGGCAGGGGGAGGGAGCCTCCGTCAGCCGCTACTGGCAAGTGATAGAGCACCAGAGCACAAAATCGGAACTTGTAGAAGTCGGCTCCGCTGAGGGACATCGCTCCAGTGGCTAAGCAGGGGGTTGGAACCCTTGTTGGGACAGTGTGGTCTCAGGACCCTCGGGGTCACAGAAAGACTGGGGGTGCCTGAGTGCGGCAGAGCTCCCAGGTATCACAGTGGGGAAGCCGGCTGCAGAGACAGAGCCGAGGAGTGGGCTCTCAGCTCGGGTTTGCCATAAACCATCATCTGCGGCACAGTCAGGCCACTGTTCTTCCAGTAGGGACCCAAAAAGTGGCAGATCTGGGGAGACTCCCCTCTTCCTCCCTTGGGAGGAGTGGTGTGGGAGCACACCGCAGGGATCTGCTGGGTTTGGAGACTTCACACGGGGTCATGTGCCAGAGATAGAAATGCTCAGTCACAGGCTGGGTGAACACGGAGTGTGGCCAGGGAGATGGGAGTGACTGACTGCTTTTCTCTGGGGGCTCACTGAGGAGTGGGGCCCCGAGTTCTTGGCTCTTCCAGGGCGAAGATTGGGAGGCTGCCATTTTCACTCTCGTCCTCCAAAGCTGTACGGAAAGCTTGCAGGGAAAAAAAGCTACCAGAGAACAAACCCAAGCAGATTACTTAGCCCAGACCCAGCAAGGGCAGGGCAATTCCTTCTCTGGCAAAGACATTTGAGAACCACGGCAACAGGCCCCTCCCCCAGATCAGCAAGAACAGCCAGACAAGACCAAGTTTACCAATCAATGAGAATGGCAGAACTCCAGAGCTAGGGGAATACTGCAAATAGAATTCATGGCTTTTTTCCCATGATTCTTTAGTCTTGCAAAGTTATTTTTTTTTAACTTTCTTTTTCTTTTTTCTTTTTTGAATTTTTCTTTTTCCCTTTTTCAACCAACATCTTTTTTTAAAAATCTTTTTTATTTTTCATTTTTAGAGTCATATTTTATCACTTCATAGTAGCTACCCTTATTTTTGGTGTATATATATATATATATAAGTTGTTCTCTCTTTCAAATTTTGGGATACAGTTTCTTCTAACAGACCGAAATATACCCTAAATCTCTAGTGTATGGCTTTGTTCTAGTCTCCTGCCTGATTACATTCTCTCCCTTTTTTTTTAATCCTCTTCTTTCTTTTTTCAACCAACTTCTTATCAATTCCTTTTATAAAATCTTTTATAATTTTCATCTTTACAGTCATATTCCATCCCTTCATCATATTTACCCTTACTTTTGTACATATATAAGTTTTCCTTTCTTTAAAATTTTGGGAGGCACTTTCTTCTAACATATCAAAATAACCCCAAAATCTAGTGTGTGGCACTGATCTATGTGCCAGCCTGATCATATTTGATCATATTCTTGTTTGTCTGTTTGTTTGTTTGTTTTTATCTTATTCTTTTTTTTTCTTTTCATTATTTCCCTTTTTTTCCCCCGGTTTCAGGTCTCTTCTGATTTGTTTAGTGCATATTTTTCTGGGGTCGTTGCTACCCTGTTAGCATTTTGTTCTCTCATTCATCTATTGTCCTCTGGACAAAATGACAAGATGGAAAAAATCACCTCAAAAAAAAGAACAAGAGGCAGTACCAACTGCCAGGGACCTAATCAATACAGACATTAGTAAGATGTTGGAACTAGAGTTCAAAACGACGATTTTAAAGATACTACCTGTGCTTGAAAAAAGCATGGATGATATTAGAGAAACCCTTTCTGGAGAAATAAAAGAACTAAAATCTAACCAAGTCGAAATCAAAAAGGCTATTAATGAGGTGCAATAAAAAATGGGGGCGCTAACTGCTAGGATAAATGAGGCAGAAGAGAGAATTAGTGATATAGAAGACCAAATGATGGAAAATAAAGCAACTGAGAAAAAGAGAGATAAACAACTACTGGATCACAAGGGCAGAATTTGAGAGATAAGTGATACCATAAGACAAAACAATATTAGGATAATTGGGATCCCAGAAGAAAAAGAAAGAGAGGGGAGAAGGTATATTGGAGCAAATTATAGCAGAGAACTTCCCTAATTTGGGGAAGGAAACAGGCATCAAAATCCAGGAGGCACAGAGAACCGCCCAAAAAATCAATAGAAATAGGTCAACACCCCGACATCTAATAGTAAAACTTACGAGTCTCAGAGAAAAAGAGAAAATCCTGAAAGCAACTCGGGAGAAGAGCTCTGTAACCTACAATGGTAGAAACATTAGATTGGCAACGGACGTATCCACAGAGACCTGGCAGTCCAGAAAGGACTGGCATGATATATTCAGAGCACTGAAGGAGAAAAATATGCAGCCAAGAATACTATATCCAGCTAGGCTGTCATTGAAAATAGAAGGAGAGATCAAAAGCTTCCAGGACAAACAAAATAAAGGAATTTGCAAACACAAAACCAGACCTACAAGAAACATTGAAAGGGGTCCTCTAAGCAAAAAGAGAGCCTAAAAGTAACATAGACCAGAAAGGAACACAGACAATATACAGTAACAGTCACCTTACAGGCAATACAATGGCACTAAATTCCTATCTTTCAATAGTTAACCTGAATGTAAGTGGGCTAAATGCCCCAATCAAAAGACACAGGCTATCAGATTGGATAAAAAAAACAAGACCCATCAATATGCTGTCTGCAAGAGACTCATTTTAGACCCAAAGACACCTCCAGATTGAAAGTGAGGGGATGGAAAGCCATTTACCATGCTAATGGACACCAAAAGAAAGCTGGGGTGGCACTCCTTATATCAGATGAAACAGATTTTAAACCAAAGGCTATAATAAGAGATGAGGAAGGACACTATGTTATACTTAAAGTGTCTATCCAATAAGAAGATCTAACAATTATAAATATCTATGTCCCTAACATGGGAGCAGCCAATTATATAAGCCAATTAATAACAAAAGCAAAGAAACACATCGACAACAATACAATAATAGTAGGGGAGTTTAACACCCCCTTCACTGAAATGGACAGATCATCTAAGCAAAAGATCAACAAGGAAATAAAGGCTTTAAATGACACACTGGACCAAATGGACTTCACAGATATATTCAGAACATTCCATCCCAAAACAACAGAATACACATTCTTTTCTAGTGCCCATGGAACATTCTCCAGAATAGATCACATCCTAGGTCACGAATCAGGTCTCAACCGGTACCAAAAGATGGGATCATTCCCTGCATATTTTCAGACCACAATGCTTTGAAACTAGAATTCAATTACAAGAGGAAAGTCAGAAAGAACTCAAATACATGGAGGCTAAAGAACATCCTACTAAAGAATGAAGAGGTCAACGAGGAAATTAAAGAAGAATTTAAAAAATTCATGGAAACAAATGAAAATGAAAACACAACTGTTCAAAATCTCTGGAATGAAGCAAAGTCCTAAGAGGAAAGTATTTAGCAATACAAGCCTGTCTCAAGAAACAAGAAAGGTCTCAAATACACAACCTAACCCTACACCTAAAGGAGCTGGAGAAAGAACAGCAAATAAAGCCTAAACCCAGCAGGAGAAGAGAAATAATAAAGATCAGAGCAGAAATCAATGAAATAGAAACCAAAAGAACAGTAGAACAGATCAACGAAACTAGGAGCTGGTTCTTCGCAACAATTAATAAGATTGATAAAGCCCCGGCCAGACTTATCAAAAAGAAAAGAGAAATGACCGAAATAAATAAAATCGTGAATGAAAGAGGAGAGATCACAACCAACACCAAAGAAATACAAACAATTATAAGAACATATTATGAGCAACTCTACGCCAGCAAATTAGATAACCTGGAAGAAATGGATGCATTCCTAGAGATGTATCAACTACCAAAACTGAACCAGGAAGAAATAGAAAACCTGAACAGACCTATAACCACTAACGAAATTGAAGCAGTCATCAAAAATCTCCCAACAAACAAAAGCCCAGGGCCAGATGGCTTCCCACGGGAATTCTACCAAACATTTAAAGAAGAATTAATACCTATTCTTCTGAAACTGTTCCAAAAAATAGAAATGGAAGGAAAACTTCCAAACTTGTTTTATGAGGCCACCATCACCTTGATCCCGAAACCAGACAGACTCCATCAAAAGGAGAATTACAGACCAATATTCTTGATGAATGTGGATGCAAAAATTTTCACCAAAATACTAGCCAGTAGGATCCTACAGTACATTAAAAAGATTATTCACCACAACCAAGTTGGATTTATCCCTGGGCTGCAAGGTTGGTTCAACATGTGCAAATCAATCAATGTGATACAATACATTAATAAAAGAAAGAACAAGAACCATATGATCCTCTCAATAGATGCAGAAAAAGCGTTTGACAAAGTACAGCATCCTTTCTTGATCAAAACTCTTCAGAGTATAGGAATAGAGGGTACATACCTCAATATCATAAAAGCCATCTATGAAAAACCCACAGTGAATATCATTCTCAATGGGGAAAAACTGAGAGCTTTCCCCCTAAGGTCAGGAACATGGCAGGATGTCCACTATCAACACTGCTATTCAACATAGTACTAGACATAGTACAGCAATCAGACAAAAAGAAATCAAAGACATCCAAATCAGCAAAGAAGAAGTCAAACTCTCACTCTTTGCAGATGATATGATACTTTATGTGGAAAACCCAAAAGACTCCACCCCAAAACTGCTAGAACTCATACAGTAATTCAGTAAAGTGGCAGGATACAAAATCAATGCACAGAAATCAGAGGCATTCCTATACACCAACAACAAGACAGAAGAAAGAGAAATTAAGGAGTCCATCCCATTTACAATTGCATCCAAAACCATAAGATACCTAGGAATAAATCTAACCAAAGAGGCAAAGGATCTGTACTCAGAAAACTATAAAGTACTCATGAAAGAAATTGAGGAAGACACAAAGAAATGGAAAAACTTTCCATGCTCATGGATTGGAAGAACAAATATTACGAAGATGTCAATGCTTTCTAGAGCAATCTACACATTCAATGCAATCCCTATCAAAATACCATCCACTTTTTTCAAGGAAATGGAACAAATGATCCTAAAATTTGTATGGAACCAGAAAAGACCCCGAATAGCCAGAGGAATGTTGAAAAAGAAAAGCAAAGCTGGTGGCATCACAATTCCGGACCTCAAGCTCTATTACAAAGCTGTCATCATCAAGACAGTATGGTACTGGCACAAAAACAGACACGTAGATCAATGGAACAGAATAGAGAGCCCAGAAATGGACCTTCAACTCTATGGTCAACTAATCTTCAACAAAGCGGGAAAGAATGTCCAATGGAAAAAAGACAGTCTCTTCAACAAATGGTGTTTGGAAAATTGGACAGCCATATGCAGAAGAATGAAACTGGACCATTTCCTTACACTACATACAAAAATAGACTCAAAATGGTTGAAAGACCTAAATTTGAGACAGGAGTCCATCAAAATCCTAAAGGAGAACACAGGCAGCAACCTCTTCAACCTCAGCCACAGCAACTTCTTCCTAGAAACATTGCCAAAGGCAAGGAAAGCAAGGGCAAAAATGAACTATTGGGACTTCATCAAGATAAAAAGCTTTTGCACAGCGAAAGAAACAGTCAACAAAATCAAAAGACAATCGACAGAATGGGAGAAGATATTTGCAAATGACATATCAGATAAAGGTCTAGTATCCAAGATATATAAAGAACTTATGAAACTCAACACCTAAGGAACAAATGATCCAGTCAAGAATTGGGCAGAAGACAAGAACATTTTTCCAAAGACGAAATCCAAATGGCCAAGAGACACATGAAAAAGTGCTCAACATCACTCGGCATCAGGGAAATCCAAATCAAAACCTCAATGAGATACCACCTCACACCAGTCAGAATGGCTAAAATTAACAAGTCAGGAAACGACAGATATTGGCGGGGATGCGGAGAAAGGGGAATCCTCCTACACTGTTGGTGGGAATGCAAGCTGGTGCAGCCATCCTGGAAAACAGTATGGAGGTTCCTCAAAAAGTTGAAAATAGAGCTACCATACGACCTAGCAATTGCACTACTGGGTATTTACCCCAAAGATACAAATCTAGGGATCCGAAGGGGTACGTGCACCCCGATGTTTATAGCAGCAATGTCCACAATAGCCAAACTGTGGAAAGAGCCAAGATGTCCACAACAGATGAATAGATAAAGAAGAGGTGGTATATATATACAATGGAATATTATGCAGCCATCAAAAGGAATGAGCTCTTGCCATTTGCAATGACGTGGATGGAACTGGAGGGTATTATGCTGAGCAAAATAAGTCAATCAGAGAAATACATGTATCTGATCCTCACTGACATGAGGAATTCTTAATCTCAGGAAACAAACTGGGTTGCTGGAGTTGGGGGGGTGGGAGGGATGGGGTGGCTGGTTGATAGACATTGGGGAGGGCATGTGCTATGGTGAGTACTGTGAATTGTGTCAGATTGTTGAATCTCAGACTTATACCTCTGAAACAAATAATATATTATATGAAAAAAAAAAATTAGGAAGGGAAAAATGACGGGGGGGGGCGGGAATCAGAGGTGAGATGAACCGTGAGAGACTATGGACTCCAAGAAACAAACTGAGGATTCTAGAGGGGAGAGGGTGGGGGGATGGGTTAGCCTGGTGATGGGTATTAAAGAGGGCACATACTGAATGGAGCACTGGGTGTTATACACATACAATGAATCATGGAACACTACATCAAAAATTAATGATGTAATGTATGGTGATTAACATAACATAATAAAAGAAAACTACAATGAAACACCAGTTCACATTGTCAGAATGGCTAAAATCAACAACACAAGAAACAACAGGTATTGGCAAGGATGCGGAGAAAGTGGAATGCTCATTTACTGTCGGTGGGAATGCAAACTTGTGCAGCTACTATGGAAAGCAGTATGGGAGTTCCTCAAAAAGTGGGGCATGGGAGGGGAGGAAAGAGAAGAGATCATTGGAGCCTACAGTGTGCCAGGTGTTTCACAACAACATGCTCTTGCTTTGAATCCCTCAGACAGGATGAGGACTCCCATCCGAGCTCCTCTAGCACACCCCTCTCAGCTGCATGGTCTCTTGACAAGCCTATATCCTTCACTAGACTAGAGGCCCTTGAGGGCAGGAGCTGTGTCTCCAGAGCCTACTCCAGGGCCAAGCACAGAGCAAGCATTCAGAAAAGGCTCACTGAGTGAACACAGTTGCATGAGAATCACAGAGCAGCAGAGCTGGACAAGCACCTAAGACTCTAATTTTACAGCTAAGAATTACACAGGGCAGTGGAGGCACATAAGTTGGAGTGGGGTGTTGGGGCCAAGAACTGGAGCTTGGTCTTGACCTTGGAGGCAGCATGAGCCACTTGAGACCTTGGAGTGGGAGTGATGTGATGATGTGAACTGGGAGATACTTTAGCTGGGTGACTCAGGCCATTTGGGGACAGTGAGAGGCAGGAAATAGAGAGGGACTGGAGGCTGCAGATTCACATGTTTTATTTAATTATGACGAATTACAAACTCTGCTGACAAATTATTGCATTCATTTACTGAGTACCTATAGCAGTTATAAGATAGTTACCCTTTACTGAGGGCCTACAGTGTCAGGTGCTTTGCCCTCATGATTTGACTTAATTCTCAGAACTAACTTTTGAGATTGATGCTAATGGTTTCCATTTTATGGATGAGGAACCTAAGCTCAGAGAGGTGAAGTAACATCCCAAGGCCTCAGAGGAACTGCAAACCATGCACTGCATTAGCACCTGGGGATAAAAGATAAGGAGCTCCCTGCCTAGTGAGGGGCACAGTAGAAAAGTAAACAGACATGAGTCATGTTGTATGAGAGGTGCTACAACAGAGAGAAACACAAAGGGACTGAAGGGTCCCAGAGCAGGCAGGGCCCCTAAACACTCTTAGGGGTGATGGATGGAGTCTCATTGTGACAGGTAACAGAAGAAATGCAGCACAAGTTGGAAACAGGCCTAGCATCCTATTACTCATCTTTTCTCTTGTTGGAGCAAAATCAGACTGTGCAAAACCTAAGAAGAAATGGCTGAAAGCAGAAGGACAAACATGCAGAGCATTTCTGCGTGGGACTCAAAAATCATCTTCATGGTTATAGTAATTTGGCACAGAGGCTTCTCCATGTTAATTGCCAACAGTGGATTGATCCCCGTTTTTCTGCCTCAGGAAACTCTGGGTGAGGGATGGCTGACAATCCAGCAGCACATGGCTCCACACAGATCCACCGCTTAATTAGGTTGCTGTGAAGGACAGTGTAGAGAGATAAATAAATTGGTGGCAGGGCAGGGGCACAGGGCACCAAGGTGCTAGTTGTAGGAAAGCCAGCATCAAAGGGGGTCAGGGACTGAGACACCCCCAAACAGCTACTGCTTTGCACATGCAGCTGGGCTTATATGTATATTCCCCATGTGTGTTTCCATATGTGTCTGTGTGTGTGCTCTGCCAAACTGTGAGAGCAAAGGGTTGGTAACAAAAGGACATGAAAAGGGGTTATTCCCAATTAGAAATTGATTTGCTTTAAAGATTTTATTATTTATTTAAAGGGGGGTAGGGGCAGAGGGAGAGGGAGAGAGAATCCCAAGTAGACTCCCCCTGAGTGCAGAGCCCTATGTGGGGCTTGATCTCACATCCCTGAGATCAGGAGCTGAGCCAGAATCAAGAGTCGGCCCTTTACCGACTGAGCCACCCAGGCGTCCTAGAAATTGATTTGCCTTAAAAAAAATTCATCTGTTTCTCTCACTTGACAGACATTTATGTACATCAAAATTTGATAATGCCAACCCTCAAGCTGGGAGGAACAGGAGGAAATGAGCTGCTAGAAGCAGCTATTCTGAGGCGCTAATAATTCATTATTCCTCCCGAGTTCCAGCCCTTCACTGTGCGCACTCACCAGTCAGCTTTGACCCATCTAAAGTCAGCAGCTATTTGTGGTTGACATAAATTTCATTTGACATTTCTACTGACTTCAGAACCCTTTGGCAACAGAACAAGCCATTTCGTATTCCACCAATATGAAATACTAAACTTCCTCCCCACTCTTTTCCAAGGCTGAGTTTGATATTCTGATCCTTTATGTCTAAATAATAATCCAGCAATGTGTGACCAAGCAGCACTTGCAACCTATCAGTCAGTGGTCCTCAGCCCAGGCTAAAGCTCAGAATCACCTGAGGAGCTTTTGAACAATAGCAATGCCTGGGCTTCAGACAAATTGAATCCAAATTTCTTTTGTGGATAAGACCTGGGTATATGTCTTTTAAAAGCACACCCCCTCCCCGCCCCGATTCTAATGCACTGTGAGGGCTGAGAATCACTCTATCTTGGCCATGAGATAATGCAGTTCCCCTGCTAAACTGAAGATCTGTAAGAATTTCGCATCTCAAATGTAAATTGTCAAGCCAGGGATCCAGAAACGAAATAATGCCAGCATTATTCACAATGGTTCTGGTAGTATTTAACTGTCATCCACAGGATCTCCTTAGTTTTCAGGTGTGTAAATAACCCCCAAAGACATGAGGTTCTTGACAAGGTTACCTGATTCTGCCCTTGTCCCCAGAAGTTTAGAGAGTTTCCTCATGCTTGGGCCCTGAAACAGGGTATTCTGTTCCCTACCCTTGATAGTCATTAGCCCAGCCCCAAAAGAAGATGGCCATTCCAGAACATTTCAGGAATGTGGCTACCTTTCTAGCTATGCCTCTCCTTAACCTAACTCTGAAGTGTTGTTCACATTTGATAAACAGCCACCAGATTACAGACCCTGGCCTAGAAGGGTAATGGAGCTGCAATATGATTGCACAAAGTTTGCCAACTTGATCAAAATGTCAGTTGCCCCAAAACAAAACGTGGGTGATTGTAATGCTAGAATAAATCTCTGAAATATTAATTGATTTCTTTGCTAAAATCTTCTTCAATGAAGACTTTTGTGTGGACACTAGAATGTATTTAAAGGGCTATTAAAATTCTGCTGTGGAAATGTGAACTTTCTTCTTTTGTACTCAATTCAGTTTTTTCCTTTGATGCCCCCTCCAAAAGATGCAAAGTCAGACATGTTTGTTCAGCATCTAGAAGCTGTCATACCAGAAATTCCACCCCATTCAGGGCTTACGGAATAAAGTGTGTGATTTGTTTCCAAAGTAGCAGACTCATAAAAGCAAAAGATTGTGCAGAAACATGCTAGGTGTTTGTAATAAATAAAAAGAGTAGGGCTACCTCAGCAGGCAGGTATTAAAGCAAAGATCAAATCACAGGATGACATACTGGAATTTGCTCAGAAGGCACCTTTTTCTAGTCCATTTTAGTCCCACAGATAAAAAGCAGGATTGCCAAACCACACAGCTGGAGGCAGAACGAGGATGAAAACAAAGTGATGGCAGTTGCTGCTGGCTTTGTCCGCCATGCAGTGTTTTCCTCACAAACGTCAATTCACCTCTTTTTTACTCTCAATTTTTCACTATGTATTTTGTTTTATATATAAAATATATTCCCCTCAGTAGAAAATAATAAGTCTCATGCAGAGACACAAGCTACCTTTTTAATCCAGAGTCTCCTTAACAGGCAGCTGGTCCTGCCCCAGTTCCTGCCAGAGAGGACTGCTAACTGGCTTATCCCAAACTCAGCTCTTCAGTCCCATCGCTCACCACATAACCCACTAAACCTCAGGGATCCTGTGCAGCTAGTAAGCTTATTTAGTGACCTAGGCAACACATTTACTTTAGAGGGAATGCAAGGAAGCCTTATTGCTTAAGGTCAAATGTTCTATAGAGGCTTTAGTGAGGGCTGTGTGTGTGTGCGTGTGTGTGTGTGTGTGTGTGTGTGTGTGTGTGTGTGTGTGTGTGTGAAGTGGGATAGAGAGGAGGATTGCAGATAAAGAGGCCATTTGGCTAAACCTAATTTTAAATCTGAGTTGGGTTGGGAAATTTGCAGCCATGCTGTGAAGAGCAAAACTTGGAGACCCTTCAAGTTTGTGGTACATGTCCTAGAGCTTGCCCAAACAACTTTTTGAAGAGAATCTTGGTCCTCCTTGTTGGATGCCTCCCTTTTCATAGAAGAGTTCATCTATGCCAAGACCAGTTGGCTATAGGCCAGAGACAGCCAGGGGCAGAGCCTGAAACTGCTCTTGGCTCAATGCTCATTCATAGCTGAAATGGAAGGCCCGTGGTCCCCCAACCCTCTCTCCCATCTCCACACTGTTTCCTAGGGCATTCCCACTGGTCTTTTCTTATTGAGTGAAGTCATTCTCAACATGTGAGGGGCTGGGGGGTGGGCGCACCCTGAGGACCCTTGGAATCTGGAGCAAGCCCTGCACGCTTTTTAAAAAGCCAAGCCCCAGCGGTATATCCTATGCTCCAGCACTGGTCTAAACATAGGCTCTGCATAGCAGCAAGGTAAGACCTTGAAATTCTCAGTGCCTGTTTTTCTCCCCAGCATTTGCTGACCCTCTTCCTAGAAGCTCCATGGCAGCCAGCCTGCCTCTGAGACAATTTGGGGTTACTGCAGCAGACCACAGAGAGGGCTGTTGTGGTCTTTACTTCCAAGACTCCAAAAGGAGGCAGGGCATAGAGTTATGCTGGACCAAATGCAGATGGCTCTGAGGACCTCATGCCAAAAGGGTCAGCAGTGAACAAAACAGACCAAAGCCCCTGTTCTCAGAGGCTTACATTTCTGGGAGGGGTGGGGAGCCCTACAACAAACAGGCATGGTTTTACTGTCACACCTATTCTCTTTGGTTGAGGGCCTTCCAGAAAGCTCCCTGCTCTTCACTTAGTCCTCCCATCGGAGCCCAGAGATCTCTAGGGCCCAGGTGCAACCCCCAGGTATCTGTGAACCGCACTTCCACTCCACAGGGTAAGGGTCTCAGTGCCAGAGAGTTGTGGTGGGGTAGAAGAAGAGGTGCCAGCGCCTGGTGTTGCAGGGCAGGGAGAGGGGACAAATTCATTGTCCTAGGTATGATCCCCAGTCTCCCTGACCACCCTCAATAATTGCTTTATCCAAACAGTACTTTGCCATCAACTTCCATTTAAGGAGATGAATACGCTCCTTGTGGGCTGGCCTATCCTGCATCATTCCTGCCATTTCTGAGGCTCTATGAAAAGCACTGTGGTGCTTTAGTAGTGACCAAGTGCAATGACTGAGGGCAGGACCTTGGTCACCTCATTCTGTAATTCCTCTTCCTGAGGACTCTTAGGAAAAGTCTCTGTTCTTCACACCAGGAATGGCGCTTCTGAGCACTGCTGTGGCTTCTTTATATGGACACTGTGAGTCACAAAACTGGATCTAGTTTTTAAATTGGCTGCTAGAAAGCTCAGAGCCCAATCTGTGGCAGCCAGTAAGTGTATAGGACACCCAGCAAGTGCTTTGTGAACCAACTTCACTCCTATCTCATCTGTTTTCATTCATTTTCCTTGTCCCATTTTCCTCATTCACCCATTTTTAATTTTATCTTATTGGATTGGATTGAATTAGTGAGGGAAAAAAATAAATACTGAATGTCTGTTGTGTTCCATGCATTCTACTGCATTTTTTAGGCACACATGATAAAGATGAGCCCTGTCTTCTATAGATTCACCCTGAGTTCCCCTACCTTTTGACCCTTTGGGGGAGAGGCTCAAGTGCTTTTATTTCCTCTTTGCTATCTGCCAAGTAAAGACCCCTGCAAGATTCTGCTCAAGTACTAAGAAGCCTCTTCTAAAAGTCCCAGTAGGACTGACCTATGTCTGCTTGGACTCCCGCTGAGCGCTGGACCAAGCCTCCCCCATCAGACTGTCTGTGACTACCTGAAGCAGCCCAGTCTGGCTCCAGAAATGTGTCAGATGAATGCGCAGGGGAATAAGCTCACACCTTACTAATGAAAGCATGGCAAAAAAAAAAAAAAAAGTTATCACTGTAAATGCATACTTCATATTTAGTAATTATAAAAATTCACAGAGAAGAGGGTAATGGATGCAGAGAGGGGAAGGAGGGGCTCAGGGACTGCACAAGCAGCAGCTGAAGTTCAATGATAAGAGCTGAAATGTGTTATATGCCAAATCTCATGTTAAATACTTGACTCACACAACACTATTAAGTGTAATCTCCCTTTTATGGATGTTGAAGCAGGTTAGGTAATTTTTCCAGGAGTGCGCCTGAGATGTGAGGCAGCATCTATCTGGCCATCTGATATGGCCACACACAGAAAGATATCCTAGGGAGAAGCTTGGATATGGAGGCAGAAGACCTCTTGGGGACTGATTCAGAAGTAAGTAGGCATAGGAAGCCAGAGGCAGGATAGGGAGGGCAAGAGCCCCAAAGAAGCCAGTGTCAAGAAGTTGGTGTCTAACACAGAGGCCTGGGTGAGTCAAGGACGCCTCCATAGCAGATGCCTTAAACCCGATGACAAGCCATTGGGTCAGTGCAGAGAGGGTGCGGAGGGTGCGCAGGGTGAGGGTGTGGAGGGTGCAGAGACAGGGACACAGGTCCTGAGAGTGACCGACTTGCTGTCATCAGGCTTCTGGGGTGGGAGTGCCAGCCTGACAGAAGCAGCCATCCAGACTTCAGGGCCCTTTCCATAAACTTTCAGGTCCATGCTTGGCTTTTTCTCAGAGGAAATCAGAGCCCTTTCTGCCTCTCTGAGTGTGCCACCTTACGGACAAATGCAAAAAGCAACCAATGAAAAGAACCGTTTGGGTTCTGGTTGGGTCTTGCAATCCGATGTGGGGCGGGGACCTGCAGTCATGCCCCCACCCCCACCCCCGCAGCCTTGGAGACAGCTGGGGAAGGCGCTGGCTGTCACCGGACCGTGGGGCTGTGACTTCCTCCCGAGGCCGGTGCCAGGCCCCTCTGGTGGCGGGGGACAAGCCGCGAGGCGCCTGCCTGGAACCATGAGAGCTCCACAGCCTCCACTTCTGGCTTCCAGTGGCCGGTGAACCCCACGCAGCGCCGCCTGCCAGGTACACCCCGATACCACTGACCCCAGGGGCACTGGCTTGCAGCCACGTCTGGTTGGTGTAATTATCGAAGCCCCCAGAGGAGCTACCGCGAGCCACTCGTCTTTTAGAGAGAGAACGGCCATTATCTGGCTGCTGGCAGTGATCAGATTTGGGATTTGGAAACATTGATCACTTTTGAGATATACTCACTTTGTTTTGGGGAAATCTCTAAAATGGAAGCTTTGATTACCAATTAATCAAAGGGGAGTAGGGGATTAAATCAGCAACCTGCTTTGGAGGAAACATAAGTCACCCTGAATGTAAAAGCAGTGGCTGCAACAGATGTGATGAGGTTTTTTTTGCTTCTGGAAAATTGGCAAATGTTCTTCCTAAATGTGGATTTCTATGGGCCTCAGTGAACCCCATGGTGCTGAGATGAAATAAACTATCTTGGGAAACTTGTTGCCCAGAATGGGATCCTGCCTTCTGTGGCACCCTGCTGCTGGGGCCTGAGTGTCCGGGGAAGGACAGGGTTATCTGCTCTCAGTTATGTCAGGGAGACCAAACAGGCCTGGCCAAGAGGGCAGGGCACACACCCTGGGGCTGAGGAATTGGGGACTTCTTGACTCAGAGGGAGCCAGAAAGCGTAGCAGGCAGAGCAGTCAGCTGGCCCTGCCTCAGGATAGGCTTGCATTGAGGTGGCTGAGGAAGGGATTCTCAGATTCATGCCTCAGCCTACCTGGCCCTTGGCTCTGATTTGGAGAGTAAAAGAAGGGCCCTGTGTCCAAGCTTAGGGCAAATCGTTATAATTTGGAGGACAAGCAGCTTGAAGAATGTGCTCTGGGCATAGGGAGACAGGAAGGACCCAGAAGTAGCAGCGGTTGGGAACTGGAGGTGGGCAGAGGGGATGGGAAGCCTGCAGACACTCTCCTGAGGGTGCTGGAGGGACCTGGAGAGAGGGCCCATGAAGACAGGCCTTGTTTCTTGCCCAGCTGGAAAAGTGCTAGTGTTTGACCAGTAAAAGAACTCTGGCTTTACCTTGTGGCCCAACTGGGAAAGAGACACACTGACTGGTTACAGTAGTCATACCGACTGTAAGAGCAAAGTTCTTCTGTGACTTAGTCCTGAGTCTATAAAGCACCCTTACAGTCTGCATCTCATTTAATCCTTTAAAGAGGGGCTGAGGGCAGAATAATGTAATGATCCTGGGCAGATAACTATGCCTTTCTGAGGCTGTTTTTTTCTCTTTGGCAAAATGGATCCTTTAGGATCCTTTTGTGAATTGTGAAGATTAGATGGGCGTGATTATTAACCATTCCTGTTACTAGCTAGCTGGTAAGCTACTTAACCTTATCAACCCTGCTAAACAAGGAATCTTCAAAGATTTATTTTAAAAAAATTTCCCAAAGGCTTGTGGCCAGGAGGAAGCCCCCAAAGGGGGCTGAATGTGCAAGCTGCTCTTGAGGGTAGGGAGCCTTTTATACCACAAGAAATCCACCTGCTGTGAGGGAGATGTGACTATAACAGCTAGCTCCAGGATAAACTTAGAAGACTTTGGGGTTTCTGAGGAGATCTGATTGAACCGAGAGGCAAGGAAGAGATACCACATTCACAGAGTACTTACTCCCTGTTAATCAATTAACTCACAAGACTGTACTTGGCTCCTGCCATGTATCCAGGCTGTGCTGAGCACTGGGACTACAAGGAAAACAGGCCAGATGGAGTCCCAGCTATCAGGGAGCTTACAGTGTGGGGACATACACTATCCTAGTGCTTCCCAAACTGCAACTACTCTGTATCACCTTCACAGTTTCTGCTATGTCTGCCTGATACTAAACTGGTAGCTTCCTAATGTTTTCCTTTAAATCAACTCATATTTTTTACTATAAAAAGAAAACCAGCATTTGTCTAATATATTAAAATAAACACTTAAATATTAAAATAAATATGTTCATTGTGGTCTACATCATAACTTATTTGATAAACAACAGGAACACAAATAGCCTTGGGAAACCATGAACTTTGGAATGGAATGGTCCTGATAATTCTGTGAGATTGGTTTTATTTTTCCCATTTTACAGATGGGAAGATGAAGGCCAAGACTGAGGTCTTACTTTGGTCACCTAGCCAATAACTGTTGGAGCTGTGATTCCAGGTGAAGTCTTGTGGGACTCCAAAGCCTATGTCTTTTTCACCACCTCTGCTTATTGTAAGGGCCCTTTAGTCCTGCTACTTTCCCTCATGTAGCACATTCTGCACATGGGGGTGGGATGACTGCTTTGCCTTTTCACAAACTCCCAGCACAACCAGAGGCTCAGGTCCAGTGGGACACGAGTGACCTGTCCTCAGAGGGCACATCTGACAATAGCTTGATGCATGGGAGTGCATGCAATGGGCCTGGTCTAACTTAGGGCTTAGTTTTTAATATCACTGACTTTTCAAGGCAAACCAATTAATACAAATGCCTGGCTACCTAAGACTTCCCTTTAGAAAAGCACTAAGCATGACCTCTTTAGGATGAAATGTGCTCTCAGAATAACTCATAACCACAGGTCTGGATGACAAGGGGAGAAGCAAAGTCATGCAGGGGAAGTTCTGGCACTCTGGATTTCCAATTCACACTTTTCAGTTTCAACAAACATCTATGATAATCCTTCTATGTGCAATATACCTGGTCTTATTTAATGTTCGAAGCAAATCCCTGCAGTAGGTATTATTATCTTCACTTTCACAAATAAGGAAACTAGGGCTCTACAGAGTTACTCAGCTGGCTCAATGTCCCATATGTAGCTAATTGGGATGAGGTTGCTAGGCATGCTGCTTGCTCATCACTCAGGAAAGCTTGACATCTGTTTCATAAAGGCATCCCATAAACCCCAAAAGAACTACCTTATTACAGGGCTAGTCCCAAGATTCTTTTTCTGATAGGAAGTTTCTTCATTTCTATTTGTTGGAAGGTATCTTTATGTCATTCTTATTCTTGAATGCAAGTTTTTTTGGTGTATAGTTCTAGGTTGACGTTATTTTTTCTTAGTTCTTCAAGGGTATCATTTTACTGTCTTCTGGATTCATCCTGAGATCAGTCTAATCATTAACCCTTCAAAAGTAATGTATCTTGATTTGTTAGCTGCTTTTGAGATCTTATTTGTGTCTTTGATGATCTGTGGTTTTCCTAGGATGTGTCCAGGTGTGGATTTTTTGTATTTTATTTTGCTTGAGTTTATTGCACTTTCTTAATTTGAGAGTTTGGTCTTTTATCACTTCTGGAAAATGTTTAGCTATTATATTTTTGAATAATCCCTCCTTATCCTTCCCTGCTCCCATTCTATTTTCTCATTTTCTGGAAATCTTGTTAAATGTATGCTAGGCTTTCTCAATCTTAACTATATGTCTTTTGTTTTTTTATTTTAAAAAAATTTTTGGCTTTTTAATTTTTATTTTAATTTCACTTGGTTAAAATACAGTGTTATATGAGTTTCAGGTGGGTAATATAGTGATTCAACAATTCCATACATTACCTAGTGCTCATCACAACAAGTGCACTCCTTAATTCCCATCAACTCTTTCACCCATCCCCCCACCCCTATCCCCTCTGGTAACCATCAGTTTGTTTTCCTATAGTTAAGAGTCTGTTTCTTGGTTTGCTTCTTTTTTTTTTTCCCCTTTGCTCATTTATTTTGTTTCTTAAATTCTACCTATGAGTGAAATCATATGGTATTTCTCTTTCTCTGACTGGCTTATTTGGCTTAGCATTATACTCTCTAGCTCCATCAACATCATTGCAAATGGCAAGATTTCATTCTTTTTTATGGCTGAGCAATATTCCATTGTATATACATACCACATCTTCTTTATCCATTCATTGGTTGATGGACACTTGGACTGTTTCCATAATTTGGCTATTGTAGATAATGCTACTATAAGTATTGGGGTGCATGTGTCCCTTTAAATTAGTGTTTGTGTATCCTTTGGATAAATACTCAATAGTGTGATTGCTGAATCAGAGTGGTTCTATTTTTAATTTTTTGAGGAACCTCTATACTGCTTTCCACAGTGGCTGCACCAGTTTGCATTCCCACCAACAGTACACAAGCATTCCTCTTTCTCCACATCCTTGCCAACACCTGTTATTTCATGTGTTGTTGACTTTAGCCATTCTGACAGGTGTGAGGTGATAGCTCCAGTCTTGATTTGCATTTCCCCGATGGTAAACATTAATTAACATCTTTTCATGTGTCTGTTGGCCATATGTATGTCTTCTTTGGAAAAATGTTTGTTCATGTCTTCTGCCCATTTTATAATTGGATTATTTGTTTTTAGGGTATTTAAGTTCTTTATATATTTTGGATACTAACATTTATTGGATATGTCATTTGCAAATATTTTGTCCCATTCAGTAGGTTGCCTCTTAGTTTTGTTGATTGTTTCCTTTGCTGTGCAGAAGCTTTTCATTTTGATGTAGTCACAATAGTTTATTTTTGCTTTTATTTTCCCTGCCTCAGGAGATTATCTAGACAAATGTGCTATGACCAATGTCAGAGAAATTACTGCCTGTGCTCTCTACTAGGATTTTTATGGTTTCAGGTCTCACATTTAGGTATTTAATCCATTTTGAGTTTATTTTTGTGTATGGTATAGGAAAGTGGTCCAGTTTCATTCTTTTGCATGTAGCTGCCCAGTTTTCCTAACAGCATTTGAGGAGACTTTTTCCCATTGGATATTCTTTCCTGCCTTGTTGAAGATTAACTGACCATATAATTGTGGGTTTATTTCTGGGTTTTCTATTCTGTTCCATTGATCTATGTGTCTATTTTTATGTCAGTACCATACTGTTTTGGTTACTACAGTTTTGTAATATAAATTGAAGTCTGGAATTTTGATGCCTCCAACTTTCCTTTTTCAAGGTTGTTTTGTGTATTTGAGGTCTTTTGTGGTTCCAGACACATTTTAGGATTGTTTGATCTAGTTCTGTGAAAAATGCTGTTGGCATTTTGATAGGGATTGCATTAAATATGTAGATTGCTTTGGGTCGAATAGACATTTTAACAATATTTTCATGAGCATGGAATGTTTTTCCATTTCTTTGTGTGATCTTCAGTTTCTTTCAGCATAATTTTATAGCTTTCAGAGTACAGGTCAAGGTAAACCTCCTTGGTTAAGTTTATTCTTAGGTATTTTGTTCTTTTTGATGCAATTATAAATGGGATAGTTTTCTTAATTTCTTTTTCTGATAGCTCAGTATTGGTATATAGAAACTCAAGCAATTACTGTATATAATTTTGTATGCTGCAACTTTACTGAATACATTTATTAATTTTAGTAGTTTTTTTGGTGGTCTTTAGGGTTTTAGTATATAGTATCAGGTCATCTGCAAATAGTGACAGTTATACCTCTTTTCCAATTTCAATACCTTTTATTTCTTTTTCTTGCCTAATTGTTGTGGTTATGAATTCCAGTACTTTGTTGAATAAAATTGGCAAGGGTGGGCATTTCTGTCTTGTTCTTTAAAAAAATTTTCAGAGGGGGGAGGAGCAAGATGGCAGAGGAGTAGGAGAGCTAAATTTCATCTGGTCCAGGAATTCAGCTAGATAGGGATCAAACCATTCTGAACACCTACAAACTCAATAGGAGATCAAAGAAAAGAATAGATGCAACTCTATGAACAGAAAAGTGACCACTTTCTGGAAGGTAGGACGTGTGGAGAAGTGAATCCCAGGCGATATTCTGGAAGATAGACTATGAGGGGAGGGAGCAGGCTACCAGCAAGTGATAGAGCAGCGGAGCACAAAATCAGAACTTTTAGAAGTCTGCTCCGCTGAGGGACATCACTCCAGTGGCTGAGTGGGAGGGTGGACCCCTCGCTGGGACAGTGTGGTCTCAGGACCCTCGGGGTCACAGAAAGACCGGGGTGCCTGAGTGTGGCAGAGCTCCCAGTAGCAGAGGAGCTGGCTGCAAAGACTGAGCCAAGGATGGGCTATCAGCTTGGGGTTGCCATGAACTGTGATCCATGGCACAGTCAGGCCACTGCTCTTCGAGCAGGGACCCAACAAGTGGCAGGTCTGGGGAGACTCCCCTTCTTCCCCTGGGAGGAACAGCACAGGAGCGCACCGCAGGAATCTACTGGGTTTGGAGACTCCAAACGGGGTCATGTGCCAGAGATAGAAATGCTTGGTCACAGGCCGGGTGAGCAAGGAGTGCAGCCAGAGACCAGGGAGACAGAAGTAGAGTGTATGACTGCTTTTCTCTGTGGGCTCACTGAGGAGTGGGGCCCCGAGTTGTTGGCTCCTCCAGGGTCAGAGATTGGGAGGCCACCATTCTCATTCTCGTCCTCCAAAGCTATATGGAAAGCTTTCAGGGAACAAAAGCTAATGAGAGCAAACCCGAGAAGATTATTTAGCCTGGCCCCTGGCAAGGGCAGGGCAATTCCTCCTTGGGCAAAGACATTTGAGAATCATTGCAAAAGGCCCCTCCCCCAGATCAGCAAGAACATCCAACCAAGACCAAGTTTACCAATCAGTCAGTGAGAACTGCAGAACACCAGCGGTAGGGGAATACAGCACATAGAATTCATGGTTTTTTCCCCATGATCCTTTAGTATTTCAAAGTTAATTTTTTAAATTTTCTTTTTTTTTAATTTTTCTTTTTCTCTTTTTCAACCAACATCTTATCAATCACTTTTTTAAAAAAATCTTTTTTATTTTTCATTTTTAGAGTCATATTCTATCCCTTCATAGTAGTTAACCTTATTTTTGGTATATATATATATAAGTTCTCTCTTTAAAATTTTGGGATACAGTTTCTTCTAACAGAACAAAATATACCCTAAATCTCTAGTGTATGGCTTTGTTCTAGTCTCCTGCCTGATCACATTCTCTCCCTTTTTTTTTAAATCCTCTTCTTTCTTTTTTCAACCAACTTCTTATCTTTTCAATTCCTTTCATAAAATCTTTTATAATTTTCATCTTTATGGTCATATTCCATCCCTTCATTGTATTTACCCTTATTTTTGTACATATATAAGCTTTTCTTTCTTTAAAATTTTGGGAGGCACTTTCTTCTAACAGACCAAAATACGTCCAAAATCTAGTGTGTGGCTCTGTTCTATTCACCAGCCTAATCATATTCTTTTTTTTTCCCCTTCTCCCCTGCCCCCAGTTTCGGGTCCCTCCTGATATATGGTGTATATTTTTCTGGGGTCGTTGTTATCCTTTTAGCATTTTGTTCTCTCACTCATCTGTTTTTCTCTGGACAAAATGACAAGATGGAAAAACTCAACTCAAAAAAAGAACACAAGAGGCAGTACTGACTGCGAGGGACCTAATCAATACGGACATTAGTAAGATGTTGGAACTAGAGTTCAGAATGACGATTATAAAGATACTAGCTGGGCTTGAAGAAAAGAATAAATGCAACTCTATGAACAGAAAAGCGACCACTTTCTGGAGCGACCTACTAGAGAATCCCTTTCTGGAGAAATAGAAGAAATAAAATCTAACCAAGTTGAAATCAGAAAGGCTATTAATGAGGTACAATCAAAAATGGAGGCTCTGGGGCGCCTGGGTGGCTCAGTCGTTAAGCGTCTGCCTTCAGCTCAGGTCATGATCCCAGGGTCCTGGGATCGAGCCCCGCATCGGGCTCCCTGCTCCGCGGGAAGCCTGCTTCTCCCTCTCCCACTCCCCCTGCTTGTGTTCCCTCTCTCGCTGTGTCTCTCTCTGTCAAATAAATAAAATCTTAAAAAAAAAAAAAAAAACAAAACAAAAATGGAGGCTCTAACTGCTAGGATAAATGAGGCAGAAGAGAGAATCAGTGATATAGAAGACCAAATGATGGAAAATAAAGCAACTGAGAAAAAGAGAGATAAACAACTACTGGATCACGAGGGCAGAATTTGAGAGATAAGTGATACCATAAGACGAAACAATATTAGAATAATTGGGATCCCAGAAGAAGAATGAGAGAGGGGGGCAGAAGGTATATTGGAGCAAATTATAGCAGAGAACTTCCCTACTTTGGGGAAGGAAACAGGCATCAAAATCCAGGAGGCACAGAGAACCCCCCTCAAAATCAATAAAAATAGGTCAACACCCCGACATCTAATAATAAAACTTAGGAGTCTCAGAGAAAGAGAGAAAATCCTGAAAGCAGCTTGAGATAAGAGATCTGTAACCTACAATGGTAGAAACATTAGCTTGGCAACAGACCTATCCACAGAGACCTGGCAGTCCAGAAAGGACTGGCATGATATATCCTGAGCACTAAATGAGAAAAATATGCAGCCAAAAATACTATATCCAGCTAGGCTGTCACTGAAAATAGGAGAGATAAAAAGCTTCCAGGATAAACAAAAACTAAAGGAATTTGCAAACACAAAACTAGCCCTACAAGAAATCTTGAAAGGGGTCCTCTGAGCAAAGAGAGAGCCTAAAAGCAACATAGACCAGAAAGGAACACAGACAATATACAGTAACAGTCACCTTACAGGCAATACAATGGCACTAAATTCCTATCTTTCAATAGTTACCCTGAATGTAAATGGGCTAAATGCCCCAATCAAAAGACACAGGCTATCAGATTGGATAAAAAAACAAGACCCATTGATATGCTGTCTGCAAGAGATTCATTTTAGACCCAAAGACACCTCCAGATTTAAAGTGAGGGAGTGGAAAACCATTTACCATGCTAATGGACACCGAAAGAAAGCTGGGGTGGCCATCCTTATATCAGACAAATTAGATTTGAAACCAAAGACTATAATAAGAGATGAGGAAGGACACTATATCCTACTTAAAGGGTCTATCCAACAAGAAGATCTAACAATTGTAAATATCTATGCCCCTAACATGGGAGCAGCCAATTATATAAGCCAATTAATAACAAAAGCAAAGAAACACATCAACAACAATACAATAATAGTGGGGGACTTTAACACCCCCCCTCACTGAAATGGACAGATCATCTAAGCAAAAGATCAACAAGGAAATAAAGGCTTTAAATGACACACTGGACCAAATGGACTTCACAGATATATTCAGAACATTCCATCCCAAAACAACAGAATACACATTCTTTTCTAGTGCCCATGGAACATTCTCCAGAATAGATCACATCCTAGGTCACGAATCAGGTCTCAACCAGTACCAAAAGATGGGATCATTCCCTGCATATTTTCAGACCACAATGCTTTGAAACTAGAATTCAATCACAAGAGGAAAGTCAGAAAGAACTCAAATACATGGAGGCTAAAGAGCATCCTACTAAAGAATGAATGGGTCAACCAGGAAATTAAAGAAGAATTTAAAAAACTCATGGAAACAAATGAAAATGAAAACACAACTGTTCAAAATCTTTGGAATGAAGCAAAGTCCTAGGAGGAAAGTATTTAGCAATACAAGCCTGTCTCAAGAAACAAGAAAGGTCTCAAATACACAACCTAACCCTACACCTAAAGGAGCTGGAGAAAGAACAGCAAATAAAGCCTAAACCCAGCAGGAGAAGAGAAATAATAAATGTCAGAGCAGAAATCAATGAAATAGAAACCAAAAGAAAAGTAGAACAGATCAACAAAACTAGGAGCTTCTTCTTTGAAACAATTAATAAGATTGATGAACCCCTGGCCAGACTTATCAAAAAGAAAAGAGAAATGACCCAAATAAATAAAATCATGAATGAAACAGGAGAGATCACAACCAACACCAAAGAAATACAAACAATTATAAGACCATATTATGAGCAACTACATGCCAGCAAATTAGATAATCTGGAAGAAATGGATGCATTCCTAGAGATGTATCAACTACCAAAACTGAACCAGGAAGAAATAGAAAACCTGAACAGACCTATTCCCACTAAGGAAATTGAAGCAGTCATCAAAAATCTCCAAAAAAAAACAAGAGCCCAGGGCCAATGGCTTCCCAGGGGAATTCTTCCAAATATTTAACGAAGAATTAATACCTATTCTTCTGAAACTGTTCCAGAAAATATAAATGGAAGGAAAATTTCCAAACTTGTTTTATGGGGCCACCATCACCTTGATCCTAAAACCAGACAAAGACCCCATCAAAAAGGAGAATTACAGACCAATATCCTTGATGAACATGGATGCAAAAATTCTCACCAAAATACTAGCCAATAGGATCCAACAGTACATTAAAAGGATTATTCACCATGACCAAGTGGGATTTATCCCTGGGCTACAAGTTTGGTTCAACATCCACGAATCAATGTGATACAATACATTAATAAAAGAAAGAACAAGAACCATATGATCCTCTCAATAGATGCAGAAAAAGCGTTTGACCATATATAGCATCCTTTCTTGATCAAAACTCTTCAGACTATAGGGATAGAGGGTACATACCTCAATATCATAAAAGCCATCTATGAAAAGCCCACAGCAAATATCATTCTCAATGGGGAAAAACTGAGAGCTTTCCCCCTAAGGTCAGGAACACGGCAGGGATGTCCATTATCACCACTGCTATCCAACATAGTATTAGAAGCCCTAGCCACAGCAATCAGACAACAAAAAGAAATCAAAGGCATCCGACTCAGCAAAGAAGAAGTCAAACTCTTACTCTTTGCAGATGATATGATACTTGATGTAGAAAACCCAAAAGACTCCACCTCAAAACTGCTAGAACTCAGACAGGAATTCAGTAAAGTGGCAGGATATAAAATCAATGCACAGAAATCAGTGGCATTCTTATTCACCAACAACAAGACAGAAGAAAGAGAAATTAAGGAGTCCATCCCATGTACAATTTCACCCAAAACCATAAGATACCTAGGAATAAATCTAACCAAAGAGGCAAAGGATCTGTACTCAGAAAAGTATAAAATACTCATGAAAGAAATTGAGGAAGACACAAAGAAATGGAAAAATGTTCCATGCTTATGGATTGGAAGAACAAATATTGCAAAGATGTCAGTGCTACCTAGAGCAATCTACACATTCAATGCAATCCCTATCAAAATACCATCAACTTTTTTCAAGGAAATGGAACAAATGATCCTAAAATTTGTATGGAACCAGAAAAGACCCCGAATAGCCAGAGGAATGTTGAAAAAGAAAAGCAAAGCTGGTGGCATCACAATTCCAGACCTCAAGCTCTATTACAATGCTGTCATCATCAAGACAATATGGTACTGGCACAAAAACAGACACATAGATCAATGGAACAGAATAGAGAGCCCAGAAATGGACCTTCAACTCTATGGTCAATTAGTCTTAGACAAAGCAGGAAAGAATAACCAATGGAAAAAAGACTGTCTCTTCAACAAATTGTGTTTGGAAAATTGGACAGCCACATGCAGAAGAATGAAACTGGACCATTTCCTTACACCACACACAAAAATAGACTCCAAATGGTTGAAAGACCTAAATTTGAGACAGGAGTCCATCAAAATCCTAAAGGAGAACACAGGCAGCAACCTCTTCGACCTCAGCTGCAGCAACTTCTTCCTAGAAATATCGCCAGAAGCAAGGGAAGCAAGGCAAAAATGAACTATTGGGACTTCATCAAGATAAAAAGCTTTTGCACAGCAAAGGAAAGAGTCAACAAAACCAAAAGACAACCGACAGAATGGGAGAAGATATTTGCAAATGACAGATAAAGGGCTAGTATCCAAAATCTATAAAGAACTTATGAAAGTCAACACCCAAAGAGCAAATAATCCAACCAAGAAATGGGCAGAAGACATGAACATGAATTTCTGCAAAGAAGACATCCAAATGGGCAACAGACACATGAAAAAGTGCTCAACATCACTCGGCATCAGGGAAATCTAAATCAAAACCTCAATGAGATAACCACCTCACATCAGTCAGAATGGCTAAAATTAACAAGTCAGGAAATGACAGATGTTGGCTAGGATGGGGAGAAAGGGGAACCCTCCTACACTGTTGGTGGGAGTGCAAGCTGGTGCAGCCACTCTGGAAAACAGTATGGAGGTTCCTCAAAAAGTTGAAAATAGAGCTACCCTACAACCCAGCAATTGCCCTACTGGGTATTTACCCCAAAGATACTAATGTAGTGATCCAAAGGGTTATGTGCACCCCAATGTTTATAGCAACAATGTCCACAGTAGCCAAACTATGGAAAGAGCCACGATGTCCATCAACAGATGAATGGATAAAGAAGAGGTGGTATATATATACAGTGGAATATTATGCAGCCATCAAAAAACCCCACAAAAAACCAAAAACCCGAAATCTTCCCATTTGCAATGACGTAGATGGAATTAGAGAGTATTATGCTAAGCGAAATAAGTCAATCAGACAATCACAAGTATCATATGATCTCACTGATATGAGGAATTCTTAATCTCAGGAAATAAACTGAGGGTTGCTGGAGTGGTGGGGTTGGGAGTGTTGGGGTGGCTGGGTGATAGACATTGGGGAGGGTACATGCTATGGTGAGCACTGTGAATTGTGTGAGGCTGATGAATCACAGACCTGTACCTCTGGAACAAAAATACATTATATGTTAAAAAAAAAAGAAGAAGAAGATAATAGGAAGGGAAAAATGAAGGGGGGGATTCGGAGGGGGAGATGAACCATGAAAGATTATGGACTCTGAGAAACAAATTGAGGGTTTTAGAGGGGAGGGGGTGGGGGATTGGTTAGCCTGGTGATGGGTATTAAGGAGGGCACGTATTGAATGGAGAACTGGGTATTATATGCAAACAATGAATCATGGAACACTACATCAAAAACTAATGATGTAATGTATGGTGACTAACATAACATAATAAAATAAAATTAAAAAAAAAAAAAACCCTAAATGTAATGCTTTTCCCAATACATGTATGTCAAATCATTATGGGGCACACCTTAAATTTATACAAAGCTGTGTGTCAATCATATCTCAATAAAACTGAAAAAAACAATTTTGGTCATAAAGACAATATATGGTGGGTGACAAACTAGATGTAAGTAAATAAATAAGTGTATCTTCAGGTAGTTGTAGGTACTATGAATGAATACAAATGGGAGCAGAGAGGGGAGTAGCATATGTAGGAGCTATTCTGGACACTTGTTGAATAAATAAATTGTGTTGACAGTCTCAACCATGGAGGCCAGGTGACTGAAGTTCTCCTGTATCACATCTCTGAACAGCTTCCTCTAGGATTTGGCCAGCAGGACTCACCCTTCCTGGGTGACATCCATGCCACATTCTCTAAGGACATTGATTCCTAAAACATCATACACATTCTGATTCACCCAGAGCCATCCTTGCTAAGGTCCGGGGGAGGATGGTCAAGATGCTGGGGACAGAAGGCTGTGTGCATAGAAAGCTCAGGCTGCCTTTGGGGTTCCAACCTAATGTTTTTCTGTGATTACCTGGTATGTGCCTTTCACATATGTTCAGAGATATACACATACTGAGTATGTGCCTTTCATGTATGCTCAGAGATATACACATACTCTGAACACGTAATAATCTCATTAAAAAGGAATATCACATAGAATGTGGTTTGAAATAGCCTGGATGTTTCCCAATAATGTTTGTGTTGTTTTAAGCCACTAACCTTGTGGCAGTTGTTACACAGAAATAGAAAACTAATACCAATATCTAGTCTTCCTTCCCTCTTTCTACCCTGCTACTGAATCTAAATAATGCCTGAATCCTTGCTAACAATCTCCCAGCACACACCTGAATAGCCTTGGTCTGAGGCACTTACCAAGTAGCTGTATATGGTTTTAGATAGCTCAGGAAAATAGTGATAATAGTGATTTCTGATATCTATTGAGCACTAACTAGATGTCAGTTACCACACAGTCTTTTATACCCATAACTCCATTAAACTCTCACAATGGCCCCATTAAGAGTAGTGTAGCTAGGAATGAATATACAAGTCATCTAGTTCAACCTTATTGAAATATTAGGAATCCCAGGCTTAATCCAGAACGCTTAAGCCCAAGTTTACAGAGGTCCCACATGTTGCTGTTTTCAATTGTTACCACAATACAAAACTCTTGGAAGGACTCCTATATTCTATGAACACAGCCAAAATATCCTTTATTCACATACTCTTCTAAAGCTGTGACTGTATACCCTATTCTTGTTATAGTCAGAATTCGGTTAGTTAGAAACTGCCTTTCTGATTGTAACAGTACTAATGCATTGTTTTCAACACAAGCTGCCTATAATGTAGTTTAAAGTATTGTCTATGACTATGTATGAAAAATAAAAATTATTAGATGACAGTTAAGGTCACAAATGCTCGACAAATTCCATGGTTCTCAAAAATATGGCCTGAGAGCCAGCAGCATTACCTATACATATGTTAGAAATGCAAATAGTCTAGCTTTCCAGAGAACTATTGAATCAGAAATCAGTGGGATTTACCATTTGCATCAGCAAGTCTTCCAGGCAATTCTAATGCACACCAAAGTTTGAGAACCACTGCTTTAATTATTTTCATTGTTTGCACGAAGACAAGGGTGGATAATTAGTCATAGTCATCTCCATAAACTCAATAAAAGAGAGCAACAGATTTAAAAAAATACAGGCAAACTCACATATCTCATACTGAAAATTTACAATTTATAAACAATTCTACAAAATGCTTTAGAAGCAGGGGGGAAAGATCGTGGAGGAGAGTAGGGGACCGTATTTCAACTAGTCCCTGGAACTGAGCTGGATATCTACCAGACCACTCTGAGCACCCACAAAACCAGCCTGAGATGTAAGAAGATCTGGATCTCTACAAACAGAATATCGCAGGCAGTTGGTTTTGAGGTACGAAGCGGGGAGCCGTGATTCCACAGGCAGGTATGGGAGGATAAACGGCAGAGGGAGGGAGCCTGGCCGTGGGGATCCTACACCACCGGTGAGCGAGAGCCTCGTGCACTGGGACGGGGAACAGACTCTCAGACCGGTAGCGGTGGGGAAAGGACTTTAGGGCAGCCCCTGGGGTGGGAACCCGGAGCGGCGAGGTCGTGCGTGCGCACAAACTGGGAGTAGCTGGCAGTTTTAGAAGCACAAAGGGCAGAGACATGCCCCGACCTGGAGGCAGGACTGGGAGTGCTGTGGAGGGGCGCACAACCCAGGATGCTGCAGTTTATAGCAGCACGGACAGAAACTGAGATGGTGTGGCCTGGAGAGCTCACTGAAGAACAGACTGCGGTCTCTCTGCTCTGAGGCAGAGGGTTGGAAACGGTCTCTTCTGCTCTAACTTGCAGAAGAGACGCAGAAAGCCGCCAGGGAAAGCCGCCAGAGAACAAAAGCCCCAAAGACTGATTCCCGCTGAGCCCATCCCCCGCCACAGGGGGGCAGGGCAACTCTGCCCAAACAGGGTTGCCTGAGTAACAGCACGGCAGGCCCCTCCCCCAGAAGACAGGCTGGGAAAACAAGAGGCCAGCAACCCTAAGGTCCCAAGAAAACAGGTGCATCTTGCTTGGGTTCTGGTCAATAATTTGGACTCTATACATTCCCTCAAACACCCATCAACAGAATGACTAGGAGAAGGAGCCCCCAAAACAGAAAAGACTCAGAGATTATGACTTATGCTGCAGATTTACAAATGGATGCAGATATAACCAAGATGTAGGAGATGGAATTCAGGCTAGCAATTGTGAAGACAATGGCTAGAATGGAGAAATCAATTAATGGCAACATAGAGTCTCTAAGGGTAGAAATGAAAGGTGAATTGGCAGAACTTAAAAATGCTATCAATGAGGGGCGCCTGGGTGGCTCAGTTGGTTAAGCAGCTGCCTTTGGCTCAGGTCATGATCCCAGGGTCCTGGGATCGAGCCCCGCATCGGGCTCCCTGCTCAGCGGGAAGCCTGCTTCTCCCTCTCCCACTCCCCCTGCTTGTGTTCCCTCTCTCACTGTCTCTCTCTCTGTCAAATAAATAAATAAAATCTTAAAAAAAAAATGCTATCAATGAGATCCAATCCAATCTAGATAATCTAACAGCTAGGGTAACTGAGGCAGAAGAGCGAATAAGCGACCTGGAAGACAATATAATAAATAAAAAGGGAAAAGAGGAGGCCAGGGAAAAACAACTCAGAATCCATGAAAATAGAATCAGAGAAATAAATGACACCATGAAGTGTTCCAATGTCAGAATAATTGGAATCCCGGAGCGAGTGGAGAGAGAGAGAGGACTAGAAGATGTATTTGAGCAAATCGTAGCTGAGAACTTCCCTGATCTGGGGAATGAAACAAACATTCGAGTCCTAGAGGCAGAGAGGACCCCTCCTAAGATCAAGGAAAACAGGCCAACACCCTGGCATGTAATAGTAAAACTTGCAAATCTTAGAACCAAGGAAACCATCTTAAGGGCAGTTAGGGGGAAGAGATTCCTTACGTACAGAGGGAGAAACATCAGAATAACGTCAGACCTATCCACAGAGACCTGGCAAGCCAGAAAGGCCCGGCAAGACATATTCAGGGTACTAAATGAGAAGAACATGCAGCCAAGAATACTTTATCCGGCAAGGCTTTCATTTAGAATGGATGGAGAGATGCAGAGCTTCCAAGACTGGCAGAAACTGAAAGAATATGTGACCACTAAGCCGGCCCTGCAAGAAATATTAAGGGGGGTTCTATAAAAGGAGAAAGACCCCAAGAGTGATATACAACAGAAATTTACAGGGACAATCTATAAAAACAATGTTTTCACAGGCAACATGATGAAAATTAATTCATATCTTTCAATAATCACTCTCAACATGAATGGCCTAAACGCTCCCATAAAACGGCACAGGGTTGCAGATTGGATAAAAAGACAGGACCCATCCATATGCTGTCTACAAGAGACTCATTTTGAACCTAAAGATACATCCAGACTGAAAGTGAAGGGATGGAGATCCATCATCCATGCCAGTGGACCTCAAGAGAAAGCTGGGGTAGCAATTCTTATACCAGACAAATTAGATTTTAAACTAAAGTCTGAAATAAGAGACACAGAAGGACACTATATCATTCTTAAAGGGTCTATCCAACAAGAAGATCTAACAATTGTAAATATCTATGCCCCCAACATGGGAGCAGCCATCTACATAAGCCAACTGTTAACCAAAATAAAGAGTCGTATTGAGAACAATACGTTAATTGTAGGAGACCTCAATACTCCACTCTCAGCAATGGACGGATCATCTAAGCAGAAAATCAACAAGGAAACAAGAGCTTTGAATGATACATTGGACCAGATGGACCTCATAGATATTTACAGAACATTCCACCCTAAAACAACAGAATACTCATTCTTCTCGAGCACACATGGAACTTTCTCCAGAATAGACCATATACTGGGTCACAAATCATGTCTCAACCGATATCAAAAGATTGAGATTATTCCCTGCATATTCTCAGACCACAATGCTCTAAAACTGGAACTCAATCACAAGAAAAAATTTGGCAGAAATTCAAACACTTGGAAGCTAAAGACCACTCTGCTCAAGAATGTTTGGGTCAACCAGGAAATCAAAGAAGAACTTAAACAATTCATGGAAATCAATGAGAACGAAAGCACATCGGTCGAAAACCTATGGGATACTGCAAAGGCAGTCCTAAGAGGGAAATACATAGCCATCCAAGCCTCACTCAAAAAAATAGAAAAATCCCAAATTCACCAACTAACTCTACACCTTAAAGAACTAGACAAAAAACAACAAACGACGCCTAAGCCACGCATTAGAAGAGAAACAGTTAAAAATTAGAGCAGAAATCAATGAATTAGAACCAGAAATACAGTAGATCAGATCAACAAAACTAGAAGCTGGTTCTTTGAAAGAATTAATAAGATCGATAAACCACTGGCCAGACTTATCCAAAAGAAAAGAGAAAGGACCCAAATTAATAAAATTATGAATGAAAGGGGAGAGATCACGACTAACACCAAGGAAATAGAAACAATTATTAGAAATTATTAACAACAACTATATGCCAATAAACTGAACAATCTGGATGAAATGGAGGCCTTCCTGGAAACCTATAAGCTGCCAAGACTGAAACAGGAAGAAATTGACAACCTGAATAGGCCAATAACCAGTAACGAGATTGAAGCAGTGATCAAAAACCGCCCCAAAAACAAGAGTCCAGGGCCTGATGGATTCCCTGGGGAATTCTACCAAACATTCAAAGAAGAAATAATACCTATTCTACTGAAGCTGTTTCAAAAAATAGAAACAGAAGGAAAAGTTCCAAACTCATTCTATGAGGCCAGCATTACCTTAATCCCCAAACCAGGCAAAGACCCCATCAAAAAGGAGAATTTCAGACTTATATCCCTGATGAATATGAATTCCAAAATCCTCAACAAAATCCTAGCTAATAGGATCCAACAATATATTAAAAGGATCATCCACCACGACCAAGTGGGATTTATCCCCAGGATGCAAGGGTGGTTCAACATTCGCAAATCAATCAATGTGATAAAACACATTAATAAGAGGAGGGAGAAGAACCATATGGGCCTCTCAATTGATGCAGAAAAAGCATTTGACAAAATACAGCATCCTTTCCTGATTAAAACTCTCCAGAGTATAGGGATAGAGGGAACATTCCTCAAGTTTATAAAATCCATCTATGAAAAACCCACAGCGAATATTATCCTCAATGGGGAAAAGCTGAGAGCCTTTCCCTTAAGATCAGGAACACGTCAAGGATGCCCACTCTCGCCACTATTGTCCAACATAGTACTAGAAGTCCTAGCAACAGCAATCAGACAACAAAAAGAAATAAAAGATATTCAAATTGGCAAAGAAGAAGTCAAAATCTCTCTTTTCGCAGATGACATGATACTTTATGTGGAAAACCCAAAAGACTCCACCCCCATATTACTAGAACTCATCCAGCAATTCAGTAATGTGGCAGGATACAAAATCAATGCACAGAAATCAGTTACTTTCTTATACACTAATAACACAACTGTAGAAAGAGAAATTAGAGAAACGATTCCATTTACAATAGCACCAAAAACCATAAGATACCTCAGAATAAACCTAACCAAAGAGGTAAAGGATCTATAATCTAGGAACTACAGAACACTCATGAAAGAAATTGAAGAAGACAGAAAGAGATGGAAAAACATTCCATGCTCATGGATCGGAAGAATAAACATTGTTAAAATGTTTATGCTACCCAGAGCAATCTATACTTTCAATGCCATCCCAATCAAAATTCCAATGACATTTTTCAAAGTGCTGGAACAAACAATCCTAAAATTTGTATGGAATCAGAAAAGACCCCGAATCACCAAGGAAATGTTAAAAAAGAAAAACAAAGCTGGGGGCATCACATTGCCTGATTTCAAGCTCTATTACAAAGCTGTGATCACCAAGACAGCATGGTACTGGCACAAAAACAGACATATACACCAATGGAACAGAATAGAGAACCCAGATATGGACCCTCAACTCTATGGTCAAATAATCTTTGACAAAGCAGGAAAAAACATGCAATGGAAAAAAGACAGTCTCTTCAATAAATCGTGCTGGGAAAATTGGACAGCCACATGCAGAAGAATGAAACTCGACCATTCTCTAACACCATTCACAAAGATAAACTCAAAGTGGATGGAAGACCTCAATGTGAGACAGGAATCCATCAAAATCCTACAGGAGAACATAGGCAGTAACCTCTTTGACATCACCCACAGCAACTTCTTTCAAGATACATCTCCAAAAGCTAGTGAAACAAAAACAAAAATGAACTTTTGGGACTTCATCAAGATAAAAAGCTTCTGCACAGCAAAGGAAACAGTCAACAAAACAAAGAGGCAACCCACAGAATGGGAGACGATATTTACAAATGACACTGCAGATAAAGGGCTGGTATCCAAGATCTATAAAGAACTTCTCAAACTCAACACCCAAAAAACAAATAATCAAGTCAAAAAGTGGGCAGAAGATATGAAATGAAACTTCTTTGAAGAAGACATACAAATGGCTAACAGACACATGAAAAAATGTTCATCATCATTAGCCATCAGGGAAATCCAAATCAAAACCACACTGAGATACCACCTTACACCAGTTAGAACGGCCAAAATGGACAGGGAAAGAAACAAGAAATGTTGGAGAGGTTGTGGAGAAAGGGGAACCCTCTTACACTGTGGGTGGGAATGCAAGTTGGTACAGCCACTTTGGAAAACAGTGTGCAGGTTCCTCAAAAAGTTAAAAATAGAGCTACCCTATGACCCAGCAATTGCACTCCTGGGTATTTACCCCAAAGACACAGATGTAGTGAAAAGAAGGGCCCTATGCACCCCAATGTTCATAGCAGCAATGTCCGCAATAGCCAAACTGTGGAAAAGAGCCGAGACGCCCTTCAACAGATGAATGGATAAAGAAGATGTGGTCCATATATACAATGGAATATGACTCAGCCATCAGAAAAGATGAATACCCAACTTTTACATCAACATGGATGGGAGTGGAGGAGATTATGCTAAGTGAAATAAGTCAAGCAAAGAAAGTCAATTATTATATGGTTTCATTTATTTGTGGAACATAAGGAATAGCATGGAGGACATTAGGAGAAGGAAGAGAAAAATGGGAGGGTGGGGAATTGGAGGGAGAGATGAACCATGAGAGACTATGGACTCTGAGAAACAAACAGGGTTTTAGAGGGGAGGGGGGATTGGTTAGCCCGGTGATGGGTATTAAGGAGGGCACGTACTGCATGGAGCACTGGGTGTTATACGAAAACAATGGATCGTGGATCACCACATCAAAAACCAATGATGTATGGTGACTAACATAACATAATAAAATTTAAAAAAAGAAAAAGAAAAAAATGCTTTAGAAGCTTAAAGAAAGGTATGAGGACACATTTAGGAAATCTCATGATTTATTTGGGTTTTGTGATGAGCACAGGGTGTTATACACAGCTGATGAATTATTGAACTCTACATCTTTTCATCTTTTTTTTTTGACAGAGAGAGACACAGTGAGAGAGGGAACACAAGCAGGAGGAGTGGGAGAGGGAGAAGCAGGCTCCCTGCAGAGGAGGGAGCCTGACACGGGACTCGATCCCGGAACCCCAGGATCATGACCTGACCCAAAGGCAGATGCTCAACGACTGAGCCACCCAGGCGCCCCTGAACTCTACATCTGAAACTAAAGATGTACTATATGTTGGCTAATTGAATTTGAATAAAAAGATATTTATGTTTTGTTTTAATTAATTTATAACTGAATGTAGTGTTAATTTCTATTATAAAAATGGATTTAAAACACCACATATGCATAGCAATAAATGAAACCTTAAGAAACTAGATGAGTCTCAAATAAACCTAACTTTACCCCTCAAGGAACTAGAAAGAGAACACATAAAGGCCAATGTTATTAGAAGGAAAGAAACAACAAAGATTAGAGCAGAAAAAATGAAGTAGGACTAAAAGGATAATAGAGGATACCAAAGAAACTAAGAACTGGTTCTCTGAAAATAAACAAAATTGACAAGTGTTTACCTAGATTCACCAAAAAAAAGTGAAGGGAGAGAGATAGAACTCAAATAAAAATTAAAGAGGAGATGTTAAAAGTGATACCGGAGAAATGCAAAAGATTATAAGAAACTACTATGAACAATTATACGACAACAAATTGGACAACCTAAGGGAAATTGATAAATTCCTAGAAACATACAACCTGCTAAGACTGAATCATGATGAAATGGAAAATCTGAACAGGTTATTAGTAAGCAGGTTGAATCAGTAATTGAAAACCTCCAAACAAACAAAAGTCCAGGACCCAATGTCTTCACAGGTGAATTCTAAAAAATATTCAAAGAGGAATTAATACCAATCCTTCTCAAATTCTTCCAAAAAATAAAGAAGGGAATTCTTCCAAACTCATTTTATAGGACCAGAATTATTTTGATACCAAAACTAGACAAGAATTCCACAAGAAAAGAAGTATAGGCCAATATTCCTAATATACACTTAGCAAAAATCCTCAACAAAATATTAGCAAATGAAATTCAGTAATACACTAAAAGGGTCATACATCATTTCCCTTTGGGTTAGGACACATATCTAGAAAAATGTTGTTACAGCTGATGTCAGAGAAATTATCTGTGCTCTCTTCTAGAATTCTTATGGTTTCAGGTCTCCTATTTAGGTCCTTAATCTATTTGAGTTTGTCTATGGTGAGAAAAAGTGGTCCAGTTTCATTCTTTTGCATGTTGCTGTCCAGTTTTCCCAACATCATTTGTTGAAGTGGCTTTGTTTTCCCCATTGTATATTTTTGTGGCCTTTGTTGAAGATTAATTGGCCATATAGTTGTGAAATTATTTCTGGGCTTCCTATTCTGTTCTATTGATCTATGTGTCTATTTTTGTGCCAGTACCATACTGTTTTGATTACTACAGGTTTGTACTGTAAATTGAAGTCTGGAATTGTGGTACTTCCAGCTTTGCTTTTCTATTTGTTTCAAGATTATTTTGTCTATCTAGGATTTTTTGTGATTCCATAACAAATTTTAGGTCTGTTTGTTCTAGTTCTGTGACAATGCTGTTGGTATTTGATAGGAATTGCATTAAATCTATGGCTTTCTTTGGATAGTATGGACATTTTAACAATATTAATTCTTCCAATGGATGAGCATGGAGTGTCTTTCCATTTTTTTGTGTGTCATTTCAGTTTATTTCAGTGTCTTTATAGTTTTCAGAGTTCAGATCTTAAACCTCTTTGGTTAAGTTTATTCCTAGGTTGTTGGTTTTTTTTAAATCTTTGGTGCAGTTGTAAATGCGATTGTTTTCTTAATTTCTCTTTCTGCTATTTCATTATTAGTGCACAGAGATGGAACCAATCTGTGCATTAATTTTGCATCCTGCAACTTTACTGAATTTATCAGTTCCAGTAATTTTTTTTGGTGGGGTGCTTAGGGTTTTCTAGATATAGTACCATGCTATACACAAATAGTGAGTTTTACTTTTTCCTCACCAATTTAGATGCCTATATTTTTCTTCCTGGTCTGATTGCTGAGGCTAGGACTTCCAGTACTATATTAAATAAAAGTGGTGAGAGTGGACATCCCTGTCTTCTTCCTGATCTTAGAAGAAAAACTCTTGGTTTTTCACCATTATGATATTAGCTGTGGGTTTTAGATATATGGCTGTTATTATTTTAAGGTACGTTCCCTCTAAACCTACCTTGTTGAGAGTTTTTATCATCAATGGGTGCTATACTTTGTCAAATGCTTTTTCTGCCTATTGAAATGATCATATGGTTTTTATCCTTTACTCTTGTTAATGTGATGTATCATGTCGATTGAATTGTGAATATTGAACAACCCTTGAATTGCTGGAATAAATCCTACTTAATTGTGGTAAATAATTTTTTAATGTATTGGATTTGGCTTGCTAATATTTTATAGACAATTTTTGCATCTGTGTTCCTCAGGGATATTGGCCGGTCATTCCCTCCCCCCTTTCTTTGTAGTGTCTTTATCTGCTTTTGGTATCAGGTAATGCCGGCTTTGTAGAATGAATTTGGAAACTTTTCTTCTATTTTTTGGAATAGTTTGAGATGAGTAGGTATTAATTCCTTGTTGAATGTTTGGTAGAATTCACCTGTGAAGCCATCTGATCCTAGACTTTTGTTTCTTGGGAGTTTTTTGATTACTGATTTATTTCATTGCTAGTAATTTGTCTGTTCAAATTTTCTATTTATTCCTGACAGTTTTGGAAGTTTATATGTTTTTAGGAACCTAAACATTTTTTCTGGATTATGCAATTTGTTGGGATACAATTTTTCATAACATTCTTTTATTATCTTCTGTATTTTTGTGGTGCTGCTTGTTATTTCTCCTTCATTTCTTTTACTTTTTAAAATATTCCTTTGATTATTTTTTTATATTTTTTTATTTAGTATTATATTTTTAAATTTAAGTAGCCAACATATAGTACATCATTAGTTTCAGATGTAGAGTTCAATAATTCATCAGTTGCATATAATACCTAGTGCTCATCACATCACATGCCCTCCTTAATGCCCATCACCCAATTGCCCCATCCCCAACCGAAATTCCCTCCAGCCACCCTGTTTGTTTCCTATAGTTAAGAGTCTTTCATGGTTTCGCTTCCTCTCTGATGACTTCCCCTTCGGTTTTCCCTCCCTTCCCCTCTGATTCTCTGTGCTGTTTTTTATATTCCGCATATGAGTGAAACCATATAATTGTCTTTCTCTGATTGACTTATTTTGCTCAGCATAATACCCTCCAGTTCCATCCACATCAGTGTAAATATTAAGATTTCAACCTTTCTGATGGCTGAGTAATATTCCATTGTGTATATATATATATAATATATATATATATATATATATATATATTATATATATATATACACAACATCTTCTTTATCCATTCATCTGTCGGTAGACATCTGGGCTCTTTCCATAGTTTGGCTATTGTGGACATTGCTGCATGAACATTGGGATGCAAGTGCCCCTTTAGATCGTTGCATTTGTATCTTTGAGGTGAATACCTAGTAGTGGAGTTGCTGGGTTGTAGGATAGCTCTATTTTTAACTTCTTGAGGAAACTCCATCCTGTTTTTCAGAGTGTCTTACCAGATTGCATTCCCACCAAAAGTGTAAGAGGGTTCCCCTTTCTCCACATCCTCACTAACATTTGTTCTTTCCTGTTAATTTTAGCCATTCTAACTGGTATGAGGTGGTATCTTATTGTGGTTTTGATTTGTATTTCCCTGATGGCAAATGATGTGAAGCATTTTATCATATGTCCACGGGCCTTTGTATGTCTTCTTTGGAGAAATGTCTGTTCATGTCTTCTGCCCATTTCTTGACTAGATTGTTTTCTGGATGTTGAGATGGATAAGCTCTTTATAGATCTTGGATACTAACCCTTTATCTGTTATGTCATTTGCAAATATCTTCTCCCATTCTGTGGGTTGCTGCTTAGTTTTGTTGACTATTTCCTTTGCTGTGCAGAAACTTTTTCTCTTGATGAAGTCCCAATAGTTCATTTTTGCTTTTGTTTCCCTTGCCTTTAGAGACGTGTTTTATAAGAAGTTGCTATTGCCAATGTCGAAGAGGTTGCTGCCTGTGTTCTCCTCTAGGATTTTGATGGATTCCTGTCTCACATTGAGGTCTTTCATCCTCATTGTATATGATGTAATTGGACATGTGGTTGTCCAATTTTCCCAACACCATTTGTTGAAGAGACTGCCTTTTCTCCATTGGATATTCTTTCCTGCTTTGTCAAAGTTGACCATAGAGGTGAGGGTTTATTTCTGGGTTCTCTATTCTGTTCCATTGATCTATGTGTCTGTTTTTGTGCCAATACCATGCTGTCTTGGTGATCACAGCTTTGTAGTATAGCTTGAAGTCAGGGATTGTGATGCCCCTAGCTTTGCTTTTCTTTTTCAGCATTCCTCTATTTGGAGTCATTTCGGGTTCCATACAAATTTTAGGATTCTTTATTCCAGTTCTGTGAAAAATGTCTATGGTATTTTGATAGGGATTGCATTGAATGTGCAGATTGCTCTGGGCAGCATAGATATTTTCACAATGTTTATTTTCCAATCCATGAGCATGGAATGTTTCTCCATCTCTTTGTGTCTTCCTCAATTTCTTTCATAAGTGTTCTGTAGTTTCTAGAGTACAGATCTTTTACTCCTTTGGTTAGGTTTATTCCTTGATATCTTATGTTTTTTGGTGCAGTTGTAAATGGGATCCATTCCTTAACTTCTCTTTCTTCTGCCTCATTGTTAGTGTATAGAAATGCAACTGATTTCTGTACATTTTTTATCTTGCCATGTTGCTGAATTGCTCTGTGAGTTCTAGCAATTTGGGGGTGGAGTCTTTTGGGTTTTCCACATAAAGTATCATGTCACATGAGAAGAATGAGAGTTTGACTTCTTCTTTGCCAATTTAAATGCCTTTTATTTCTTTTTGTTTTCTGATTGCTGAGGCTAGGACTTCTAGTACTATGTTGAACAAGAGTAGTGAGAGTGGATATCCCTGTCTTGTTCCTGACCTTAAAGGAAAAGCTCTCAGTTTTTCCCCATTGAGAATGATATTTGCTGTGGTCTTTTCATAAATGGCTTTTACGATATTGAGGTATATACCCTCTATCCCTAAATTGTGGAGAGTTTTAATCAAGAAAGGATGCTGTATTTTGTCAAATGCTTTTTCTGCATCAATTGAGAGGATCATATGATTCTTGTCTTTTTTTTTATTAATATGCTCTATCACGTTGGTTGATTTGTGAATGTTGAATCACCTTGCATCACAGGAATAAATCCCACCTAGTCATGGTGAATACTCCTTTTAATGTACTGTTGGATCCTACTGGCTAGGATGTTGGTGAGTATTTTGGCATCTTCACCAGGGATATTGATCTGTAATTCTCCTTTTTGATGGGGTCTTTGGTTTTGGGATCAATGTAATGTTGGCCTCATAGAATGAGTTTGGAAATTTTCCTTCCACTTTATTTTTTGAAAGAGCTTCAGTAGAATAAGTATTATTTCTTCTTTAAATATTTCATAGAATTCCCCTGGGAAGCCATCTGGCCCTGGACTCTCGTTTTTTGGGAGCTTTTTGATTACTGCTTCCATTTCCTTGCTGCTTATGAGTCTGTTCAATTGCTCAGATTGTCTATTTCTTCCTGTTTCAGTTTTGGTAGTTTATAAGTTTCCAGGAATGCATCCATTTCTTCCAGATTGCCTAATTTGTTGGCATCTAGTTGCTCATAATTGTTCTTAAAATTGTCTGTATTTCCTTGGTATTAGTCATGATCTCTCCTCTTTCATTCATGATTTTATTTATTTGGGTCCTTTCTCTTTTCGTCTGGCTATGTCTGGCCAGAGGATTATCGATCTTATTAATTCTTTCAAAGAACCAGCTTCTAGTTTTGTTGATCTGTTCCACTGTTTTTCTGGTTTCTATTTCATTGGTTTCTTCTCTAATCTTTATTATTTCTTTTCTCATTCTTGGTTCAGGCTTTATTTGCTGTTCTTTCTCCTGGTCCTTTAGGTGTAAGTTTAACTTGTGTATTGGGGATTTTTCTAATTTTTTGAGAGGTTGGATTGCTATGCACTTCCCTCCTAAGACCACCTTTGCAGTATTCCATAGGTTTTGGACTGATTTGTTTTCATTCTCATTAGTTTCAATGAATTGTTTAAGTTCTTCTTTAATTTCCTGGTTGACCCATTCTTTCTTCAACAGAATGCTCTTTAACCTCCAAGTGTTTGAGTTCCTTCCAAATTTCTTCTTGTGATTGAGTTCCAGTTTCAAAGCATGGTGGTCTGAAAATATGCAGGGAATAATCTCAATCTTTTGGTATTGGTTGAGACCTGATTTGTGACTTGTATGTGATCTATTCTGGAGAAAGTACCATGTGCACTCAAGAAGAATGAGTAATCTGTTGATTTAGGATCTAGTGTTCTGTATATATCTGTGAAGTCCATCGGGTCCAGTGTCAGTCAAAGCCCTTGTTTCTTTGTTGATCTTCTGATTAATCTGTCCATTACTGTGAGTGGGGTTTTGATGTTACCTACCTATAGATAATGCATTATTATCTATACGTTTCTTTACTTTGGTTATTAATTGGTTTATATAATTGGCTGCTCCCATGTTGGGGGCATAAATATTTACAATTGTTAGATCTTCTTGTTGGATCGACCCTTTATGTATGATACAGTGTCCCTCTACACATCTTACTACAGTCTTTGGTTTAAAGTCTAATTTGTCTGATATAGGGATTGCTACCCCAGCTTTATTTTGAGGTTCATTAGCATGGTAAATGGTTCTCCACCCCCTCAATTTCAGTCTGGAGGTGTCTTTAGGTCCAAAATGAGTCTCTTGTGGACAGCATATGGATGGCTCTTGGTTTTTTTTATCCAATCTGATACTCTGTGTCTTTCGGTTGGAGCATTTAGCCCATTTACCTTCAGAATAACTATTGAAAGATAAGAATATAGTGCCATTGTATTACCTGTAATGTCCCTGTTTCTGTAGATTGTCTCTCTTTCTTTTTGGTCTATGTGACTCTTGGGGTCTCTTCACTTACCGTATCCCCCTTAATATTTCTTGCAGGGCTAGCTTGGTGGTCACATATTCTTTCAGTTTCTATCTGTCCTGGAAGTTTTTTATCTCTCCTTCCATTTTGAATGACAACCTTGTTGGATAAAATATTCTTGGCTGCATGTTTTTCTCATTTAGTACCTGAATATATCTTGCCAGCCTTTTCTGGCCTGCCAGGTTTCTGTGGATAGGTCTGATGTTATTCTGATGTTCCTCTCTCCATATATAAGGAACCTCCTCTCCCTAACTGCTATCAGGATAGTTTCTTTTTCTTTTAAATTTTCAAGCTTCACTATTTTATGTCAGGGTGTTGATCTATTTTTATTGATATTTGGAGGGGTCCTTTCTGCCTCTTGGACATGAATGCTTGTTTCCTTCCCCAGATTAGGGAAGATCTCAGCTATAATTTACTCATATACACCTTCTGCCCCTCCCTCCACCCCCTTGGGCAGCACAATAATTCTGACATCGGTTCATTTCAGGGCATCATTAATTTCTTGAAGTCTTTCTTCATGGGCTATTAGTTGTCTTTCTTTTCCTCAATTTCCTTCCTTTCCTTCAGTCTGTTCTCTAGCTCACTTATTCTCTCTTCTACCTCTTTGACCCTAGCTATTACAGCATCCAATTTAGACTGCATCTCATTCATAGAATTGAGTTCTGCTGATGAGATCTCATTTCTGCCCTTAAAGATTCTGTATTGTCATTCATGCTTTTTTCAAGCCTAACTATTAACATTATAATTGGTATCCTCAATTCCATTTCTGACATCTTACTTATATCTATATTGATTAGCTCTGTGGCAGAAAACATTGCCTCTGGTTCTTTCTTTTGTTGTGAATTCCTCTTTCTAATCATTTTCCCCAGAGAAGGATGGGTGAGCAAATGAGCAGAGTTCAAAATATCAACCATGACCAAAGCAAAATACAGCCTAGAAAAATCCAAAGTGGTCAGAAGCCACCACAGAAAAGGAATCAAAACTGAAATGAAACAAAACAATAAAAAAGGGGCAGGGGGAAGAGATAATATAATCTTGCTGGGTGGACAAAGCAGGTTGACACATTGGTTCCTGATGGAATTTTGGTCTGTGTGTTAGAAGACACTACATCCCACAATTGCAAAGAAATCAAAACTTTATATATATATATATATATATATATATATATATATATAACTGAATAGAGTGAAAAAAGGACTTAAATGAAGCATATATCTATAAAATGTAGATGTAAAAAATAAAAGTTAAAAAATGACTTAAAAACATAAGTTGGTAAAATAATGTAGTTGAAATGGGAAAAAGGTAAAAAAGAAGAAATGAAAAATTTTAGACTGAAACATACATGAGTTGTGAGAAAACACCTGCAGCTCAATATACTATTTTCCCTTGGTGCTGGAGTTTTACAGTCTTGTGGGATCCATAAAGTTGTAGTCCACCTGTTCTTCCAGTCTGTCTTTCAGGGGAGGGGCCTGCTATGCTGCTTCTCAGGTGTCTTTGCCTGGGTGGATTTGCCCCATCCCTTATCAGGGGGATGGGCTTAATGTAAGCTGGTCTTCTGTGTGGCCTTTTTTTTCCCTGGAAGCTTTCCAAGCCTCTTCAGAAGATCAGAGCAAAAATGGTTGAGCCCAGATCCCTGGCCCAGCACTGAGAGATCAAGGTTCGCCCTCTTTAATAAACCCTCTGGAACAAACCATTTTCACTTTAATGTGTGCCAAACTCCACCGACTCTTGTGGTCGCGCCCACTGCAGTCCTCCCGGGGGGAGTCCCAAGGATGGGCGAGCATCACTGCCCTTTGTGTCCTTGCAACTAACTGCAAGTGGTTGCAGGCTCGAGCATGCATCCTGTTCTATTGCTCCCAGGTCATGGCTGGGTGCCGCCCTCCTGTCCTTTCTGGGGCGGCCACCACCCTGAGAGCTGTTGCCTTTTCGTGGGCTCAGCCCTTCCGCTCCTCCCAGGGGATGGTAAATGGCCCAGACGTTCCAGTCCTTTTCAGGGTGCTCAGGCAAAGAGCAGTCACCTGACTGTCCTGGCTTGTGGTTTATGGCCACCCCAGCTGAGAGTTCCTCCTGGGCTTGCTGACCACATAACCAATTGCCCATTTCCACTGCTTGGGCACTCTATTGGTTCAGGCACCCATTCTTCCTGTGTCTTCTGGGATCCTGAGACCACAATGAGCCACCTAGTATTTTGCCCTTTTCATCCCCTGAGCCCCTTTCAGAAAGGGATGTCTCTTTCTGGAGCAGTTTTCTAAGCGTTCTGATTTTCTGCTCTGGTGTTATATTACTTTCCAAAAGCCAGCTTGTGGAGGCTCCTTCCCCCACTCCTCTTATCTTCCAATATCTCCCTGCAGATTCATGACTCCGAACCTCCTACCTTGCAAAATGCAGTCGCTTTTCTACTTGTAGAGGTCCAGATGTATTTTCTTACACCTCAAGTTGAATTTGTGGGTGTTCAGCATTTGATAGATATCCAGCTAAATTCAAGGAACCAGGGGAAATGAGGTTCCCTACTCCTCCACCATCTTGCGTCTCTCCCACCCTTCGTCTTTTGATTGGAGCATTTTGTCCATTTACATTCAAAGTAGTTATTGATAGGTGTATACTTATTGTCACTTCATTACTTGCTTTATGGATGTCTTTATAGTTCTCTGTTCCTTTTTTATCTTGTTCTCTTCTCTCATGATTTGTTGGCTTTCTTTAGTGATACACTTGGATTCCTTACTCTATTTTTTGTATATTTATTACAGGTTTTTTATTTAAGTTACCATTAGGTTTATATATAACACCTTATGCATAGCAGTCTATATTAAGTTGATGGTCACTTAAGTTTGAACCCATTCTAAAAATCACAAAATTTTTACTCTCTACCCCCCCACACATTTTATGTATACGTTGTCATACTTATCCTTTTATTTTGTAAGCCCCTTGACTGATTTTTATGGATATAATTGATTTTACTCCTTTTGTGTTTTGACCTCTGTACTGTTTCTGTAAGTGATTTATCTACTACTTTTATTATATTTTTATGTACCTGTGAAAGTTTTTCTTTTCCTAATTTTCTTACTCTTGATTATGGCCTTTTATTTCCACTCAAGTAATTCCCTTTAACGTTTCTTGTAAGGCTGGTTTAGTGATGATGAACCCCTTTAACTTTTCTTTATCTGGAAAATTCTTATCTCTCCTTCTATTCTGAATGACAGCCTTGCTGGATAGAGTATTCTTGATTGCAATTTCTTTTTCTTTCAGCAATTTGAATATATCATGCCACTTTCTTCTGGCCTGTGAAGTTTCTGCTGAAAAATCAGCTGATAACCTTATGGTATTTCCCTTGTATGTAATCACTTATTTATCTTGCTGCTTTTTTTTTTTTTTTTTTTTTAAAGATTTTATTTATTTGACAGAGAGAGAGACACAGCGAGAGAGGGAACACAAGCAAGGGGAATGGGAGAGGGAGAAGCAGGCTTCCCGCGGAGCAGGGAGCCCGATGCGGGGCTCGATCCCAGGACCCTGGGATCATGACCTGAGCCGAAGGCAGACGCTTAACGCCTGAGCCACCCAGGCGCCCCTATCTTGCTGCTTTTAAAATTCTCTCTTTATCGCTACTTTTTTGACATTTTAATTATTAGGTGTCTTGGATCTCCTTGAATTGATTTTGTTAGGGACTTTCTGTGCCTCTTGGATCTGGATGTCTGTTTCCTTCCTTACATTAGGGGAGCTTTCAGCTATTATTTCTTCAAATAGATTTTTGCCTCCCTTTTCTCTCTATTCTCTTTCTGGGATCCCTATAATTCAAAAGCTTGATGATGTCACTGAGTTCCCTTAATCTAGTCTCAATTTTTATTAATCTTTTTTCTTCTTGATATTCAGCTTGGTTGCTCTCCATTACTCTCTCTTCCAGGTCATTCATTCTCTCTCATATATTTTTAATTTCAGTTATGGGGTTCTTCATCTGTATTGGTTGTGATTTTCTCTCTTTGTTGAAGGTCTCACTGAGATTCTCTGCTCTTTTCTCAAGTCCAGTGAGTATCTTTATGACCATTATTTTGATTCTTTATCAGGCATACTGCTTCCCTCCATTTCATTTATCTTTTTTGCTGTGAATTTGTCCTATTATTTCCTTCATTTGGAACATACTTTTCTGTGTCCTCACTTTTTCTAACTCTCTGTGTTTGTTTCGATGCATTAGGAAAATCAGCTATGTCTTCTGATCTGAAAATAGTGGCCTTATGAATAAGAGGGCTTTGTGCTTCCTTTAAATGTTCCATTACTTTTCAAAACTGTCATGAAAATATATGGTGGAAGGAGAGGAAACAAATGATCTTTTTCCATTATTTAGCCCTTTTCATCTATATTATGGCTGCAGATACTATAAAAATTAAGGTTGAAATAACTATGAATTTTAATTTTATATAACTTCTGGTGTAATGTAAACCTATATATTTAACTATTAAGATAAATTATAAATTTTCTGCTTAATAATAAATGCCTTTCATCTATATCACAAATCTTTAAACTTTGATATTTACACAATACCTCCTTAATTATTATTGATATCTATTGTTTAAATGGTGAATCTTTCATTGTTCATAGAATTATCTTTATCTTAGGCAAGAAAATAAATATTTGATAGCCTTCTGCAAACAGGCAATATTTCCAACAATTCAAAATAAGAAAAACTTAAAGTTCACAATAAAAAGATTGTGATTTACTTGAATATGACTTGAAAATTGAAGAGCAATTTGTTCTACCTAAAAGCAGCATTGACTCAGAAGCCACTTCTGATGATTCTCTCAACTTACAACAAATCAGCATAGATCTTAATAAGCTTGTAACTAATGATACTGTTTATTCAGCTAGAATAGAGATATCAAAGACACAGGATACAGTGCTGGGAGAAAAAGAAATGAAGGATTAATAGTAAAGCAGATTTAAGAATTTGGAGTATGGAAGCAAGTGTTCTCACATGGAACTCATCCATGGGGCCAATGATTGTAGTGAGGAAGCTCTGTAGTCTCCCAGAAAGACTGGACCATGGGTAGGAAATACTCCAGACACAGATTTTTCTGGGGATGCAAGTGATTCTGAAAAATCTTGTAACATAGTCAATGTGGAGAAGGGAGAACTAAGAATCTATGATGTCTTTAAAGTCAATGTATCCCAGCAGCTGAATTATACAGTAACATCTGCATTTGATGGAAAATAGATTTAAGAGCAAGTTTCAGTGGATAAAAGAAACTCCTTCTCTATGACCAGATGTGTGAATATTTGGGTTTACATGTAACTTCAGTATCTAGCTACATATATGTTGCCATGAAAATATATGGCAAATGAACCAAGTATGTATGTTTTAGTGGTCCCGAAAATTCAGTGTTTTCTACCTGACATCAATTTCAATTATTTGTGTATAATGTGTCCTGTGGCTTTGGCCTGTTGTTCTAAGTTCTGTTAAGTCTGTCCACCCTTGATTCAGAGCTGCTTCCCTTGTTCTCTTATGTTGCATTTTGCTGCTGTCAACAACTCTCACATGTCAGCTCTAGGTGGCTGCTGGACATCCAGGCAAATCTTGCCTTGAATGTGGCAGATAGACGAGGTTCTGTTTGGCACATTTTTTGGCATGAATAACTGTCTATGATAGTTGAGATAAAAATGAAATTTTAAATGATTTGTCATAGTTAAGACAATAAATGTTTTTTTCCATAGCGTTAGAAATATTGATTTCCTCTTAGTTTTTCTATGCATAGTTCTCAAACTTTGTGCAAAAACACATTTGGTGTTTCTCTGTGTTTTTGGTCATAAATAAAAACATAGACAAACTCCTGCTTAGGGAGGTAAAAGTCGTGAGTAAAAGAGAGATCTGGTCGTTTTTTTTCCCATTGTGTCAAAATTAGTGACCTCCCTCCTTGAAGATTTCAGACATGTGCCATTGTAATCCACAAAAAAGTTGTGGGGAAAATGGTTTACACAAGGATAACATATGTAACATGACATGGAACAATTATGTCATCAAAATAATCTCAATCAGGTTTAATGTGAGGCTAAAGAAATGTGAACTACTAGGGAAGGAACAACTCCCAAGTCATGACCTCACCAGCTCACCATGACCTCAGTGTGGCTGTGGGGTTTTGGGGTGATCATACTGATGGGGAAGACAACAGGTTTTTCTTTCTAAATTTAAGGAATAAGAGTAAGAATGAGGAGAGCCAGAAAAAGGACAAATGGAGCCTGGCTCTGTTCTGAGGTGTGATTTCTGACACTCCTTTAAAGAGTTGCACAGCGTCCGGGCAGGTATTTCCACCTATCCCTCCCTTTCCCTCCTGAAAAGATCTCTCCTTGTCTCATGCCGTCCCCACTGAGTTGCTTCCAAAATAATTCTTCCTTTTCATCTTAGGACTTCCACTTTTTCCAGAGTTAGTTTTACCCCTGACCTTACTCTTCCTGTCCTCAATTCTTCCACCTGCCTCACCTGAGTTCACTTTCCTTCTCCTTCTGTCCCTCAGTTTTGCTCTCCACTGCTCCCACTCAGAGCCCCTTTTGCTTACCCTGCCACATGGCTCATTTCCATTGCCTTACCTTCAGCTCCATTCTCCCTTCATTTAGCTTGCCCTGAGTTTACCTCCCCAACCCCTCTTCACTGCTTCTTCTCCTCCTCTTACTTCACACTTCTCTTTCTTTCTCTTCAGTTACTCACCTCCTTTCTGTGTGATTCTTTTTCCCTTTTGCCTAAGTTAACCTCTCTACCCTGTCACCAGTTATCTCCTCCCTCTCCTGAGATGGCCATCCCTCTAAACATATCCTCTCCTCCCAACATCTCCAACTCTTGCTCCCAGCTTACTCCTCTTACCTCTCTCTACTCCTCCCACAGCTCATTTCCTGTCCCTTCTTTTCAGGTCTTCCTCCTCACACCTGCTCCCACTTGCCCCCCATTCAATTTTCCTCTTCAGTGTCCCCTCAGCTCTTTCTTCTTCCCTCAGTTTTCCTCCTGGGTCCTTTCCTTCCCCTGGGCCACTTCTCTCCTCATTTCCTGTCCTCTGTCTTCCACCTGCCTAGTATACTTTCCTTCTTCTCTCCTTCACTATCTCACCCCCTCCCCCTCCTGAGGTCCTTCTCTTTTCCCCATTTCTGGCCTCTCTCTCTCCTGAGTAAGTCCACCTGCTCTCATTTCACCTCCCCCATTCAGGTCACCTCAACTTAGCTCACTCTTCCCTCCTGAGCTTTCCCTCAGGATCTCCTCATTGGCCCCAAGTGGCCTGCCCCATAGCCACCAGCCCTGTCATTTCATCTCTCCCCAGACTCCCCACCATTGGGCATGTGGGCAGGGATGCACTCTCTTCCCTGAGTCTTCCCTTCCTCAAATAGAATGCAACTCAACCCAAACATCCATTCCTTCACTAGCACCAGTTGGCCCTGTCTGTGCCCTACGCTGGCACTACAAGGAACTTCAACTCCACTTGCCAGGTTTCTCAGTGACCTAGGCCCCTGGTCTAGTTGGATCATAGAGCACAATGCCAGTCTGAAGTTTGGCAGGGGGGGCTTCAGCCCTTGCCTTGGCACCTGGGCAGCCACCAGGAGCCAGAGCAACAGGCACTTCTGCCCTTCCAGCTCATAGAAAGCTCCTGGATGTTGTTCCTGAAGACTCTGAGATGGGCTTGGAGAGGGCAGAATTTCATCCTATGACTGCAACCACACCAGGCCAGTCCTAAGTTATCTACCTACCCATCTCCTCAGGCAGGGCTGCAGGTTGGATTCATACCTCAACAGCTCACAAGGTAAATCTCCACCCAAGTAAAGTCCCCTAACCTGCCAGCCACCTCACAAGCCCCTCTTATCAGTAACTTAATGCAGTGCTCCTGTAGCAATATGAAAGTTCGCACATAAGGGGTCTCCCTGTTTTGTCTAAAAGCGGTGAGCAATGTATTGACCTTTTCCAGGCTATCACTGTTCCCCCTGAGACACGCACTGAATACACACTGAACAAATCACTGAAAAACAGGCAAGCTCTGAGAAGGCCAAGGGTGACATACTCTTTAACGCAATTGGAACTGCATTTTAAATAGGTCCAATTAAGGCAGTTTATTTCACAAGGATTGCTCTGTGAAATGGACCACCCTGATCTTAAGGTTACTGCTCCCCATGAAAACCTCCAAAAGTTCCCGTTAGGTCCCTGCCACAGGAGACCCTCTCAGGCTTTGTCCATTTTGGTTCTTCCACCCACATTCCCTCTCCCCTGCTCTCTGACCTACTGAATTTACTGTCTGAATCCTTCAGGGCAGCCCTTCTATCACATAACCACGTATGTCATTTCATTGCTCTGTGGGATTTTTTTAAGATTTTATTTATTTATTTGACAGAGAAAGACACAGTGAAAGAGGGAATACAAGCAGGGGGAGTGGGAGAGGGAGAAGCAGGCTTACCAAGGAGCAGGGAGCCCAATGCGGGGCTTATCCCAGGACCCTAGGATCATGACCTGAGCTGAAGGAAGACGCTTAACGACTGAGCCACCCAGGCGCCCCTGCTCTATGGGATTTAAACTGTCCGCTTCCCGCCACTGTCCGGCTCAGACCCAGCTTCCCTGTCAGTTTATAACATTAAAAAAGGGTTGGGGAATGCTCCCAGGGGATCAACTAGGCCACCTTGTGCTCTCTCTAAATAGGCAGAAATCCCAAGCTCACCCCTAGACCAATTAAATGAGCACATCCCTGAATGAGGCTGAGCCATTGTTAATTTTTAAATCTTTGCAAGGGATTCTACCATACAGCCGAGGTGGGTCAAGTTGTGTATAAGGGAGCTGAACATCCAATTCAGAGTCTTGGCACATCAGGGAAGAGACAGGGCTATGATTAGGCAGCTTCATGGGGTGTCAACAATTGTTAACAAAGGAACAAGCTAGTGGTTAGGGGTCTAGACTCTGGGGACAGCCCCCATGGGTTATAATCCCACTGATAACTCTTTGTATGGACTTGTTCCTGGACCCTTCTGTGTCTTTCTGTGAGTGTCCTCACCTCCAAAGTAGAGATAAGACTAGTACCACTATTTTAGAGTTGTTAATGAGAATTAATGAATTTATACTGTAAATGTAATTTTTTATAGGTACTCAGCATTTCGTGAATGTTCGGAAATAAAAATACTCTATGATATGACAGTTGGGTACAGCACTTGTCATCATCTCATTTTTATGGTGAAAAGTTTCATAACCAATTTATAAAATATTTTCAGGTCACAGTATTTATTAATAGTCTAATCTGCTAAAACAATAAGTAATATTCCCTGATGGTTTCTGTACTAATTTTAGCTGTAGCCCTGGACCAAACCAACTCCAAGTGCCCTCTAGTGGCCAAACTAAGAACTGCCTCTTCCCTCCCTCCAAGTTTCCAGGAGTGGGGAGCAGGGCCTGGGTGCCTGTTGCAGGGGCCTCCCCAGGAATAAAGCAGATGCTCCCAGGGAGGAGCTTGAGTTCACATCCCAGTGGGTTTTACCTATGTGTGTAAGGTAGATTAGTGCCAGGAAGAAATGATAAAGTAAGAAGGGAGTGGCTCCAGGGCAGCCATTCCTGGATCATTTCATTCTGCAACTGGGGAAGGATGAAGCCACTTGGAGGGAACAATCCCAACACAAAAATGTGAGATAATATGTGTGTTATTGATTTAATTTTTATTGTAATATCAAGGACTCTTCGGGAGGTTACCAACCTGTTCAAACACAAAACCTGTGCCCACTTCCCCACCTCAGCCATGGGGGCTTCACTCCCCTCTGACACTTCACTTCACCACCTCAGCTCCTTGCCCTACACCAGCCATGATGACCATAATGTGATTGAGTTGGTGAATCTGCCTTTCCCCCTTTTTGAGTCCCTACTGCCACCCCTTTCTCGCTTCCTGGGGCCCCGCTTTGCCTTAGGTTTTCAGTGGGTCTCTCTTCTCTGGCCCCACCTCAGCTCTCCTTTTGTCTCTTGGTCTCTTCACCTCCATACTCATGGCTCAGCTGCTCTGCACTAGTTTGCCCTAAACAGTAAGCATGGCCTTCTGTGGCCCCCACATCCACCAGTGCATAGATGATCCTGTCCCTCAACACTCCCTTTGTCCTCCCTCAACATTGCACTCAGGTCTCCCCCCACCCCGCCTCTTCCCTAAGTCCTTTCTCCCAACTAAGATTCACCCCAGCCCCTCTGCCTCACCCCTCACGTGAGACAAGATCTCTTGCCCCCATTTATTGACTTGTCCTCCCAGGTCTTTGTTACCATTCATGCATCTTCTGCTTTCAGTTTCAGCTCACCTTCCAGTGGCCCTCTGCCCCACCTTCCTCAGGCCTTGCCTTGGGATTCCAACCCCCTTCAACTGAGTCAGAGATGTCCCTGGGTCCAGTTTAGCTCACTGGAGTCTTCTTCTTGACCTGTTTCCCCTTCCCCAAATTGGCCCCAGGTCTTTGTTCCCATAGTCAACTTTCACTTAGGATGGCCCCTTCAGCCTTGGTCATCTTCCTGGGATGTCATGCCCATGAGCCCTGAGCCCTGACTACTATCACACCATCCCTCAAAACTCAGAGCAGCTCCCTCCAGCTTCCTGTCCCCAAACCAAACTCCCCAAGACCTCTGATGTCTCCCACATAAATCTCAGTCCTGCTTACCTCTCATTTGGATGCCCAAAGCCATAGCCTAAATAAGGATGGCCAGGTTCTTCCTTGCAGTGTCCAAGGATCATGGTCTTTGAGGTGCCTCTCAGGCTGTGCTTTGCCCCAGGGCACCCACGCAGGGCTTCTTCTCCTCACTGCTACAAGAAAGGGCCCTTGGTAGTTGCCCTGGCAGCCCCTGAGATGGACCAGGAGAGAGCACAAGTTCATCTCATGATCCCCTTCCAAACTCTTGTTGAGGGCTAGTCCTAAAGGATACTCCAGACAAGCTCCCCAGAAAGGATCTGTCTCCCTGACACATCAGGGGAAATCCCAGCACCTGATGGCGCCCCCAAGAACCTTGAGCACCATCTAATAAGTCATAGTCATGATCAAGGCAATTTGTCATGTCCCACATGCACTGAAACCCCCCAGTAGAATCCTAGAAAGGAAAGAGCCAGTGAAGGGATCCTCAAACTCTGTCCACACATCTCTTTACATGACCCTTGGAACACACATGCATGAAACCAACTGAAAGAGCTGCAGCCGGGACAGAAAATTAGAACTGGGACTCGATGGGCCTCCTGAGGTTTTTGAGAGTGAGCTTAGCAGTGAATATGGAGTGCAGGTGGCTCCATTGGAGGACAGAGTTGTGCAAGTAAATGCCCCACCCACATCTCCCAACTGGCCCTGGTCTTCCAGCCTCGGGTGAGAGAAGTCAGGCTCCAGAGTGCTCAGCAAAAATGGAATTCAAAAACCCCACTGTCTCCACAGCATTCAGAAATAATTCACAACACCAAAGTCTTAGCAGCCATCACTATAATATTCCCACATCATTTCTTTAATAAAATTCAGACTCTTTTAAGATAGCGAGAAGTTTCACAAATGTGGAGGAAGTGAATTTGAGTCAAGTTTAATCTCTTTAAAGCAGATTAATGTTCTTTCGTACTAGCATGGTAAGGACATGGTCATTTAAAAAATATTTTGTGTTGAAATAATTATAGAACTTATAGAAAAATTTCAATAGCAGTATAATGAATTCCTGCTGATTCTTTTACTTGGATTCCCCAGTGGTTATGGTTTTACCACATTCCACTCACTGGCCCCCTTCCTCACTGCCACCCTTCCCAGTCTTTTTTTTTTTTAAGATTTTATTTATTTATTTGACAGAGAGAGACACAGCGAGAGAGGGAACACAAGCAGGGGGAGTGGGAAAGGGAGAAGCAGGTTTCCCAAAGAGTAAGGATCATGATGCGGGGCTCAATCCCAGGACTCTGGGATCATGACCTGAGCTGAAGGCAGACGCTTAACGACAGAGCCACCCAGGCGCCCCTCTTCCCAGTCTTGGTTACTAGCCTCTTGGTGGAGGGACGGACAGGACCACAAACCCCTTCCCTTTGCTCCAAAAACAGGGCTTTACCTCATCAAGGCAAATTCTAATCTCCTCACATGCACCTTTACCACCATGCACACACATACACAATACCAGTGTGCCCTGGCTCCACAATAATTGGGCCTCACATCTAAACCATCCCACTTGTGTCAGCCCACTGGGTCTTTCAGCTCAAGCTTATGTATTTTCCTTAATGAAAATGTTTTTAAAAATTTGTGAAAACAGATTCAGGTCTGTAGAATAAAATTGTATCTATGTATTTATATTCATGTATACATTCATATTTTATACAGATAGGTTAATGACCTCCAAGCCAAAGACCACCTAGAACACACATATAGTTAAATACAACCTGGATTTATTACTCCATTCAGCAAGAAAGAAATGCATCATGGAACCATGGGCCATCTCCTAAAGAAGGTGTTAGAAAAGCCTTATTATATATAAGGCTTGCACTTACATCAGTTGATTTTAGGGGTGAGTTAAAAGGAGCAGAGTTTTGCTCAGGATGGTATGTATCAGTAATCATGAAACTTTTATGATTGGTAATCTCATCTCTAGATAGGTAATACCAGAGCAAAACTACAGCCATAACCAATAAAGAAGCAGCAGTTGTCATATTGGCCTGGAGAGGGGAGATAGTCAATATTTTGTGACTTTGTTGATGTCTGCTTTGTCTCTGTTCACATCTGATTATAGAGTGGACTTGTTTTTGCCTCAATCCAGATCATCTGGTGGTCTTACCTGATGCTGATGTTCTGTGAAGTTATTTATGTTCATCAGGAGCTGAGGAAACCAAGACAATTTCTGGATGACATGGGCTGCTTTTCTTCTCTTACATTCTAATGAGAAATGGGGGCAGGAGATAAGCTGAAGAGTCATACCTCATCTGCTGGGGCATTCATGGTGTCTGCTCTGGACTCCAAATCTTGGGCAAATACAAAAGGGGAATAAAAACCTGGCAGAAAATAATGGAGCCACAATGGCCTGGTTGGGGAGAAGGGAGCTTGGGATAGTAGCTTCCAGGATCTTCAGCAAAGGAAAAAGCCAGCATGTAGGCACCAAGAAGCCATTCTCTTTAGGTCCACTCCTTCCCCAAGCTCTCTTGATGCCTGAACTTGACCTTCTCTTGCATCAGGAGCATGGGTCACTTTCCTTCTTCTCTCCAGCTCTTCTCTATCCACTGCTACCCCCCCTCCCACCCCACTGCCACATCAACCAGCTCAGTCCCTGAAACTGCTCAGATGTCAGCCTCACAGGGCTTAGGGTTGGAAAGTGCTATGCCTTCCTCAAGGCCAGATGCCAGCTTGGAGACGGTGAGGAAATAAGAAAAGCTGAGTAGGGACCCCATGTCCATGTGCCACAGTAGCTATACTATGGCATTCTTGAGAATATTCTAAATAAGTGAAACTGATATGAACCAGAAATTTCTAACATCAAAACCATTTTGTGTGAAATATTCATGACACTGAAAAAGTAATTGAAATAAAAACAGAGTAACTTAAATTTCATGATGAAAATAAATGTGTAAACCAGGCATGACATGACAGAATGGAAGGACACGTGCATATCAGAGCCAACAAGGAAGAGCATGTGCAAGTGTGCTAAGGGCTTGTTCAGTTCATACACTTTAGGTACAAGGTTGACCCTGGGAGTCACTCACACTTATGCCCAGTGGGCTGACCCTCTGAGACTCTGAGAGAAAAACTGTCCCAAGGACTTGGCAGTTTATCTTTGTGAAAAAACTTTGCTTCTGCTTTGTTGGGGACCTGAAGGCATTTTGCCCCTTTAGGAGGACACACCTTCTTGTTTGTTCCCCAGACTTTTCTTCTCTAGCTTGTAAATTGACTAAAGGGAATTATAACAAGGTAAGATATGAGTGATTAGGATTACCCCAATCATAATTTATTTCAAATATTTAATTAAAAGAAGTTTAAAAACTAGGAAAATTCCTAAGAATATTCATTCATTAAATGCAATGGAAATGGATATAGATTAAATATGTTTCTTCTCATTCAATCCAGGGATGCTCTTCAGAACTGTTTAGTTTAGCTATAAATGGCTGAGGTGCTTATGGGAGCACCAAAACTGGGACATTTATATGAGACGTTGGTGAATATTACATTAAACTAAAGCCTGAAAAACCGTAAGTACCAGAACCAACCTAATGGTACTTGACCTTCCTATTTTCTTTACTATCAATTTTATGTCCTATTGCATCTTTCTACCTCTAGCTTCAAATCCATTATGACACAATTCATCATCTGTTTCTGAGGGAAAATCTGGTGTAGTCCTTTCTTTGTAAACCTTAGAACATGGAATATGAGAGCGAGAAGAGAGAGATTTTATCAGTAATACTAACATTAAAAAGCTGAGAGATATGGAAAATTAACTACATGTAATAATGGCAGTATATTAAGGCTCCACGAATAAAAATGCAACAAAGGATGGGTAATTAAAACTGTTTTCCAATCATTCTTCCAAACCAAGGTCCATAAGGGAATAAATTCTGCAGTAGCTGGCAATGTCCACAGTGCAGTGTCCTTAATTCAGTGTGACCGTGATTTAAGACAGTCTGAGTTACAGTATAAATGAAGAGGTAAACAATTATTAAATTAAATATTTAAATTACAATTCAGTTTTTATAAAACACTAAAATATTTTTATTTTTAATATTTTCTGTTATTTTTCTCACAAAAACATAATTTGCCTATCTGAAAGCTGAAGTTTCCTAAATATTCTATCAGTTAGAAGGTATATAAAATGGATAATTTATCCAATTTATCAGACACCAAGTATGAAATGTCTCCTTTGTAATATTCTTTTTCTTAATCACTTATGAGTCTGTTAGTCACTGAGGAAATAAAGAAGTATAAAGATAATGCTGAAACTCAGATTCCATATTTTGCATTATGACCCTTTGTAGATGCAATTTTATCCTGATTACCATAAAAAAAGATTTTATTTTGTATTTTGAAAGACAACATTGTCATGTTGAATATTTTTCAATTTATCATGGTGGGTATCAAGGAGTCGTCATTCTATTTGCTACATTGTTTCTCCTAAATTAATCATAAGATATACCTAGGTTGACTTCACATTATATGAAAATTCATAAAATGATATCTGACAAAGTCAAAAGTCAAAATAAAAACTAAAGTCATAGAACAAGAGTTGATCAAAAGGTGAACAAAAAGATGTGGATGGATCCCATACTCTGAACGGTGTGCTGAGAATATCAACTCTGGTAGGAGGTCATTTGCCTGATGTGTTGGGCTTTCTCCCAGACACTCAGACACATTTGACATCAAGGGTTACTTCAGGAACACCAATATTCAGTGATGTGTCCAGAAGTCACATGACTTTCATGTCAGGGAACGCAGAGCATTAAACCCAACTTTCATGGAGAAGTCCATTTAGGTGTAGGCTTTGGCAGGAAACTTCCAGGCAGAGAAAAGTCTACAGCACAAGCTAGCATGAAAGTGCGTTAACTGACGGGGACCCCATATAATTGGCTTAATTAGTGATACATCTGAGAATCTCCAAAACAATAAAAATCCAATATGATCCAAGAAGGAATTGAATCATGTGACCAAAATCTTACAGTACAACTAACAATTCACCCTGCATTTTGGCTGTTTGGGAAATTTTCTGGGCTGCTGTTTCCCAAAGTAGCAGTTGTGTAATTTGTCTTCAGAGACTTATCAAGTGATACTTTCAAATATTTAATGTAGAACTGTTTTTAATCTTAAATGCAGGCTTATCACCCAAACAGTATATCCCACATAGAAAAGACTGAAATCTGGGTACTTTCCTCTCCTTGCTCTAGTGCGGCTGCTTAGCTCCTACGCTGTCCAGGCACACTGAGTAATATGATTAGAAGGGCCACTGAGCAGTGTGTGAGGAGAGACTCATGTGCATGAACAGTTTTCACTCTGAGTTGATCACATTAGAACATGTTTTAGAGGCAGTTCTATATGTCATTCCACACCTTTACATATTTAAACTTTGGAAAGTTCCAGTCTCACGCAAATTTTACAGAAGACATTTTCAAAGGATTTTAGGCCTTCCTTTCTCATGTGGGAGGTTTTGTTGATACATAATTGCAGTGTAAGGAATGGGAGCATACAAGGGTTCTCCTTTAAATGAGTCGAGAACACAAAGCTAGGTAAGAGGGATGATCACGGATGCACAGTGTTAAAAAAATTATACACATACCGATAGGGGAGGACACAGAGAGGAGCCCATGAGAAACCATGCAAGAATTGCACTGTCTTTCCTAAAGCCAAAGTCAGACGCTTCACTACTGCAGTTTTGATGCAGAGCAGAGATTAAAAAAAATCATGGTATATGCCCATCCCCACAAGACTTGGAAATAGTCCTCTCTGATAAAGAAAGTTTAAACCTGTGATGTCATCTTTATCCTTCCTTGTTAATAGAAAGAAGAAACAAATGTACAGAGAAATTCCTTAATTTCCCCAGGTCCAAGTGTAAAATATGCAAGAAGACAAGCCTAGAACCAGGTCTTATTACATTGATCGTTCATCATAGAAAATTATATTTTGTTTCTGTGTGTTGTAATAGTCTCCAGAGGGAAAAATGATTAATGGAACAGTATCTTTTTAAATTATGCTCAAGGGGCGCCTGGGTGGCTCAGTTGTTAAGCGTCTGCCTTCAGCTCAGGTCATGATCCCGGGGTCCTGGGATCGAGCCCCACATCGGGCTCCCTGCTCAGCTGGAAGCCTGCTTCTCCCTCTCCCCCACTTGTGTTCCCTCTCTCGCTGTGTCTCTCTCTGTCAAATAAATAAATAAAATCTTTAAAAAAATAAACTATGGTCAAATGGAATTTAATATGACTAGAGGTTATTATTAACAAGACAAAAGATAACAAATGTTGGTGAGGATGTGGAGAAAAGGGAACCCTTGTGCTTTGTTGGTGGGAACATAAATCAGTGTAACCATGATGGAAAACAGTTTGGAGGTTCCTCAAAAAATTAAAGTATTGGTACATTATGATCCAACAAACCCACTTCTGAGTATACATCTGAAGGTATATATCTTGAGAAGATACTTGTATCCTGATGTTCCCTGTGGCATTATTTACAATTGCCATGACATGGAAACAGTCTAGGTGTCCATCAGTGGAAAAACTGATAAAGAAAACATCACATGACTTTCATGTCAGGGAACGCAGAGCATTAAGCCCAATTATATAGAAATATAAATACACATATACAAAAGTAACACAACCTTTGTTAAGAGCCTTACTGTGGTTATCATTTCACACTAACTATATATATATGTAAAATCATCACATTGCATATCTTAAACTTACACAATGTTATTTGTTAATTGTATCTCAATAAACATGGAAAAAGTGACCATAAGTAAGTTTACTTGCTACAAAAGATTTTAGGATGCTATATAAGACCTAGAGAACAAGAAAACAGAGAAATCACATGCATTTTAAACTTTATATTAATCTTCATCCTGATTTTGCAGATGATTTTCATAAGTGAGGTGTTAGTTATGTTAACTTTGTTCTAGAGAGATTTGTGTTATACCTGCAGAGTTGTCTGCTCTAGAATGCCACTTCTGTCATAACTACTGAACACAGTTCATTGTAGACAAGAAATATGACAAAAATAAATTTGTCCAAATTCAATTTCCCAAAGACAGCAAAATTTTACACTCATTCATATCACTGTTACCACTTAGTTTTGTCAATAATAAATTTCAAATGAATTTGAAGCCAATATATATTTGGTTGGGATAGTTTCTAAAACAATTAAGTTAGCTAGGAAGGGTATTAACCAGTTTCCATTTTGTCTAATGGAACCATTAAACGAATTATTTGTTCACTGCCAGAGTGGTTTGGCCCTTTCTTGAATGTAATATTTATCTAGAAATGTATACTTCTCATAAATATCCCACATCTAATTACACACTGAAGTAGAAAATTAGATAAATATTACAGAAAGAACCACAAACAAGTAAACAGGTCTCACAGTTGAAAAAAACAGAATTAGGAAATCTGCTCAGAAATTGTCTGGCTATATTTGGAGAAAAGAGTTCCCATTCCAGAGCAATTTCTATGAAAATGTCCAATCGTTTAAAAAAACCAAGAAACTCCAGTATCGCTTGGGTGGCTCAGTCTGTGAAGCCTCTGCCTTCCGCTCGGGTCACAGTCCCGGGGTCCTGGGATCTAACCCCAGGTCGGGCTCCCTGCTCAACCGGGAGCCTCCTTCTCCTACTTCCTCTGCCTACCACTCCCCTGCTTGTGCTCGCGCGCTCTCTCTCAAATAAATAAATAAAATCTTTGAAAAAAAATCAAGAAACTCTAAGTGACAGAGACACTGAAGACGACTCCAAAGAGTACAAAACCAAGGCAATTTAAGACGTCAAAAAATACAAGAAGTCATGGCAACACAGAATCTTAGGTCTTAAAGGGAAACCACAGATAAGAGATGTGGGAACTTATATTTCTTTTTTTTTTTTTTTTTTTTTTAAGATTTTATTTATTTGCGAGAGAGAGAATGAGAGACAGAGAGCATGAGAGGGAGGAGGGTCAGAGGGAGAAGCAGACTCCCTGCCGAGCAGGGAGCCCGATGTGGGACTCGATCCCGGGACTCCAGGATCATGACCTGAGCCGAAGGCAGTCGCTTAACCAACTGAGCCACCCAGGCGCCCCAGCTTATATTTCACTGAGTTCAATTTTTCACTGAAGTATATTTTATTTTTACCAAAACTATTTAAATAGACTCCAGTCTTTTCATTCATAAGCGCAAGTTTAGGAGATGTGCATGTGCCTCTTCCCAACTTCAGTCCTACCCCAAGTACTCCCCTCCCCAAACCTGTTCAAGCTCTGAGGAATGTCTTTTCATCCTTCAAGAATGTCAAAAGAAAACGTAAGGAAGCGATCCATCTACAAAGTTAGAAATAAGTCCATCAATCGATTACCGTAAGAGATTGCATCCACTCTACTTGGCCCTGGAGCGGGGAAAACACCCGGGCTCAAGGAAGAGGCACAGAGAAGGCCTTGCGGGCCGCGGCGTCTGGGACTGGCGGGGGTCCCAGGCGTTCCTGAGCTGGGGCACGGAGGAAGGGGCGGGGTCTCGGGGTCCGTGGCGGCCAGTCTCGGCCCTAGCTTGTCCAAGATCTGCCCAGCTTCCTGGACTTGACGCAGGAGCCTTCGAGGCTGTGCGTCCTCTGGCCGCTCGCTGCCCAGCGGCCGCCGCAGCACCTCGGCCCCCTGTTAGATGGGTTGCTGCGAGCTGGGAGAGGGAGCGCGCCGCGGCGCTAACTCTGCCGTTCCTCTGGCCCCAGGGACGGCCTCCTCCTCCAACTACCCGGGCCTGTCTTAGGCACAGGGCTCGGTGCCGCCTGACTTGGCAGCTGCGACTTCAGGCTTTCCAGGGTGCCGTCTGGCCCAGGACCCGCCCCCGGTAGCGAACTTTCTCCTCTCGCGCGGGCTCCACAGAGGCCGCCGGGGGGCGGAGGGTTGAACCTGGGGGAGGCCAAGTTTCACGAATTCTTGGGGAGAGAGTGGGAGACGACTTTGTGGAGATCGGGGCTCTCTGTCGCCCCACGCCCACTGCTTCCAGCTGGGTGCTTCATACCCCGGAGCGCCTGGGGTGGGTAGCTCCCGCTCTTTTAGGAGACTGCGGCTAGAGCACAGCCCTGCTCCTGCCCTCAGGGTTGACCCCAGACTCTCCGGAGGGTAGCGGAACAGTCTTCTTTCTGCTGCTGCTTAGGCATAGGTGTCCCCCAGGCCAGCGCGCGACGGAGGAAAACGCTCCTAACGAGGGAGCGGAGAGGTGGTTGGCAGCGCCCGCTTTTCCACCTATTCCTTCCTCCTTCCAACTTCAGCTACCCCCTCCCGTCTTCCCTCGCTCCCCCGCTCCAATCCCACTAAGAAAATGACCTATCTGCGTTTCTGAAACCTGGAGGCCTGAGCTTTTGCGCCTTCACGCCTCGGGGCTGCACGGGCTTTGGCGGGTCAGACCAAGGCCATGCAAGGTAATTGACATGGCCATCCCAGAGCTCCCACCTGCAGCAAGAGCGGTCTCCACTTCTCCACACTCTCCTGCTGGGTCCTGCCGGGAGGGAGGGAGAGGGACCCTTTAGGTTGGGCTGGTGCCCACTGTAAACATACAGCCTCCATCCGTGGAAAAGTTTGTGTAAATGGCTTTTTTAAAGAACATTTGTCTACAATTGCACAAAAAATAATTTCGTTTGGGCAGCTATTTACCAGATTCTAGTTAAGAGGAAAAGACCACCTGCCCAGCACCCACCACACATACCATCCTGTTTCTCTGAGAAGTAGGCCAGCTAGGTGACAGGTGCTAAGGCCCTAAGCTTTAGCGTGTGTCAAGAGCCTTCCCTTTTTATGCTGTGGCAGGTTTTTGTTCCTTCTTTGGGGAGTCTTCAAGCAAGTCTCAAGAGCTAAAACACATCTGTGCTTAAAAAAACATGCTGGAGGCTTTATAGCTGTGCTCAGATGTCAGGAGCTTTTTCTTGGAGGAAGCTATGGCTCAAGGCCTTAGGGATTTGGATCTTTGCTCTGGGAGGAAGGGGAAGCCAGGTCACTAGGCCCAGCACTGAGCCCAGGTTGTCAGGTTTCACTCTGCTCCTAGTTCCTTGCCCTAGTGACAAGAAATAACTTTAAGTTTGTTTGTTTTGTTTCCTTTCCAAAATTGTCCCACTGGCCCACATTCTGATTTGTTTTTTGGGAGTCATATATTTTGACACAAGGCCTTTGGTCTTCTGCTTACTTACAACCAGATGTTTGTAACCTATTTGCCCACACACCTTAGAAGGTCAAATCTGAAGCTCTAGTCTTTTTCTTAAGATTTTATTTATTTATTTGAGAGAGAGAGAATGAGCAGTGGAGAGGGGCAGAAGGGGAGAGAGAAGTTGGCTCCCCACCGAACAGGGTGTACTTCCATCAGAAAACCCCCTCGATCAGAGGACCCTGAGATCATGACCCAGCCGAAGGCAGATACTTAACCAGCTGAGCCACCCAGGCACCCCTAGTCTGTTTTGAAAGTGACATCAAACAGCTTCTGCAGGGACCAGAGAAAAAGCAAATACAGTGAAAATTTCCTACAGCGGTGATTTGGCCAGAAAAATGTGTTCCAGGAGACACAGCCTGGGAACAGTTATTAAGGGATCATAGACAATCTGTAGCCAGTGCCTCCCAGAGTGGTCTTACAGCACTGAGGACCTGGCTGTTCACTGTTTTCATGGCACAGGGCAATAACTGTTGATCATCTATCTGGTCAGAGAGGTCAGGGAGGTCTCTCTTAGGAAGGCGGGTGGGAGTTCACACATAGAACTGCCGGGAAGAACATTTCAGTCCATATAGTCCCAAAGGAGGGAATGTGGTGGGGAGGAAGAGAAACAAGTCTTGTGTGACCCGGGCAGAGAGCAAGGAGGAACCAAGAGAGCTGAAGGAAAGGTAGGGAGGAGCCAGCCACTGGGCCTTGAACAATGAGAAGCCATTGAAGGATTGTGAATCATGTTTATGATTAACGGGATTTAAAGTTTAAAAAAATCATTCTGGTAGAGGATGAAAAACAACATTCCAAGAATGGAGACAATATAAGTGGATTCAATATGGGAGGCTATGACAGTCATTGGAATGAAGGGTGATCATATTTAGGTTGAGAGTGTTGGTGAGTGGGTTGGCCAGATTTGAGAACTGCTTAGGCGCAAAAACCAACAAGAAACAATTAGGGATCCATATGGAGGTAGGTGAAGGGGAGGAAGCTGCTGAGGCTAACTCAGGATTCAGATGAGAACTGCTGTGTACAGGCAGGTGCAGACACTGTGTGGGAAAGAGCAGAGGAGGAACAGAGAAAGGGCAAGGTCATGAACCCCAACTTGAACAGATAGAACTTAGTCAGATATGTAGATCTGGAGCTTGAAGGGGAGGGGAAAGCCCAGCACTGAGCTTTGATCAACTCTGACATTTAAAGGACAGGAAGATGAACTTACAAAGGGATAGAAAATAAACGGCCAGAAGGTTAGGAGGAGAAAAGAGGAGTGATTCCCTAAGAAGCTAAAGAAAGTCTTCAGAGGCAGTAGTAAGCACCCAGCTGGTGGCCCGTGAGGACTTGGGATCCCTCCCTTGGCCCCTGAAAGGTGTGGAAATGATGGGTAGTCTCTGGTTCCCACCTCACATCACTGCTCTGGCACACTCATTAGTGCAGATGACTTCTCTCCTGGGCTCACTGTTCCCCGAGCATCCACCTGAGACAAAACCCAGGTCTTTCTTACATTGGGAGTAGTTAAATGATGTGACAGGCACAGTGACTTTTTGAAATTTAGACCCCATAGTACACCTGCTGAATTGTGTTTAGTGCTACCCCAAATATCATGTGCCTCAGTAGCAATATTTTAATATTTGCTCCAAGCATTCAGGGGCTTCTAGCTTTACCATGAGTTATAAATATTTATTCCTACAAACAACTACAAATAACCATAGTTGCTTATCAAATAACAAGTGTTTATTTTGTGCATGAATTTGCAAATTGAGCAGGATTTCCTAGGGGACATTTTCTCTCTTTTCTATTTGTGGTGGCTTAAAAGCTGGAGCTGGGATCGATCACACAGTTAATTCCTTGTTCCCAAGGAGAAAGTCTCAAACAGGTGAGACTGGAACTGCTGATACTCCTCAGGTATCTCTGTGTGGTATGCAGAAAGGTGGCTTCAGGGCAGCTAGACCTGTCAGCCCAAAGAGAGAGAAGCTTGGGGAAATCAGAGGGGGAGATGAACCATGAGAGACTATGGACTCTGAGAAAAAAACTGAGGGTTCTAGAGGGGAGGGGGTGAGAGGATGGGTGAGCCCGGTGATGGGCATTAAAGAGGGCAAGTTCTGCATGGAGCACTGGGTGTTATACACAAACAACGAATCATGGAACACTACATCAAAAACTAATGATGTAATGTATGGTGATTAACATAACATAATAAAAAAAGATTTAAAAAAAAGAGAGAGAGAAGCTCCATCACTTTTTATCACTTAGCCTCAGAAGTGTCACAATGTCTCTTCTCCTACAATCTTTTCCTTAGAAGTCAGTCACTGGACGTTAACAAGATGGTGGAATAAGAGACCTCAACCTCCGTCTCTGATGAGGAGAACAAAGGCAAGAAATTGTAGCTAATATTAAATTCTCCTCCAACTTGCAGCCCACTGACAGATACGTGAGACAGGCAGAGCATGACATTCCTCAAGGAACTCCTATTTGCCTTAATGTTGATGTTTTATTAGAGATTAAAGCAAGCTTATATTGAATATAGCCAGATCTCCAAGGTCTTGTAAAGCTCACTTTCAACATACAGAAATTCTTTAGAAACTTAGTTTATCACTACCCGCCTCCTCCACAAACTTAAAAGTTTATTATCAGTCACTCCTCACATTCACAGTGCACTCTCCCTGTGCTATAAAAAAAGCACTTTTTGCACTGTAAAAAGTCTCAAGAATTCTTTCTTGACCATTGCGCTCAGCGACCCTGCATCAGTCTCCCTACAAAGGTTGGCAATTAGGTAGCTGTCCTCGAACAAAATCAGATCTTGGAGAGCTTGGGAATCTACTTAAGAAATCTAAGTAATACAGTGGAGAAAAACCTAAACAAAAGAAAAACAAAAACACACACACAAAAACCCAACTGAGACTAACTGCACGTAAATGGGAGGGAAAAACCTGTATTATTGCATTAGTTCAGCCTACAGTGCTCAGCAACAACAGAGAAAAGCCTAGCTCAAAAGAGTTCCCCTTGTTGGGAAAATGAGAGTGGGTTGTGTGACCAGCTTCCCCAGCTTTTCTGGGTAATGCATGAAAGAGCTACTTTGGTTTCATTCTACACAGAACCTAACAAAGCTGAGATATAGAGGTGTTAGAAACAAGGAAGAAGTGCAGGGATACCAGTATTAGTCATGTAACAGTAGCGACTGTAGTTTTCAATAACCTGCTCTGCAGAGAACCCCAGTAGTTTTGTCATAGAAGAAACCAATGCTGAGCACAGCTGCTGTGTACCCCCCTGTAGATTTCACTGCTGAGCTTCTGTCCCACAGGTTTTTGCCTTTGCTGACAGCAGTTGCCTGAGTCCCTTCCTAGTACCTCCATTACCTGCCCTCCCTCGCCCTCCTTGTCCTCCACCCCACCAGAGCCCAGTATTTGCACGGATACCTGCCCTAAAATCTGTGGCTGTGTGAATGCAAAACACCACCCTAGACACCATACCATGGTGCATGAACTTAGGGCTAGCTCCTCCAGCTGTGTGTCTGTGCACTGCCAGCCTGAATCCTGACACTGACTTCCATCGTCCTGTGCTTATCTTTAGTGAGATCCTGTAACCACAGGAGTGCACACCAATAACCAAAGCCTCCACTGTTGCCTGAGTGCTTGGATCCAGCCCTAAATTCTTTTACTACCCTGCATCATTGGGCTAACCCCTCTAGCTGTGCACCTGTATGGCTCCAGCCTGGCTCTTCACCAGATTCTACAGCTGTGTGAATGTCTCTGGCAAAACCTAACAGCCACAGAAGAGCTTACCAACAACCAGGGCCCCTGCGGCTGCTCTTGCACCTGTAGTTGCAGCCCCTTACGGTATATCTGCAACTGGCCTCTGCCACTACAAAGGCACATATGAGCTAGGCCCTACAACTGTGTATATCACCAGATTATCCACCACTGCTACAGGCTAGTAACTTTGCCTTTAGACCTGAAGGCCCTGTTGAGGACCCCAAAAGCCCTTGCAGCCACAGTGAATTGTCTGCAGCACTAGCCAAAGACCACTCAGTTGTTGCGGCTGTGAAGCTCAGCAGCCTGAGCTGATAGACATCATGCTCTCCTGGACTCAAAACTTCCATACTCCCCAGTATTTGATACCCGGCACCAGTAGACCAGGGCTTACATGTTCCAGCATGCTCTCACTTTCTGATTAAGGTCTTTTCTTCTGAACTCATCCCATAAATTCTGGAAGAAGTGACTGCTTCTTCAAATGCACAGACAACTACAGATGGCTGTAAGGATCCTGAAGAATAAAGGAATCATGAAACCACCAAAGGAACACAGTAAACTTCCAGCAACTGATCCAAAAAAATGGATATCCATGAATTGCCTAATAATACAAAATATTTGTACTAAAGATCCTCAGAAAGCTTAAAAAGAACATAGTAAACTTTTAGGAAATAATGGATGAGAAATTCTCAAACTGGGTGAGAGTTTTGCACATCCAAGTTGATGAAATTCAACAACACACTGGTAAATACAAGTATACAGTCAGAACCCAAATACATTAATACAATAATATGGGTGTGTGTTAATAATTAACACTACTATAAATGTTAATGGACAGAATTATTAAAAGTAGCTAAAGATATAATAATTTGGTATTGACTGCATGTGGCACAGTTTTCTTAGGAGTTCCTGCCTGAGTAGGCTGGCACTGAGCAGGTGTTGCAATCCTTTGTGCCCTAAGACCTAAGGTTCCACCCTTTCAGCTACAGAGGGCCAGCTAAGATAAAGACGGGTGCCAGGAGGCAGTTGGGCCTATCTAAGGGTAGGGCAGACACCTGCCCTGAAGGCTGAGTTGAGAACTAGCATGAGGATGAGGCTCCTGCTTCTAGTTTGGTCTCAATAAGAGGCAATTTTTGTTGGTAAGTGTTCGATTTCAGATAGACATGCTTTCCCGCACTATCCAGGCTTTTCATGTGCAAGGTTTCCTCCTACATGTTTATCCGGAAGACTGAGGGGAGGACTAGCATTAGGGTGAAGCTCAGGCTTCGGTTTGACCTCAGGGAGATGATCCTTGTGTTCATGTCATAACTAGAATCATGGTCTCTAGGAACATATCTGAGGGTTGCTAGTTACGCGGTTTCCTTCTTTGTTCTTGCCTGATCCGCCTGGCACCCTTTTGTGCAAAATCCATTCTAGCTTCATAACTATGGTTTGGGTATGATAAGGGCCACATCCATGGGTAGGAAATAGGTTATAGACCTGAAGATGATAGGGACCAATTTGATGGCTGGTAGAGTCTTACCCTGAGGGCGGAGGGGAGGGTTAGCATTAGGGTGAGGCTCAGGCTTTGTGTTGGGAACCAGGAGGGATGCTCATAATGCTGCTGAGTTTCAGATTTTTGGATAGAATCAGCAACAACAGCGTGTTACCAGTGTCATGGTATCTTTCTGTATTCCTAACTGATTAGAGTGGCATCAGTCAGGGAAGCCAAATCCATTGTGCCCTCAGATCTAGGGTTGGGCAAGGTAAGTTCCACAGCCAGGGCTAGGATTAAGATTCTAGTCCGGAAGAGTTTATCTGATGGTAGTGGGGAAACGTGCCCTGAGGGTTGTGGTGAAGGTGAGCTTTAGGGTGAAGCTCTGTGTTAGGGATTGGTCTCAGGACGTAGACCCTTTGTGGCTTAAAGGTCAGGTTTTTGCCAGAATCATACTATTCACTTAACGGTGGTTGTTGCCTGTGGAATGGTTTGCTTCTCTATTCTTGTGGGAATTGTTCTGCGCCAGGCTTATGTCCCATATCCCGTCGTTCTTCATTGGGTCCCAGGCAGTGCCAGAGCCTTGCCTAGGATTAGGGTGACAATTTGGCCGACTCGGGGTACCTATCCTATGGCGGCCCGGGTATGCAGCCTCAGGGCTGAGTGGAGGGCTAGCATTAGGGTGAGCATGTGGCTTCCAATTTGGCCTCGGGGAGAGGCTCCTTGTGTCCTTGGGGTTTAGGGGTCTTCAGTAGAATCACGGTCTCCAGTAACATTCCTGGGGGTTTCAAGTCGAATGCTTTCCTTCTTGTTCGTCCCTCGTTAGCCTGGCATTGCCCAGGTGTGCAAAATTCACTATAGCCTCACACGTAGGGTTTGGCTCTGCTCGGGGCCACATCCAGGGCTAGGTTTTGGGTTATTGTCCTGAAGATGTTAGGGACCTATTCGATGGCAGCACAGAGTCCTATCCTGAGGGCTGAGCTGAGGGCTCGCATTAGGGTGAGGCTCAAACTTGGGGTTTGGCCTCGGGTGGGGGTGGGGGTGGGGGTGGGGTGGGGTGGGAAATGCTCATAGTGTTGTTGAGATTCAGGGTTTTGCTAGAATCCTGTTCTCCAGCCACACACTGACCTTGTAATTGACACGGTTTCCTTCTGTGTCCCTGCCTGATTATGCTGGGTCGGCCAGCTTTCCACAATATATTTTACCCTCACAACTAGGGTTTGGGCATGGTCAGGGCCACCTCCAAGCCTAGGGTTAGGGTTATATTCCAGAAGATGTTAGGGGCCAGTCTGATGGCAGTGCAGCATCATGCCTTGAAGGTTGAGTTATGTGGTAGCATTAGGGTGAGACTCGGGCTTCTGGTTTGGCCTCAGGGGGACGCTCGTTGTACTGGTGAGGTATATGTGTTTCCATAGAATCAAGGTCTCCAGCCGTGTCCCGGGCTCCGGAAGTTGCATGGTTTCCTTCCGTGTTCCTGCCTAAATAGTCTGGCATCGGCCAAGGTGTCCCACATCCATTGTGCCCTCGGACTTAGAGCTCTAGGATCAGATCAAGACCACAGCCAGGACAAGGCTGTGGGAATGAGTCCCAGCATAATTCTGAGGGAGAAATAAGCATGTGCAGAAGGCACCTCTCGACTCAACTCTTGTTTCAGGAACTTAGATCGACTCTCCCGTGTGTGCGTGTACTCCCAGGTGCCATACACCCAACACAACGGAACAAAACTGTAGAGAACCCGTGCCTCAGCAAAGATCGCCCTTCCTGAGCGTGAACTTCATCTATTGTGTGTTTTTGTGAAAGCATGAGAAATGGAACCTAAACGTAACTCGGACTGAGAAGCAGGCCTGTAAGGAAGGCTGTTGTCGACTCACCTCTTGTTTTAGGAGATTAGCACTGCTGTACCCTGTGTGCCTGGATGCCTAGTTACCAGGCTAATAACACCAAGAATCAATGCTATAGCAATGTCCACAATAGCCAAACTGTGGAAAGAGCCAAGATGTCCATCAACAGATGAATGGATAAAGAAGATGTGATATATATATATATATATATATATATATATATATATATATATATACACACACACAATGGAATATTATGCAGCCATCAAAAGGAATGAGATCTTGCCATTTGCAATGACATGGATGGAACTGGAGGGTATTATGCTGAGCGAAATAAGTCAAACAGA